>NC_134213.1:14012878-14315909 GCF_965140235.1 Caretta caretta | reverse complement strand
TAATCTAACACATACCTAGCTAGATTACTTACTAAAAGTTCTAAGACTCCATTCCTGTTCTGTCTCTGGCAAGAGCAGCACACAGACAGACACAAACCCTTTGTTTGTCTCCCTCCTCCCAGCTTTTGAAAGTATCTTGTCTCCTCATTGGTCATTTTGGTCAGGTGCCAGCGAGGTTACCTTTAGCTTCTTAACCCTTTACAGGTGAGAGGAGCTTTCCCCTGGCCAGGAGGGATTTCAAAGGGGTTTACCCTTCCCTTTATATTTATGACACCTTTGATGCCCCATCCCCCACCCCGCCTCCCGGGGCTGCTGTCAGGCATAGGGGCACAAGTTTAATAATACAGCATAGGGCCCCATAAATCCTAAGGACGGCCCTGGGTATGGTCTAGGTTTACTTGGTCTTGCTATAGTGCAGGGAGCTGGACTTGATGACTTCTTGAGGTCCCTTCCAAACCTTACATTTCTATGATTCTGTGTTCTCTCAAATTGATTTTCACCATATATCATTATTACATTGTATTTATTATGTACAGTATTTCCTCGCTTAACGTTGTAGTTCTGTTCCTGAAAAATGCGACTTTAAGCGAAATGATGTTAAGTGAATCCAATTTCCCCATAAGAATTAATGTAAATTGGGGGGGGGGGGGGTTAGGTTCCAGAGGAATTTTTTTCACCAGACAAAAAACTATATTTTACACACACACACACACACACACACACACACACAGTATAAGTTTTAAACAATTTAATATAGTACACAGCAATGATGATTGTGGAGCTCAGTTGAGGTAGTGAAGATAGATGGTGGGATATTTCCCAGGGAATGCCTTACTGCTGAATGATGAACTAGCATTTGGCTGAGCCCTCAAAAGTTAACACATTGTTAATGTAGCCTCACACTCTACAAGGCAGCAGGAATGGAGAGAGGGGAGACAGCATGGCAGACAGAGACACACACCCTGTGTGTGGGAGGGAGAGAGAGAGATGCGCATTTCCCCTTTAAGTATGCTGACCCCACTCTAAGTACACTGCCTTTAAAAAGATCAGGAAGTTGAGGCAGCAGCTGCGGCCAGCAAGCTCCCTCTGTCCTGATCCCTGTCCTGTCCCCACCCTGCTCTCTATGGAGAAGGGGTAAGCGGGGGGGTGGAGAGGAGTCAGGAGTGGGGAGGGACACCCTGACATTAGCCCCCCTCTTCCCCCCTCCCCCCCTCAGCAAGCAGGAGGCTCCGGGACCAGCTCCAAGGCAGAGGGCAGGAGCAGCACATGGCAGTGGGGGGAGGGACAGCTGAACTGCCAGCGACTGGTAGCCTGCTGGGCGGCTGCTGCACAGGGAACTTAGAGGAACGGGGAGCTGATCGGGGGGCTGCCAGTCCCCCCTGGTTCCAAGCCCCCACCAGCTCGCTGCAACGGGCTGCTCTTCCTGCAAGCAGTGGACAAAGCAGGTGGCTGCCAAACAAACTTATAAGGGAGCATTGCACAACTTTAAACGAGCATGTTCCCTAATGGATCAGCAACGTAACAATGAAACTATTTTACATTTGGGGACAATGTATACCTTCAAATCAGTGGCACTGCTATGGGTACCCACATGGCCCCACAGTATGCCAACATTTTTATGGCTGACTTAGAACAACGCTTCCTCAGCTCTCGTCCCCAACGCCCCTACTCTACTTGCGCTATATTGAGGACATCTTCATCATCTGGACCCATGGAAAAGAAGCACTTGAGGAATTCCACCACGATTTCAACAATTTCCATCCCACCATCAACCTCAGCCTGGTCCAGTCCACACAAGAGATCCACTTCCTGGACACTACAGTACTAATAAATGATGGTCACATAAACACCACCCTATACCAGAAACCTACTGACAGCTATTCCTACCTACATGCCTCCAGCTTTCACCCTGACCACACCACACGATCCATTGTCTACAGCCAAGCTCTGCGATACAACCGCATTTGCTCCAACCCCTCAGACAGAGACAAACACCTACAAGATCTCTATCAAGCATTCTTACAACTACAATACCCACCTGCAGAAGTGAAGAAACAGATTGACAGAGCCAGAAGAGTTCCCAGAAGTCACCTACTACAGGACAGGCCTAACAAAGAAAATAACAGAACGCCACTAGCCGTCACCTTCAGCCCCCAACTAAAACCCCTCCAACGCATTATTAAGGATCTACAACCTATCCTGAAGGATGACCCAACACTCCCACAAATCTTGGGAGACAGGCCAGTCCTTGCCTACAGACAGCCCCCCAACCTGAAGTGAATACTCACCAGCAACCACATACCACACAACAGAACCACTAACCCAGGAACCTATCCTTGCAACAAAGCCCGTTGCCAACTGTGCCCACATATCTATTCAGGGGACACCATCATAGGGCCTAATAACATCAGCCACACTATCAGAGGCTCGTTCACCTGCACATCCACCAGTGTGATATATGCCATCATGTGCCAGCAATGGCCCTCTGCCATGTACATTGGTCAAACTGGACAGTCTCTACGTAAAAGAATAAATGGACACAAATCAGATGTCAAGAATTATAACATTCATAAACCAGTCGGAGAACACTTCAATCTCTCTGGTCACGCGATTACAGATATGAAAGTTGCGATATTACAACAGAAAAACTTCAAAACCAGACTCCAGCGAGAGACTGTTGAATTGGAATTCATTTGCAAATTGGATACAATTAACTTAGGCTTGAATAGAGACTGGGAGTGGCTAAGTCATTATGCAAGGTAACCTATTTCCCCTTGTTTTTTCCTAACCCCCCCCAGACGTTCTTGTTAAACCCTGGATTTGTGATGGAAATGGCCCACCTTGATTATCATACACATTGTAAGGAGAGTGGTCACTTTAGATAAGCTATTACCAGCAGGAGAGTGGGGTGGGGGGAGAGAACCTTTTGTAGTGGTAAACACCCATTTTTTCATGGTTTGTGTGTATAAAAAGATCTTCTGTACTTTCCACAGTATGCATCTGATGAAGTGAGCTGTAGCTCACGAAAGCTTATGCTCAAATAAATTGGTTAGTCTCTAAGGTGCCACAAGTACTCCTTTTCTTTTTGCGAATACAGACTAAGACGGCTGTTACTCTGAAACATTAACCAGGATGACTTTAAGTGAGGAGTTCCTGTGTGCATATCCCCATCAAGTGCCAGTGTCTCTGAACTATGCTCAACTACAAGAGGTATTCGTTTTATGCTGTTTCTTCAGTGTATCTCTGCTTGGAAGTCACCCTCATTTAGTAACTCTGTGTTTAGTAGTCACACCTTTGACATCTGCAGAAGAAATTAATTAAATTTAATAGAAGTCGCCCTCAGTTTTACACTGGTGGGGGAAGTAATTAAATGTAATTGAAGATGTGACTTCTAAACAAGGACATATGGCTTCCAACCATAGAGTTGACATCAGAAGGAACAAACAATTAATTAACAACAATTAAAATTAACAACAATTAAAAACAATGTTGTGGGCTAAAGGCATTATTTCTTGCTTGCGCTTTTCATTGCACTGGTAGGGCAATAGCCTCTTTGCTTAATTGAAAGCTACTACAAGCCAAAAGGGGGGAAATCCATTGGTATTAGAATAGTCTGTATGGTTGTAGGTAAGTGTTGTGCACGCTGGCCAGTACCCATGTAATGACTTTATTTATTTATTTCATAGTAGCACTATAAGCTTGGGAGATTCTTGAATTTCTGCTATCCTTGTTTCCTGAAATAGAATGTTTAACTGCAGTTCTCTATGCAAAAAAGATTTGAGGAGGAAGGTGATTAGTCTGTTGCTACAGACATATGTTTTGCCGACAGATGTAGCAGCATTGCTAGTTTGAAAAGCCCTTAATGACCGAATCATATATTTAAAAAAAAAATCATTGTCATCCAGTTATAAAGTGTAAAACTTAAAAGCTGATCTTTGTGAAGCCATAGGCTTACAGATCTCGAGAGCCTGGTCAATGAAAAATTAGCCAATTATATTATTAAATGCAGCGTTGACTGTTATTTTGTTAAAACACTCCTCTTCAAATCCAGTAAAAATACTCAGTAACTGCCACTTGGCTTAATAATATGCTCTCCCACCGTGTAGAAATGACATCTTACGTTGAAGAGAAGTTGACATCTCCCATCAAGAATACCAAAGTGTGCTAGGGAAAGAAAAAAGAAAACTCCTGCCAAGTCCACTATGACATTAAATAGTTGTCAGGCAACGTGCTTTATTATTTACAACAATTATTATTACTACAATAGAATCCAGAGACTCCTAACTAGGATCTGGGCCTTGTTGTGCTAGGCATTGTAAAAAACAAACACACACATTAAGAAACTGTCCTGCCCTAAACAGTTAAAGACAAAGTATGGGAAAAAGGAAGTATGGGGACTTCCATGCTACAGATGGTGACCAGAGACCCTGAAGAGTCTGTGACTTGCGTAAGCTCACCTAGTGGTAGAAACAAGAATTGAACGCACATTTCATGAATCCCAGGCCTTAACCACAAAACCGTTTTGCCTCTGCAGCAGTTGAGCTGTAAGTAGTCCAAAGACAGTAGCTTTACCAAGTGGGCTAAAGTGGTAGGATTTTGTGAAGCTTGTCTTCCTTCCATTTTAATGAGATACATGAGAGAGCCCATCTCATATTTGTCACCAGTTCTTATCTAGTGGCCGGAAATAAGAGGTCTGATTTTCTGTGCCCTACTTCGTAGAACAAGCAAATCCCTCAGTTTGCCCGTGCCTCTCTGTGTATGTGCACAATTTACACAATTTACACATGTGCTTGTTTGTGCAGAGGAGGCACATGTTTGTGTGCGCTAAAGTACAAACACACACCTATTGGGGCAGTGAGAAGTATTCTGGCTGCATTATCTTTTGAAGAGAGAAATACTTCACAGTTAAGAGTAATTCAGCTGTGTGACCTATGTTCATATACTTGATTCCCTCCTTTTACGTGCAGTGTGTAGACTAGATAAGTGGTGCAAAGAACTAGCTGCAAAAATATTCCAAACACTAAATATATTTGTCCAAATACCTGTTTATTGGATCTTGTCGAGCAATGGTACTGGCCGAAACACAGCTTTCGGGAGTTTGTGTTGAGAGGTCTTGTTGTTCAGTGGATACTGCACTGGATTCATCTTCAGGAGACCTGGGTTCTATTCCTAGTGCCGTCACTGCCACCTTAGGTATCCCACGTCTTCACCTTGTGCTTAAGTATCCTGATCCTTAATGTGGGGATAGTGATTCCTTCGTAAAGCACCTTTGCGCTGGATGGATGACAAGGGCTGTATATCAGAGAAAGGGAGTTGAAGTGAGGAGGCATGGGTCCTATTCCTGATTCTGCCTCTTATGTAATCTGGAACAGGTCATTTAACCTCGCTGTGCTTCCTTTTCTCTGTGGATTACAGGGTGGGGACTCCTTTTGTAAAACTCTTTGATATCTTCACTTGGAAAGTGTCATGTGTGTGTGATTATTATTATGATATTCTCATAATTAGCGTTTAAGTGGGAAACATAAATCTTAACAATCCAAAAACAGAGTGGGGAAACTCTCTAGAGTCAGTTGCATTGCGTTTCTCTTTAATTTATTATATATTTCTCTTTTTCTTTCTCAACCCTCCTTAGGCTATAGGAAAAACTATTTTAAACGTACTTTGCTTAAATAATTTGAGTACACTGCTCATTTAAGTTTCTGATGAGTATGCAAGCTGTTTCCATGAGATGGTTGAACCAGATTCCTTCCTCTCATCATACAGCAGTAAGCATATTTACTTGATCTTGTTGAAGAATATACTTTGTCCTGGATAGTATAGATGGTTCTCTGCTGTCTTCCATCCTTGGACCTTGTCTCATAGTTTGGGATGCAAACATGATCTCTTTTAGCAGCAGAGGACTTCAGTTCATAGCACAGAATAGAAGAATATCACAGTCCCAGAAACTGTATGTATCCTCTGTTTGTTAACCAAAACCACGCTACAAAGCCAGGAATTCTAGCTGATCATCCTTGGATTTCCTTCTTCCTTGTACTACATGTTTTGAAATACCTAACAAAACCATGAACACATCTTGTTCTGTTCTGTGCTCTAAACAGCAGTGTCTCAGTTATCTTGCAGATGTTTGTTCTGTGCCTACCGATGGCTGTGACAGCAAGAAGTACTGCATTCTGTGAGTGTCAATAGTGTGCCAGGTTTTTTCAATGGGCAAATGATGTGTGGCCAACTAGAATTCTTCAGATCAATAATTCAGTGACAGACAGCTAGAATGGAAAATAACAGTAGTTCTGTGTAGCATAGTTCTGTATAGCGCAAAGAATGAAGAGACACATAGCTGGATTCTATCCACATGTCAGTTCTGCCAGCGAATATTAAGTAGTATGAATAAATGTTGTATATTTCTCTTTATAGATTAACATGAGTTGGCTTGCATAGCTGTGTAGGCCAGTAATATACAAGAGTTCTGAGACACATCTGCTGGAGAGGGAAAATTGCACAAGTTAACCAGCTCCCAGAATGAATTAATTTTCATTACCAGGCAATGACGGAGCTAGTTTGCCCTCAATAGAACTTTAGAGCTGTCAATCATTTCTCGAACAGCCCATTTCACCAGGGCTGAGCTTTTTTTAATGTACAAATAACAGCTCTAAAAACATAGTGTCACTTGCAAATGCACCTTTAAAGATATGTTAGGCCCAAATCCTGCAATTCGATGCCCCTAGGAAGCCGTGTTGAAGCTAGTGGATCTCCACAGGGGTTTGCCTGCAAGGATCCAGTGGAAGGATACACGTACAGTGGAAAGTACATTCCTGGCCCTTTAAAATTCCTCCTGTCCTTCATTGGGTTTTCTATCCCACGGCACAGGGTGTTTCTGTTGAGTTCCTGTTAATAATACACTTCTTTCCTGTTGTACGTGAGGAGCTATAAAGTTCTAGGACTGTGGTTTTTACGTCCGTTCCAATATTCTTTATGCTCTAGCAAACCTCCCCATTGTGTCCACCAGATATCACTAGAGTATCTTACTTGGGCAGTATGCATTTTAGCAGCATTTAGCTGCCTGATGGCATGGCTTCTTCTTCCCTTCCAGAGACTGGGGTCACCACCTCCACAACACAATTAACCTCTACCGGCCTAACAAAGGGTCCCGCCTCTTTTCCTTCACTTGGTCTTTGGCCGGGGGAATTGTTCTGCATGGAATTGCTAAGAGCTTTTACTGTGTTCACTACTTTAATGTTAGCCTGACCTTGCCTTTGTGCCCTGAATTACCTTCCTATTACTATCCTAACTCTTTCTTTGTATTTCAAGCCTAGGATTGCTTTATGGTGAATTTTGAGAATGATTAAAATATCTTTAATTGTGAGGTTTTTGGTGATTCAAAGCCATCGAGAAATTCAGACCCCACTCCACCACTCCTTCCATTCTATGTCCCTGACCATTGTGAGAGCCTTTTAAAAACATCCCAATGGTCTGAATCATTCAGCTGCTATTTTCTTGTAACTTCATCCTTCTGACTGCATTGTATGGTTTCATGCTCCACCAACTTTGATCACAATGCTGTCAATGCCTCGTGAATCCATCACCAGAAGAGAGCACAGATACGATGAATATAGAGTATCACTTTGAAAGCATTCCCAGTATTTGTCAATACACTCGACTTTTTAAGGTGGAAGTCCACAGAGAAAAATTGTGATGTGGCCTTTTGGCCCATCACTTATTCTGCCTATGTGTTGACTAACTGTCTTGCATCCCTGAGCCTCACTTTATTATGTGGGTGATCTTTCTGCCTCAGTAAAAGGCTGCTGTTGCAATATCAATTGAGCTGCCATTTTTGGCTCTTGCAGAGAGTCCTATGATGGATTTATACCATTTCTAACAAAATTAGGAGAACTCTAATGCTTGGCTTTTTTTTTTCCTTTTCCTCATCAATTTGCATCTTTTTGAAGAACTGTGACTTCCCCCAGTGGACTGGCTTGTTGAGTGAATTTACTCCAGCTGCACTGCAAGTTAAGCTGATGTTCAACAGCAAACCACACAACATGGGGTGTGATTGTGAGAGGATTTTCCTCATTTAGTTATGCTACGAAGCATGTGTGTGTGTGTGGGGGGGGGGGGTGGGGCGGGCAGGGAGTGACCTGAGTTGTACACTCCAGTCTCTGGTGAAGATTATAATATGCTTCACTAAACTGTCAAGGAGAATTAGTTGGAAGTTGAACATCTACTGAGGAGTATCCTCAAATCCTGTTTTCGGTTCTCACAAAAATCTAGTGTTTCCATGGCAAAGTAAAATCCATTTTGACATGCTTCATGTTTTTTTTTCCTCCTCATTTGGTTTTGTCATCTCTATTTCAGACATAAGTAAGGCAAGCTGACAAGACAATAAACCATGTAGCTTAATAGCTGCTTCTTGTTCGTCACATTTTACGTCTTCATGGGATTTTTGCAATTGGTAGAGCTAATCCTGAACTGACTTCGCTTTAGTGTAAAGATGGGCCAAGGCCATTTATTTGAACCTGCTTAGGCTCTGGTTAGAAATAAAATGGGACCTAAATATGGAAAACCTCCTATAGTTTTCCCAAACTTTTGCATTTTCTCTGTGTCCTTAGTTAGTGGTCTGTCCAAGATGGTGTTCCACAACTATTCTCATGTTGCCCCAATGAACTTCAGCCTAGAAGCAATGATTGCTCGTCAGTAAGCTCGTCAGTACCCAGTACTTGTATTGCTTTATTGCTGTGGGATTAAATGTTACCATTTTCGCTACAAAAAGCCATCTCACTGGTGAAAATGGACAATATTCAAAATTTGTTGTGAACGCTGACATTTTTTTGTAAAAAATAGATACCACTGGTCCAAGAAACAGCTCCATGCAGCTGATCAGTTTGGAGTGGCGCAGATACCAGGCAAAATGTTTAAAACCAGTCTGTGCCATTGGCTTTCAGTGTGATGTAGGCTTCAAAGAGCCAAATTTTCATAGTATTTTTTCATAGTTACTTAGGTGCCTAAAGATTGCAGATAGGCACCTACTGGGATTTCAAAAACAGGCATCTAATGTCCGCTGATTTCAGTGAGACTTAGGTGCCTGACTTAGGAACTTTTGAAAATCCTACTTGGTGCCTATCTGCATCTTTAGGTGCTCCAATGCCATTGAACAATGAGCCATATGTTCAAGGCCATCAACTAACTGGTAACAGACTTCTTGGGCATGGTGCTGCAGGAGCAGAGGCTTACAAAAAACTAGGCAGCGACTTTCCAAGGAGCCGACTTCCTTTGGGCAGGTAGGTAAGTGCTGAAACTGAGATCTGAAAGTGGTAGAAATCTCTGAAGCTATTAACAGTCGCTTTTCTATTTCTAGGACAGTAAGCCTTGGATAGAGAAGGCAGTCCTTTTAGGATGCAATATCAGTTGTGCACTTCGGGCAGTTTGCCTTGTGGACAAGATCCTCAGTAAGCTCCTTTCCCACTTAGAGGATAATATTTGTCATTCCTCAGAGCATTTTTTGACACTCATCTGTGGCTTTTCAAGGGTTCCCACCAACACCAATCGCACCACTTAAGTTTACATAAGTGAAATTCAAATGAGCTATGAGCCAAGCACAACAAATATTGTGCTATGAAGTTTGGGTGTGAGTTACAGGGGAATAATCTACTCTTTTAGTTCCAGTTCTTTAAAAAAAGAAAAAACTCTTCCAGATGCAGCATTTAATCCAGTGTAGCTGGTACTTAAATGCCGCTGTTCTGAAGGACCAACTGAAAAGAGTTTTTAGATTTTTGACAGTTTGTAGCTTAAAAAAGCATGTAATGATTAAAATGGTATTCTGCCGGCAGCTCGGTTTCTGCTCCTTTTTTGATATTTTAGATTAACTGATTTCTGATATTTTGTTACCAAGTAGCTTTTAAGAACCCCAAAACAGTTAACTTTTATTCCTTGTGCATTTGATTTTCACTGTCATGGATTTTTTTTAGTTGTCAGTGAAGTGGAGTTGAGACCACGATGTAACAGATGTAACTGGCAACAGATGAGTCATTATGAAAGTGTAAATGTGATACCAGTGGAGATGGTTTCCCATGCACTTTATCATTGTTGCAACAGATGTGAAAACTGGAGTACTCTTCTATGAAGAACAATCTACGTGCCTGTTCCAAAGCCCATTGAAGCCAATGGAATGAATCAATGGCTCCCGTTGATTTCTAGGTCTCGGAGAAGGCCCTAGATTATTGCTAATCCCATTCATAATATCTTCAAGCTCAAAGGAAATTTCCCATACAGGTTCCGCTTCTGCAAGAAAAGCCAACCAAAACACCATGCACACAAAAATAATATATACAAATCCATATGAAAAACCCCAGTAAGAATCTGATGTTGAAACTGAGAAGAACAAAGAGAAGTGGAAGGAGAGGTTGACTTTCCATCTTTAACTCATCCCTTTGGGCCTGGGCACTGCAGAACTTGGTCCACTGGACCAGTGAAACTTATTTTCAGAGTCAAACTGCTTTTGTAATTCTAAAATTCCAGCCCTGGAGAGGCCATAGAGAGGTAAAGTAAACCTGAATTAGAGCAACATCAAACTCACACACAGTGCTTTTTGGGAAAGGCCATGTGAGGCTAACGTTGGGTTAGGGAACTGGCCCTATGTATTCATGAGTTCTACAAAAGAACAGTGTAGTGGTTAGAGAAAGAACAAGAGAGTAAGGACTTCTGAGTTGAAATCCTGCCCCACTGAAGTCAAAAAGTTCCGGTGCTGCATACCCTCTTTTTCCTGGATGACCTTGTGTATGACTAAAGAAGTGGCAGGATTATAAGATGCAAGGGAAAATTAAATGGGTGAATGATTTTTTTATTCAAACTGGTTAAGAAACTGTTGTTGTTGTAAAAAACCTCATTGATGAAAACCTCTGCATAACTCTTGAGAGAGAAGTAGTTTTGTTAAAGTTTCAATTAACTTCAATTAAGTACTGGGATCTCACACGATCCATATCACTGGGACTTCCATGTCCTCTAGTAAACACCAGGAAAGATATTTCTGACACTGCTAATCAGGCATGAGAAGGAGAGTTAGGGACGGAGTCCAGACACTATAGCCTAAATATCCTTTCATTTGTAGAATTAAATTAGACCCAGAAATTATTTGTGGGCTTTGGTAAAATTAAGGCTCTTCAGGCCTACATCTGGCTAGCGCTGCATTCGTATTTGTATGTATAAGGCGACAAACTATTTACTGTGTATAGTCAACCAGTTACTGTTCTGAAATAGGTCTTTAGTCCAAAAGATGGCAGTGTTTTTCTATTTCCGTGTGAAGCAAATTCCCTTTCACAAATGAGCTTTGTTCACTATTGAACTTCTCCCCAATGCATTATTTTCCAGGGCTTTACGTACAGTAAAGCCCATTATTGTGAAGGCCAAATCAGTGCCTAAAATAAAGTCTGTCTGTCTATCTATCTATCAAATAATATCACAACATTCTGATGAAAAATAACACAGGGAAGGAGCTTTCCTCAGTTATTAATGGCCAGTATTTGTAATATTATTGTGTTTCATTCTGGAAGCCTTGGTGGAGAGATGCAGCTTCACAGAGTGAATGTCACTTCAGCTGGTATTTTATACATTTTACAAAGAAAACCCAAGCATATTTTTAAAATTTAATATTAAAAAAGGGAAGACATGTTTCCTTCAGTCCTGTTGGCCTTGTAACAAAGAGGCTAGGTCCCTGGCAGCGTAAAGCGGCCTTCAAGCCATCTGAACTAGCTTTCTGAGGATTTCCCCAGGCTAGGGAGAATCCCTCGGTGGCCCAGAGCTGGTATAATTCTTTCTGCAACCATGGTAAGGTGATGAAGTGAAGCCTGGCTTCTGGCATGCCCCCCTGGAGCCATAGACAGCTAGGAGTAACTGGGAGTAGCACTGAGGCTGCTCTAAGTCGTGCTAGGGAGAAAGCCAGCCCATGCTTGGTCCCAGGATCAGGAAGCTACAAAAGGGGCATTAAGTAACCTTTCCTCCTCCCCTATCCAGCCCCCTGAGCCTGCACTGAATGCAGCTTGGGTGGGCCTGAGGATATGGTTACATGATCAGGTATTCAATGGTCACCCACATACCTGTTACCTCAAGGCTAGATTACTATGGTACACTCCACCTGAGGCGAGCCTCAAAAGCCTGCAGCTAGTGCAGAATGTGGCTGCCAGCTGGCATCTATATAGGGAAGGGGGATGGGTGCAACCTTGTAGGAGTGGGCCCTCCCTTCTCTCTCAGTGGATCCTCGTGCTCAATCTGACCACTTTTAAAATGAGATGTAAAAGAGCACTTTGTGCAGGGTTTCCCCTGCCTGTAGATCTTGGATTTGTTGGACACTTAGGTCCAGATCCTGAGCCCCACTACAATTGCTTTGTGCTGCCAGAGTGGCGTAAAGCTGTCTGAAAGGGATAGCTGAGGGATCCCAAAGCATGGAGGAAACCTGGGTCGGAGTAAAGCTGGGATTGCTGCCATTGCACTAGCCCTTCCTACCCCTGCCTCCCCACTCCTTAACATGAAAGGACAAGACTGGAGCCAGAGGACTGGGGAAATGACATTCTAGAGAGGGAAAGGGCTACGTGACATAGTAGCAGGAAATGAAAATAGTTCCGACCCCTTCTTTAGCCAGGTGAATATCAGCTGGTAATGACCGCAGAGCAGTCATGGCAGAAATAAGCAGAATATTACTGCAAGCAGCTTGCCACTGCATCATGCTTCCTTTACAAGCTAATAATATTGCTCCCCGACAATATGCTTCTCCCATCTTCTGTATGGGACTGACTGGCTGTGACCAGCTTAGTTGCACCTAGGGTGACCAGATATCCCGATTTTATAGGGACAGTTCCGATGTTTGGGTCTTTTTCTTATATAGGTTCTTATTATTCCCCCACTCTCTGTCCTGATTTTTCACATTTGCTGTCTGGTCACCACCACTTTCTCTATTCCTGAGACCTATTGTCACTAGTCCATTAGGTACACATCCCATATCTTAAACAAGGGGAGGCTGTGATTTACTAATGCAATGCAAGCTCAGTGCTGCTAATACAAAACTCTGCAGTTTTAAAAGGCATAAAAATAAGATGGAGTGGTAGAAGGTGGGATGAAAGTAGCTGCTTGTGTAGTATAGTTATTTTCCAGCAAGAAGCTAAGACATACTGTAGGCTACCTCCATAATAGCCAGTCAGGTCTTGCTGTGTTGTTACATTTTTCCCCCTCCCTCCTGGGAACTCTATAGGATAACTGATGGCAGTATTTCAGTCCCCGCATAATGTCCATATAACTGCCTGTGGCAACCCAAGAAATGAAAATATAAAACTACAGGGAGTTTAAAAACAGGTTGAGTGATCTAAATGCACCTCCATCCCCTGGTGAATTCACTTAGTCGGATTGCTTAATTGGAGGTGATAATGCAGGATTATTTGATTGGCAACATCTATACTGCAGTTTATGAGACAGGAATAGTCAAGCAAAGATCCCAGCAAGGGAGAGAGAGTGAGAACAAATTGTTTTACTTCAGTAAGAAAATGCAAATAGAAAAAGATGAGAACTTTTAAGGCCATCTTCAAATAGAAACCTCCACAAATCCGTGAAGTTGTGTTTTATTAAGTGTAATACTCCTAAGAACAAGAAATAACCTCCTATAATAGACACACAGAAACAGGACTAAATAAAGAACGAGTGAAGCCGTTTTCTAAGTTCAAAGATACTCCTTGAACACAAGTCAATGGGATCTCTGGATACGTACCCCTTTAAAAATTAAGCCATTTATTTAGTGGCTTAAATCTGTGTTCAGATGGCTAACTTTAGGCACCCTTGTTTGAAAATGTTGGCCAAAACACTTGGGCAATTTTAATAACCTCAGAATAATGTGGACAGTAAGAAATATTTTCTATTAATACATTGCTGCTGAGAGATTCACACATGGGTGTTTTTTAAAAACTAATTTGCAATGGTGCTTCCTGAAACATATACAAGTGCATACATATTGATTCTATTAATGAAAATTAAGCATATACAAATCTGCTTCAATGGAGACTGCGGGATATGGAAATGGAAAGTTAATCATACTTAGCATTTATATAGTGTCCATTGTCAACATTCCTTACACATATCCAGTCAGTGTCAGACCCTTAATTGGAATGCTGGAGTTACCAGCTGCCAGGCCTTTACTTATATATGCAGACCATGATACTCAGTATGAGGGAGAGAAAATGGAAATATTAAGTGTCAGAAATAAAGATCTAAAATCCAGCTGATCTTGACATTAGATCAAAGTGGTTTGGGCCCAAAAGTCAGATACAGAAATATTGTGAAGCTTTTCTATTTTTAAAAGTGAAAATAGTTTTTAGCTTGGATTTGAACATTCCGCTGTGGGGTTAGCAATCCAGACAATGCAGCGTTGTGCTAATGCACAAAGACCAGGAAACAAAACTGACCAGAAAATAAATGTGATGTTGGCTAGTCTATTTTCAATGCTTAAACTTGGCTAAATTGGTGACATGTAAATCAGTTTTTTTTAAATAAATCACTGTTTTAATAATCTAAAGCTTTATTGGTTATGCAGGCAAGGAATTTTATTTTTAATATGCTTTTTAAGTGAGTGTCTCGTTAAATGCTTGAATACAATGGCAATGAATAACTTACAGATTGATGAATGGAGCTATGTCCTGCACCAGGGCCTACCGCCGTAGTAGTGTTTGCAGGATTAGCACAAGTACACTTCCTGCAGACACTTAGCGCCAGGTTTTCAAAGGTATTTAAATGCATAAAGATACAGATAGGCACCCAGCAGGATTTTCAAAAGTATCTATGCAAGTTCAGGGCCTAACTCCCATTGGTTGCTAATCCTACTAGGTGCCTAGCTGCATCTTTAGCCACCGAAATACCTTTAAACATCTGGCCCTTAGTGCTTGTCTGAAATGAGCCGGCAACGCATTTGATGCTTTAGTCTTCAGATAAAACAGAGGGATGCTATAGGTTCCGATGGTTGATAATTAAACAGTTTCGGAGAAGTAACTGAATGATAGGACTTTTCAGACCTATGATGAGTTCAAAATTGCTCAAGCCAATGAGAAAATAATTGCTGCAGATGTGCTGGTTCTTTTATGCAGGAGGCATGCTTCAAAGGCCTTTAGCTGTTGTTGTTTTTCATTTATGCTGGAGTCAGAGCAGGAGAGACTGCTATTGGCAGCAGTACATGAAGCATATTGGGAATTGCCTGGGTCAAATAATTCCGCACTCTCTTATCAAATGGTACTTTTAGGAATATTATTCCATATATTGGTTATATTAGTGATCTGGTTCATCCAGTAACTGAAAGGCAAGTGTAGCCTGTCTGTATTGCAAGAAGACAACCTCCCTTGACAGAGACAGAGTGGAGTGGGTTTATTCAATTCTGCATATAAATTACTTACTTATTTTGATAAGACTGTATTGAAATCCAGAAGAGAGATTTGAGCTATAACTGTAAAATGTCTATCACCATAAAATAATGCCTGCATTTTATGCTTTTTGTGCTGAATAGCTTATATGTTACATTAAATAGATAGATGCCATAGATGGGTAATATATATTATCCTTTGTGTCTACATATATACTGATAACCTTAAAGGATCAAGGCCTTTTCTTCCTAGTCAGACTGGACATAAACAGAGAAAATTGCCTGGTGGATCAGCCAGCTAAAAGCGTGCACACATTGCAAGTCATTGTTTTTCCTTTTGACGTTGATACTATTAGTTCATGTGATATTAGGGGTGCTGGAACAATTTTTATAGTGGGGGTGCTGATGAGGGAAACTGTGTATTTGGTGTTTGTTATTATTACTTCAAGCCGGGGCTGCAGCAGGACCTCTAGTTCCAGCACCATTGTGTGATATTCTTTATTTGTAAGAAAAGGCAACTCTCTTTTTTTTTTTTTGGTATGTATTTTGTATTTTTTATGGGTCTGTATATAGAAGAGAAAATGAGTCACAGTCATTAGGGTTCCCCACAGCAGAACTGGCTTTTCTCCTGTGGAGGGTTTATGGCTCATTGGTGTCTGTACTAGCTAATAGCAAAAATTAAGGATTGGAACAGACATAAGTTGTTTACAGAATGACATTCATATCTAGAGGAAGTAGCTGCAAAAACAGGGTTAAACTCGGAGTTATGCCTTTTCAAAACACTTTTGAAGTGTGCTGCTATGAAATGGTCTGTACTTTTAAAAAAGGAAAAGAAAACAACCCTGTGTCTTTCAAACAACTAATTAGCAGGCTTCCGAAAAATATATTACTCAAATGTTTGGTACTTCAAGCCTGAGAGAATGTTGCGTGAGGTTGCCCAGTATTAGCTCTGCTCACTTAATGACTAGCTGGGAATCAGTCTCACTAAAGACAAGCAGACAAAAGCTTGAGTTTAAAGAAGGGATGCATGGGGTCTTCCAGCTGGATTTGATTTGCACATGGGGCAATTTAGAATTTGACATAATTGGAAAAAAATTCCTATCCTCTCCCATCTGTTTACTATCCTAATGATATCCCCTTAGTGATTCATGCTTCCTCAGGTCATATCCTCCTTGGCCTTCTTTTTAAAAAATGTGGTTCCATTTGAGTAAATCAAATAGTTATATGATCCTCATCTATTTCCCGGCCAGGTCACCTGCCCTGATTGCTGAGTGTTCTAATTATTCAGTCCAGGTTTAAAATCAGCCAAAGTGAGCTCATCTGGTATGAGCTTTCCAGTTTGAATCTTTGTAGGCAGGAAGAATCAGAAAAAGGGAAGATCTGCCTCAAAGTTTTCCCAAGTCAGTCAGGTAACTTGTTAAAGTTGACTAAAGTCAGTAAAGTCAACATTTTAGAGGCATTGGGCTTATACTCAAATAAATTGGTTAGTCTCTAAGGTGCCACAAGTACTCCTTTTCTTATTGTTATCACTGACTACTCTACATCTGTTGTAAGAAAGCAGATTGAAACCAAGTACCTAGAAACTTATGCAAGCGTTAATTAGAGCTTTCCACAAAACCCACCTGTGAAGGACATCTGTTTGTTTGTTATTGTGTTTTTTGTTATTGTGCAGAGAACCAACTCCTTTCAAGTCTATCCCCAACCCCAGTGGTGGTTCAAGAGATACAGGGAGACAAAGAGCTTGGGATTGATAAATGGACACCCCTGAAATTCAGGTTAGAGAGACGGAGGCTGTGGAGGTGCCAGCCACACTCACTTACACAGTCCTGGAGCTGGAGTTGTCTGGATAAACTAGACCTGCCTAATCTTTAGATAAGTCAATCATACATATACACTATTGGGTTATCCCCTCCCTCCCTTTGCTCTTGTTATGCTTTGTTCCTAGTCCTGAGATTAGACAATACTTTGTTTTCGAAAGACTGTTTTTATATTGTGTTCACAGCTCCCAGGTGGCAGATTCACAAGGCTTGAGCCTACTCAGGCCTGCTGAGGAATCACGGTTGGTACACAGGATGCGGTATGTTGGGGCTCTGTCTGAGAGTGGGAGAATCACAGGATTCCATCCTGAGAGGTGAAGTTGCAAGGTCAGTCACCTAAAGAGGATGCTCCCGGATGAGGAGCCAAAGGTGAAAATATCCCCAAACGGTCCCACCACAGGCAGCAGGGAGCCTCACAGAGAGCTACAGAGCAGTGCACAGCCCAGGAGAGGCCATGGAAAGCAGTTTTTCTGCAGACATGTACCATAATAAAGCAACATTTTCATACAATTTGCAACACTGCAAACTGCTTCTCTCAGCACAGATCCAGAATACTTGAGTTCTGATCCAGTGAAGTATAGGAGGAGCTATCTTGGTGTCCAAGGTCTGCACCAATGAGCTGCCTCTGTGGGCCCAGATGGGCATGGTTAAACCAAAAGTCAGATTCTAGGCTGGTGGATTGACTGTGTATGAGAATACCCTACACAGGGAGCAGTTGGCCCCTTAGTCTCACAGAAAGCTAGGACAGCACTTGGCCTGCATGTCTTTCTGATACACTGTAGAGATTTTAAAAAAACATTCCATTTTAATAGAATGAAAAGGATGATTTCTTCACAAATTGATGCTTTGCCATGTTTTATTAAATTAATCCATTCTGCATTGGGTATTATCTGAGTTTGTATTCAGTAGCCACCCTTTTTTGGAGTCAAATAAGTGACTAACAACTAAAAACCAAAATAGATCCATCCCAGCTCTTGTATAACATCCACAAAACGTGCTTTCCTCTAGTATCCCAAGCCATGTTCTTTGACTTAGTTTGCGAGGGTGCAGTGCATGGTGTGCATTTACTCAGTAGTGGTTGGCATTCGCCCTAAAGCCAGTTAAAGAGAACTGACATGAGAGTACAGCAGGAAATCCAAATTATGTGCAATGTCATTACATTTGTGGGGCTTTTTACTGCTTCATGTCATGTGGTGCCAGACCACCTGTTTGCTTCCAATTGCACATTTGGACTTTTTTTTTTAAATGATTACACTGGCGTAGTCAGTGCTGGGGACTTTTTGCCTTTCAGAAGGGTAGCTATATAGAGCACCAACAGAAATATACACAGATGTTGGGCTCGTTTTTATGTGTCTGTGTTGCTCCCAGAAGTACCACCTTGAAAGGACAGTACTTTGGGGACAGCATATGCCAGTTAATTGTTGGGTGCTTTTGGTAACATCATGTGTTGTGGTAACTGCTTCAAAGCGGGTGAATTAGGAAAACTGACCTTCTCGCAGAACTCGACATGCTCTTTTTATCTCTTCAAGTGGTAGCCCTGGTGCTGAAGACATTTTAAAATGTTGATTGAACACAGCACTCAAGAATAAACTATGGGGAAAGAATCCTGCGCTGGCAGAGGGTGGAATAACATTGTTTTTCACATCTAATTTTTGTGGTTTACTTCTGCCCTCAGGAGTAGTTTAAAATAGTCTCTCCCCTCTTTGTATTTCCAGGGTGGGACCATTCAGTGGTGAACATTTTCCATGCTCTAATGATGTATGAAGAAACACTTATTTACAGGTGTCCTGATCTTGCAGAGGCATCATTCCCATCAGTAATGCCTGGGCCCTTTGGTTTGCTTAACATGAAAGCTTTGGTGGTGGTCTGGTATGATTCCTCAGACTGTGTACGTCTGGGGCTGTAAAGATGCTCAGGTGTGTCTTTGTCTTGAAGTTATTCTATGGACCTTTCTGGCCATTGCTGGTGTGTGTGAATGGTTTAGTAAATGAAGGCACATTTTGAGTAGTTCTTGGTCCAAATTCTATTCCATGAGTATAGGTCCCTAGAATATCTAATGATTTCAATGGAGTTACTTTATATTTATATTCATAACTGAAAGCAGAATTTGACAGCAGCGTATATAATTTTTGGCTGCATTATTCAGCAGCATGAATAGCTTCAGTCACATCAGTATTCGCAAAAAGAAAAGGAGGACTTGTGGCACCTTAGAGACTAACAAATTTATTTGAGCATAAGCTTTCTTCATAAGCTCACTGCATTGGATGCATTCAGTGGAAAATACAGTGGGGAGATTTATATACATAGAGAACATGAAACAATGGGTGTTACCATACACACTGTGACGAGAGTGATCACTTAAGGTGAGCTATTACCAGCAGGAGAGCGGGGGCGGGGGGAAACCTTTTGTAGTGATAATCAAGGTGGACCATTTCCAGCAGTTGACAAGAACATCTGAGGAACAGTGGGAGGTGGAGGGGGGGAATAAACATGGGGAAATAGTTTTACTTTGTGTAATGACCCATCCACTCCCTGTCTCTATTCAAGCCTAAGTTAATTGTATCCAGTTTGCAAATTAATTCCAATTCAGCAGTCTCTCATTGGAGTCTGTTTTTGAAGTTTTTTTGTTGAAGAATTGCAACTTTTAGGTCTGTAATCGAGTGACCAAAGAGATTGAAGTGTTCTCCAACTGGTTTTTGAATGTTATAATTCTTGACGTCTGATTTGTGTCCATTTATTGTGTTCTATTTATTCTTACCCAAGATCCATAAACCTGGAAATCCTGGATGCCCCATCATCTCAGGCATTGGCACCCTGACAGCAGGATTGTCTGGCTATGTAGACTCCCTCCTCAGGCCCTACGCTACCAGCACTCCTAGCTATCTTCGAGACACCACTGACTTCCTGAGGAAATTACAATCCATCGGTGATCTTCCTGAAAACACCATCCTGGCCACTATGGATGTAGAAGCCCTCTACACCAACATTCCACACAAAGATGGACTACAGGCCGTCAGGAACAGTATCCCCAATAATGTCACGGCAAACCTGGTGGCTGAACTTTGTGACTTTGTCCTCACCCACAACTATTTCACATCTGGGGACAATGTATACCTTCAAATCAGCGGCACTGCTATGGATACCCGCATGGCCCCAAAGTATGCCAACATTTTTATGGCTGACTTAGAACAACGCTTCCTCAGCTCTCGTCCCCTAATGCCCCTACTCTACTTGCGCTACACTGATGACATCTTCATCATCTGGACCCATGGAAAAGAAGCCCTTGAGGAATTCCACCATGATTTCAACAATTTCCATCCCACCATCAACCTCAGCCTGGACCAGTCCACACAAGAGATCCACTTCCTGGACACTACGGTGCTAATAAGCGATGGTCACATAAACAACAACCTACACCAGAAACCTACTGACCGCTATTCCTACCTACATGCCTCCAGCTTTCATCCAGACCATACCACAGGATCCATTGTCGACAGCCAAGTTCTACGATACAACCGCATTTGCTCCAACCCCTCAGACAGAGACAAACACCTACAAGATCTCTATCAAGCATTCTTACAACTACAATACCCACCTGCTGAAGTGCAGAAACAGATTGACAGAGCCAGAAGAGTACCCAGAAGTCACCTACTACAGGACAGGCCCAACAAAGAAAATAACAGAACGCCACTAGCCTTCACCTTCAGCCCCCAACTAAAACCTCTCCAACGCATCGTCAAGGATCTACAACCTATCCTGAAGGACGACCCATCACTCTCACAGATCTTGGGAGACAGGCCAGTCCTTGCTTACAGATAGCCCCGCAACCTGAAGCAAATACTCACCAGCAACCACACACCACACAACAGAACCACTAACCCAGGAACCTATCCTTGCAACAAAGCCCGTTGCCAACTATGTCCACATATCTATTCAGGGGACACGGTCATAGGGCCTAATCACATCAGCCACACTATCAGAGGCTCGTTCGCCTGCACATCTACCAATGTGATATATGCCATCATGTGCCAGCAATGCACCTCTGCCATGTACATTGGCCAAACCAGACAGTCTCCATGTAAAAGAATAAATGGACACAAATCAGACGTCAAGAATTATAACATTCAAAAAACCAGTTGGAGAACATTTCAATCTCTTTGGTCACTCGATTACAGACCTAAAAGTTGCAATTCTTCAACAAAAAAACTTCAAAAACAGACTCCAATGAGAGACTGCTGAATTGGAATTAATTTGCAAACTGGATACAATTAACTTAGGCTTGAATAGAGACAGGGAGTGGATGGGTCATTACACAAAGTAAAACTATTTCCCCATGTTTATTTCCCCCCTCCACCTCCCACTGTTCCTCAGATGTTCTTGTCAACTGCTGGAAATGGCCCAACTTGATTATCCCTACAAAAGTTTCCTCTACCACCCTCCACTCTCCTGCTGGTAATAGCTCACCTTAACTGATCACTCTTGTTACAGTGTGTATGGTAACACCCATTGTTTCATGTTCTCTATGTATATAAATCTCCCCACTGTATTTTCCACTGAATGCATCCGATGAAGTGAGCTGTAGCTCACGAAAGCTTATGCTCAAATAAATTTGTTAAGTCTCTAAGGTGCCACAAGTCCTCCTTTTCTTTTTGCGAATACAGACTAACACGGGTGCTACTCTGAAATCTGTCACATCAGTATTGTGAGGGGATTCATTGGTACCTCTGTCTGTGTGACTTGGGCTTGTGAGGCTATAAAATTGCAGAGGAGATGTCCAGGCTGGGGCTGGCACCTGAGCTCTGGCGATAGCATGACTAGAAGTATTCCCCACTCTTGGTAGGATGCTCTAAGCTCTCAAGTCAGTCATTGGAAGATGCTACAAATATTTTTTAAAGATCTGCATTTACTTTAACTGTTGCAGAATACTCTGCATGTTTCTGGAAGCAATGGTTAACAATATCTTAGTTTTGGCTTCGGAAAAAATTCTTCCAGAGAATGAAAAATTGCTTAAAATATACTTTCAAAATAGCAGTGCCATAATGCCACGTCTGCAATAACACCCGTCGTGCATGAATGATGAGACTTCTGGATATGAGAGAGTTGCCCTTAGTTTAAAGTACAATTTTTTCTCACTTTACAATGATCAAGATCAGCTATAATGTATCATAAAAAGATCACAATTCTTAACTATAATATAGGTTGAACATTGATACATAAGCAGCAGCATGAGTAATACTTCAGAATATTCAGAATTGACGGGTATTCTATTAGTCAGATGGTTTAACAGAGGCAGTAATTTAGGGAGCAGGCTTAGAATAAATGCCAAGGATCCCACTATGTTTTGATGATCATCTTTGAGGAGCTGAGCAGTTGAAAGATAAGTCGGAGTAGTACAGGGCAGGGGTTTAAATGCATGCTTTTCAAGCACTCTCTGTTTTTTAATAAACTAGGAAGATGCTGTACTATAGTATATGGAATTTCTGTGAGGCAAACTTGCAGCCAAGCCAGGGCTGCTCGCTCAGCGAGCAGAGTTTCTCCAGGCTGTATCCACTGCTTTCCTGGATGCTTTCAAGGAGCAGTGGGCGCTGTCCAGGGTTCTCTGCTCAGTGTCCCCTCTGCATCTCTGGGTCCATCACTCCTGTCCCAGTTTTTCATTTGTTGTCCCCTGAAATTATTTGATGTCTGGGTTCAGTGGCTCCTCCCCTTAAGATGGGTTGGGCTTTAGATATGAGCAGGCTTATGCCCACGTGACCCCAGTGCTTCAACAGGTGCCCCTCCACCGAAGCTGCAGTGAGTCAGGATCCAGGCAGCAACACTGACTTACCACTCCAGCAGAGCTTGCAGTGACTCAGCCCTCCAGCATGCATCAGCAACCTATCGCTAAGCAGAGTCTGGGTCAGCTGATTCCCAGAGTCAGGTACTTCCACAACCCCACCAGAACTGCAGATCAGTCTGAGCAACAGCGCTACCCAGCCAGGAACCTTCCTGTTGCCTTGCTGCACACCAGACTCTTGTTTGCTCCTGTTTCTGGTCCTTCCCAAGGCTTGCCTGAGACCTGTCCCAGTATTGTCTTTGCCCTACGCCAGCCTCACTCCAGACCCTTTCCAGCCTTGCCTCCACCTTCTGCAGACCCTCGGACTCTGACTACCTGGCTTTGACCTTTAGCCTGTATCTGAACACTGGCTTTGATATCAACTTGGCTTATCTTTGGACCCTGACTACCCAGCTTCGATTTCTGGCCTGCACCTGGACTCTGCCTATGGCTCTGATTCTGGTTTATCTATGGACTCTGATCTCGGTTTTGACCTCAGCCTACACTTGGCCAAGGCCCAACCTTATGCCTAGCTGCAACCTGTGCTCCAACCAATAGACCTGACTATCGGAGGCAGCGCCTGACAGTTTCTGCCAACTGGCCAGCTGATCATGGAAGAAACTACATAAACATGTAGAAATCTAGTTATACTACAGTATGTGATACATAAAAGGTATATGCTATTTTAAGCAGAAGTCTAGGAGCTTGAGTTGGCTTTAACCAAGCTACTTGATCTCAGTTTGTGCCTCACTTTACTCCTCTGTAAAATGGGTATAAAAATAACTCGTGGTTTTTGAGACTTCCTGTTTGTAGAGAACTTTGAGAGCCTCCTATGAAAGGCACTGTGTGAATCATAGAATCTCAGGGTTGGAAGGGACCCCTGAAGGTCATCTAGTCCAACCCCCTGCTCGAAGCAGGACCAATTCCCAGTTAAATCATCCCAGCCAGGGCTTTGTCAAGCCTGACCTTAAAAACCTCTAAGGAAGGAGATTCTACCACCTCCCTAGGTAACGCATTCCAGTGTTTCACCACCCTCTTAGTGAAAAAGTTTTTCCTAATATCCAATCTAAACCTCCCCCACTGCAACTTGAGACCATTACTCCTCGTTCTGTCATCTGCTACCATTGAGAACAGTCTAGAGCCATCCTCTTTGGAACCCCCTTTCAGGTAGTTGAAAGCAGCTATCAAATCCCCCCTCATTCTTCTCTTCTGCAGGCTAAACAATCCCAGCTCCCTCAGCCTCTCCTCATAACTCATGTGTTCCAGACCCCTAATCATTTTTGTTGCCCTTCGCTGGACTCTCTCCAATTTATCCACATCCTTCTTGAAGTGTGGGGCCCAAAACTGGACACAGTACTCCAGATGAGGCCTCACCAATGTCGAATAGAGGGGAACGATCACGTCCCTCGATCTGCTCGCTATGCCCCTACTTATACATCCCAAAATGCCATTGGCCTTCTTGGCAACAAGGGCACACTGCTGACTCATATCCAGCTTCTCGTCCACTGTCACCCCTAGGTCCTTTTCCGCAGAACTGCTGCCTAGCCATTCGGTCCCTAGTCTGTAGCGGTGCATTGGGTTCTTCCATCCTAAGTGCAGGACCCTGCACTTATCCTTATTGAACCTCATCAGATTTCTTTTGGCCCAATCCTCCAATTTGTCTAGGTCCTTCTGTATCCTATCCCTCCCCTCCAGCGTATCTACCACTCCTCCCAGTTTAGTATCATCCGCAAATTTGCTGAGAGTGCAATCCACACCATCCTCCAGATCATTTATGAAGATACTGAACAAAACCGGCTCCAGGACCGACCCTTGGGGCACTCCACTTGATACCGACTGCCAACTAGACATGGAGCCATTGATCACTACCCGTTGAGCCCGACAATCTAGCCAGCTAGAAGTACGCAGTATCATTATAAAACTCCTTTTAAATACTGCTGTGTATGAGCCTTTTTGCATTAGCTTTTGTCTGGAGTGTATTTACAGCTCATGTCCCTCAGACTGCAATGTGAAATCTTAAAGATCAATGTCTATAATAAAAACAATTAAATTCAGAAAATAATTGTTCAGGATAAGCACTGATTTCTTCTACTGTGCCCACTGGCATGTGGATCTGACAGTCTTTCGCTTTTTGTTATTCTAAGGAGCGCCACTTAGCGATCTCAGATATTCTACATTCAGTGTTTGTGCACTTTAAGTGGATTAATGTAGTCAATTCTGTACTGTGCAATCAAGAAGCCATTACACAGCATTCAGAATTGCAGTGCTGCAGTCATCATAAATCTCTGTTTTTGTTTTTGTGTACAGCAGCTTGGTTGTTCAGAATGTTTGCAGTAGGCACAACTCATTCAGCCTCTCACTGAAAGATACTGATTTGTTTTTATTCCCCCTTTCCACAAACTGCTAAACAAAAATGTTCAGGTTAATTGAAGAGCCATACACAGAGGAGGAACACAGCATGGACTTTTTAATTATTAACAGAGAAGCCAGTATTTTGAGTAATATATATACTGGAAATTTTGTACGGTCATAGGACAAAATTCAGCTGTTGTCACATGCTAAAGCAATATAGATATCTGTGTCTGTCTATTTTATCTAGTCTAATCTATACATCCATGGAAATAATAATTACATGATGATGGCAGAGCCATGATAAATTCCTTTATCATGCACTCTTGACCTATCTCACATGCATTGTGGCTTTTGTAGCTTGATGGAGTTCATTGAGGCTTCCCACTCAGTTATTAAACCCTGCAGTCTTCTCCTGGCAGACTCCTCAGCCCACCTGGAGCTAGGGGCTATCTGGGTGTATCTGCACTGCAGAGTTTCCTGGGTCTGGGCACCTGGGTAAATCAAACCTGCCTGCAAACATCCGCACTTAGGCCTAGGTGGTGGTGTCCACACTGGTGCTGCCGTAGCCCAGGTTCAGCACTTGGATTTCTGGAGACAGACCCCAATGTTCTTAGCACCTGACTAAGACTGAGATGTTTTAGGAATTGTTTTGTGGTATATTGTGGGACAACTTCTTTGTCCTCCCCAAGCCCTTGCATGGCAGTGTCCTTAGCTCACCTACGCAGTAGCATAAACTGTCTCTGGCTCAGCATGTTCCTCACCTCTGTCTATTCCAGCTTTTGTTAAGGCATGAATCCAGGACAGGTGAATGAACTGTTCCTTGCTTTTGGCTTTGGAGTTGTTGCAACAGGATGCAGACCGAGAGAATGGGACATGGTGGAAGGCATTTTAGCAGTGACTTGTGACCCTCCGAAGGTGGTGGCGGGTCTTGGCCAGGAGATCATGCAGCCTGGATGCTGCCATGGTGGAGCGGGAAGCAGCTTATGCATGCTACCATTGCTGCAGATTCCCCTTATGCAGACTGGCACTTCTGATACAGGAAAACTAGCACAGAATGGTGGGATCACCTCTTCATGCAGACCTGGGAGGGCTACAGAACTTCCTCATGAGGAAGGCCACCTTCATGGAGCTCTGTGAGGAACTTGGCCTGACTCTTCAGCACCAGGCCATGCAAATACAGGATGCCATATCAGTGCAGAAATGGGTAGCTATTGCCATCTGGAAGTTGACTACCCCAGACTGTTACAGGTCAGTGGACGACCAGTTTGGTAGAGGGCAAACAGGCCAGAGTGTGGTTACCAATATTGGTTTTAATCCTCTTTCAGGTTGGAGAAGTCTTCAAGGATGTTAATGTACTGGATATCCCTGATTAAAAGAGGGATCAATTTTTCCATGCCTGTGGTAGAAGACCATTTATATGCAAAGAAAATATTTTATCTCTTGTTGCCTGATCAATGAATGGAAAAGACTAGTAAGCTTGGCCATTGGAAGTTTGCCCAGGCCAGGAACCTCACTCATCGTGTTGTGTTTCTCTTGCATGAAAAATTCTCAAGCATCCCCTGAAAAATTCAGGGAAAAATTCAGAAGAATATTAACAGGAACCTAAACTAGGATGAAGACGCTTGATAAGAACAGAACTGCCTTTTCCCCTGACCCTCACCCACCTGGAGAGAGTGCCAAGAGGTCAAGTACCACTGTCACCAAGGGACTTTTTCACTTAGTACAGCCACTGGGACGTATAAAGCAGGCTGTCTGGAACAATGCTGTAATGCTACTATTGTATGACACAATAGCGGTACACAGGTATGATGGACTGACTGCTCTTTTTATAACTCTGTATGGAAATATGCACTCGTGATTGCAATCCCAGCTTTGATTCTCTTTGTCTCCAGTAATCAGTTCAAATGTAGCTAGAATAAATCAATGGCTGCATGTTTAAATCCCTCCCTCACCCCACCCCCCCCCACACTTGGAATCATGTTGGGAGAAAGGAGGGGGCAGGGAAATGGCCAACTGAAGGTTACCCCAAACTACACAATATCCTCTACAATATTTGCATTGCGGGGAAACCCTCCCATTTATGCTGCAATTTCCCCAATAATAACAACAAAGATGGCAATTTCCCACATAATAACAACTTTTGTGGCTGCGATTCTGGCTCTGATTCAACTTCCTCTGCAACCCATTCCTGGATAGATCCTCGGAATATGGCCCTTAGGACATCACCCAACTCAGATGGTCACATGGTCAGTTCTGTAGTCTGTTTCTGTTCTTCTGCTCCCTCTGCCAGGGTTTTTTTCTTTGGTTTGCAGTTTTGACACCCCACTCATAAGTTGTACAAGAACAATGTATGTTCCACATTTAACTTGCCTGCAGAATGCACTCATAAAACCCCCCCAAATGGGTGAAGATGGAAGGATGTTGATGGTATATGGCACTTTATCAGAATAACGACTTTTCTAATTTTAAGGACCAAATAAAATGCCCTTTACCGAAAAAGTAACACCTTTACAAAGTACAACAGAAAGGAAAATGGGGAGGCTAGCACTGTAATGGGGACAGAGTTAAGGGTGTTTGGCAGCCTTATCTGTCCATTTCAATACTTTCAAATGTTTATGGAGTCGTTCTTTTAAGATTAACATAACTCTGAATTTCCTGTGTTTATAAAGGTGATTTGTTTGACAACTACAATCATCTTGTTAGATAATACTTTACCCTTGAGTTAGGGATATATCATGATGAACACAAACACACACACACCACGCACATTTTAGAGATATGGTAACAGGAGAATTTGAAGTGTCTATGAAGAGTTTTGGTACCTACACTGGTGGTACGTCATATTATTTATGCCTTGCCAGTTTTATAGTCCCATTCTGATGGCATCAGAGCAGGCTTGGCCATCTGTATATAATTGAAGGCATGATTTGTCCCCTGTAGGAAATTTGGGTCAGATGCTTGATCTTGTATAAAACTAGCAGGCCTGTGACAGAAACAGCAAAAATCTATACTCCCCTGCTACATAGACTCTAAACTGAGAGTTTATGCTCACTCAGGCCATTGCTTGGTATATAGCTGCACCACCATAAGAGCAGACCAAGGGATGAATTGTGACACACAGTCACAGTTTGTTCGCTGGTTCACCCCTTACTCCAAGGTCTATGTAAACTGCTGCTGGTCTACACCAGAAAGAGATTGTTTCACTCTCTCTATCAGCTGAGCTCTGCCAGCCAGTGCATTAGGACGGGATGGAGCTTTTGGGTCCCCCTTTCCCTGCCCCTGCACACCCACTCCTTTATGTTTGCACTAGAGTGTACTGCTTTCCCTGCTGCATTACATAAGGGAATAAGGGCACCCTATACCACTTTACTTCTCTGCATACTCCTCTGGGATAGCTCAGTGGTTTGAGCATTGGCCTGCTAAACCCAGGGTTGTGAGTTCAATCCTTGAGGGGGCCATTTAGGGATCTGGGACAAAAATCGGGGATTGGTCCTGATTTGAGCAGGGGGTTGGACTAGATGACTGAGGTCCCTTCCAACCCTGATATTCTATGATAAACCAAATCTTGTAAAACATCATACCATGGTTGTTATGGAATAAGCATTTCTCAGTAATTTACAAATAGTATAGCATAGTACAAGTGCCTCTTAACTTTATTTTCCTAGGTACATGTATGAGTGTCTGTCTAAGTGAAAATTAGGTGCTTCTTTTGTCTACATCATCAGTGGTTGCAGTTCTGTACCACAGAATAAAGGCAGATTGCACTTGGAAAAATCACACCTAATCATAGCACACAATGTCTTGAAAAGGAAAGGAAGGAGAAATGCTCTAATCTAGTAGTTGATCATATTTTTTTCTGCTGTACTGTCAGAGGTGGGGATGGTAGTTAAGGTTTCTGGATTCTATTCCCAGCTCTACCCCTGCCAAGTGATCTTAATCTTTTGTCAGGCCTCTGGCGAATCACTTCACCATTTTGTGCCTCCAGTTTTCATTTGTAAAATAGGTATAGTGAAACCTACCTGCATTACATAGGTGTTGTGAGGTTTAGTTAATTAAGGGCACTTTGGAATCTGCAACTGAATGATACAACGTCAGCGTTAACTAGTATTGGTTATGGGTTTAAATCAAGTACTTTCATTAATATGATGAACCTATACTGAAAATATTAGCTGATCACATGAAGCTATAAACTAGTAACGGATAACAAAAAGTGAGCGAGTTAACTATACTACAAATATTTTGGGGTGAAAACAATGGCTTAACACAAAGTAAAGTATATTTTCAAAGTGCTAACCAATGACTTGCCAGAATTCTGTGGGAAATAACATCACAGAGTTCGTTTATTGTTTTGAAAGATAGGTTTTGAGTGCTAATAACAATCCACCCATGCTTTATTTTTTACTCTCCATCCACAGCCATCCACAAATTCCTGTTTAGGATTCTGGCTGGTGTAATTCAAGAGGTGTTTCCTTACTAAGAAATACTAAAATTACGACTACCACTAGACAGCATTTTAAACTATGCACCAATTAGTACATTGTGGAACTGATTCTTCCCTCAGACTAGTTTTCCCCCATTCTATCTCCATTGACTTCAACAGAGTGATCCTTTATTTATGTGAGCGCAGCTAAAAGAATCAGGGCTACAGGTTCAGTCACTGTGTGCACAGAATACTTACACCCACTTAGTGACTATTGTCTAACACTGGTACCTTGAAACCTCCCTCTCTAAAAAGAAGGAATTGAAAAGCCAGTGCACTGTTCTGAATAAATAACCCAATCTAACTTTTGTTCATTAACATTGACTCCCGCCTTCCCCCCAAAAAAAGAAAAGTACTGTTTTAATGTGGTAACCAAACAGAATATTTGCTAACACTGGGTCTCACTACCCATCTGGGCTTTCCCATGATCATCCAAGGAGATTTGGGCAGGGGACAGCACTTACCTCAGGTGGTGTGGCTCCCAAAGCGACCGGCACCCCCCCCCCTCCAGCAGCGGCTCCTAGGCAGGGGGGAGGGGGTCTCTGCACGTCATTGCCTGCAGGCTCTGCCACCCTCCTGCAGCTCCCATTGGCCGCAGTTCCTGGCCAATGGGAGCTGCGGAGTTGGTGCTCAGGGTGGGGGTCAGCGTGCAGAGACATCCCTGCCCCTTCAGGGACATGCCAGCTGCTTCTGGGAGTGAAGAGGCATGGAGGGAGGGAGGCAGAATGGGCAGGGAGCTGACTTAGCCCTGCTGCGTGGCTGCTGGCATGTCTCTGTGCGCCCCTTGGTCGGGGGGGGGCAGCGGGTCTCCGTGCGCTTCCCGGAGTGGGGGCAGCGTGTAGAGCCACCTCCCCCCTGCCAGGGGCACACAGAGACGTGCCAGCAGCCGTCCGCTACTGGGAGCGGCGTGGGGCCACTGGCCACGGCATGCAGGCAGCCTGCCTGCCTGAACCCTGCTGCGCCTCGGCTGGGACTCGGGGCAGGTTGTCAGATATTTCTCCTGCATTTTGGGGGGCCCTGTTGTTGGAGGCTCCTTGCTACCACACGGTTTGTTTTATGGTAAATCCGCTCCTGTGTTACAGTAATTTCATAATGCCTTTCTTTTTAGGCAGGGAGATCCTAGATCAGAGGTGGTCAAACTGTGGCCCGCAGGCCACTTCCAACCCAGTCCCTGAGCTCCTGGCCTGGGAGGCTAGCTCCCGACCCCTTCCCTGCTGTTCCCTCTCCCCTGCAGCCTCAGCTCACTGCATGGCTGGCACAATGCTCTGGGCGGTGGGGCTGCGAGTTCTTGCCGGGCAGCGCAGCTGCAGAGCTGCGGCCTGAGCCTGTGCTTGGTGGTGTGGCTGGCTCCAGCCGGGCAGCACGGCCGCCTGTTCTGGTGCTCTGAGTGGCACGGCTGTAACGCCACCAGCCACCGGTGCTCCAGGCAACGCGGTAAGGGGGCAGGGAGCGGGGGGGGGGGGGGGTTAGATAGAGGGCAGGGGAGTTTGGGGTGGTGGTCAGGGGGCGGGGGTGTGGATGGGGTCAGGGCGGTCAGAGGGTGGGGAACAGGGGGTTTGAATGGGGGCAGGGGTCCCAGGGGAGCAGTCAGGAAGGAGGGGGGGTTGGATGGGGCAGCGGGGAGCAGTCACGGGCAGGAGTTCTGGAGGCAGTCAGGGGACAGGGAGGGGTGGATGGGGAAGGGGTCCTGGGGGGGCCGTCAGGGGATAGGGATCGGGGGGGTTGGATGGGGCAGGAGTCAGGGGTCGAGAAGCAGGCGGGGTCAGATGGGGAGGGCAGGGCCATGCCTGGCTGTTTGGGGAGGCACAGCCTCCCCTAACTGGCCCTCCATACAATTTCAGAAGCCCGATGTGGCCCTCAGTCCAAAAAGTTTTCCCGCCCCTGTCCTAGATGCAGCGACAGAAGAGCAGGAATGCACAGTAAAAACACTTTTTGTTCATCTTCGAAGAAAACAATATTTAAACTCACAGCTTGATATTATGGCAGAAACAGAAACAAGTGTCTGATTTATTCGCTTTAAGCTTATACATTTGTATTAGTGAATGATTCTTAGGATTAGATTTGAGTAGTTCTCACTTCTCTTTGTGCATTTTGTCTTATTTGCACCCTTAAACATTAATATTTGGATGGAAATTGCTGAGGAACAGCCTGGCCTCTATACATATGTCTATACTGCAACTGGGGGAAGTGTGATTCCCAGCATGGGTAGACAGATTGGAGCTCGTGCTAAAAATAACACTGGGGTCCATGCAACACTGGTGGCAGCTCAGGCTAGAGGCCTGAGCTCTGACCCAGGGGATTGGGGGTGTGTGCCTTGGACTTGGGCAGCTGGCCTAACTGCTGCTAATGCAGCAAAATCCACATTGTTATTTTTAGCACACTAGCTTGAGTCTGTCTACACCTCCCAGCTTCAGTGCAGACATACCGGAAAGTGTTTGTCACTTTAAGCTTGCTAAGAATCTGGCCCATTGTGTTTTTGTATGTGTGATAGGGCATGAGAATCTAGAAAAGATGTCTCTTGGGTAAGAATCATGAATTAATAGATAATGTATCCTATTGAAAATTAGGGTAATGGCTCCCACATGTATGTTAATAAGCATTACTTTATTATGGGGCCTCATACTGGTTGGAACCTATGGAAACAAAAATGCAGTTCTCCTCAATTCTTAATTGATAACAGAACCTCCTTTAACTGCTGTAAGTCTTAATACCCATCTTTAATTATATTTCTGCCTAATACTTTGAATACCAAAATGCAGAGAGTACCTGAAGCTACAATACATCTTACAATATAGCATAAGACTGGGTAAAGCACCTGTACTGGCCAGAGTGGTATGATCTCACCACTATTGCAATCCCTGAAAGAAGCTGTGAGCAAACACCAGAGTAGCTCTGTACAAGATAATGGCAAGAAAGACTCATTTTCTAACTATAGGTTTCAGAGTAGCAGCCATGTTAGTCTGTATTCGCAAAAAGAAAAGGAGGACTTGTGGAAACTTAGAGACTATCAAATTTATTTGAGCATAAGCTTTCGTGAGCTACAGCTCACTTCATCGGATGCATCCGAAAGCTTATGCTCAAATAAATTTGTTAGTCTCTAAGGTGCCACAAGTACTCCTTTTCTTTTTTCTAACTATACTATCCCTACAAACAAACACAAATGGGAAGTACCTTTGGAAAGCAGTTGCCTTAAGCAGTGATGACTAGTGACCTGCTGAAAAAACCCATCACAGCTGACCTCCACCTCGTTAGAACTTTCTGAACAGACACTCCAAATGCATAGCCGTGTGTGTGTGTGTGTGTGTGTGTGTTGACCTTGAAAGGTAAACTAGGGCCAGGATTTGTGTAAAATGATTAGTGATTTTGGATGACTAAATTTTTGAAAGTCAAACCGGGGTTTTCATAGGATTGGTGCTCAGAATTTGGCCCCTGAAGCACCCAGAATCACAAATCACTTTTGGAAATAATTTGTCTTGCCGGACAGGAATAAGCGTTCAATAGGAAACAATCCTGAACTGGCAGTAGGATGGATTTGATAGATTTAACTGGTCTTCTCTCTATGATTTTGGGTCTAAAACTAATCCTTCACAAAAGTCCCTGTGAGCTGGAAAAATACTAAGCCAAAAAAGCACTTTGAGACTGCATGAAGATTTGTAACAAATAAGCCAAGAGCCACTCTGAAAAGTAATGATTTAGGCAAGAGGTGTATCACATTTTCTATGATCATTAGCTCATCAATTGTGTTGAACTGACCAGGAAGTGCTAGAATGGAGGGAAAAAGTTGATCCTCCGTCTAAGAGACAGATTTGATTTCTCAAGTAAAAATCATATTATTAAAGATTTGGCACCTTCAGTTGATCATGTTGGATATACATTTGGTAGCACAGGCAAATACACTGGACTGCTATTTATCCCATTGACACAGTGCTACTAATTTGCTTCAGGAGCTATGCAAAATAATTACATTGTAAAAAGAGAAATGAAAGGGCAAAAATGAGTTGAGGTTTTAGGTGACTCAAACTCTCTGGGCTTTTGATGTACTTCAACATTTTATAACATCCTGCGTTACTATATCTATATTGATTCACATCATTATGCAAATACCATAAATTGCAATAAAATCAATTAATGTGCCATTAACTCTCATAAAAATGTGTAATCACCAGTTTGCTGAGACGGTATTTCTGGTTTGATTGCTGGCAGTCTAATGGCCCTGCTAGAGGAGGCCTGTGAACAGCACAGTTGCTGAATGATCAGTGAGAACGCTAGTTTCTTTGTTTCTATGCTGCAAAAACGTGGGCCAAAAATTTCAACTTCAATGTCTCAAGCCAGGCACCTAAGTTCGTATTTAAGCGCCACTAAAGAAAGGCTGGGATGAGACTGTGCCACTAAGAGCTCCGGGGGAGGAAGGACGATGCTGGCTTTTAGCTATCTTTGTAACCCCATGATTCTTGGCTGCTCCAAGAGTAATTTAGATCGGCTCTGTGGGCCTGCCTCAGTTAAGACAGCCTCCCCAGGTTACCATGGTGGGCCACAGCACAACCCCAAATTTCTGCAGCATTGCCACCCCAATGGGCTCCTCCAGATCTGCTTCAGTATGCCCCCTATGCTAAAGGCTTGTGAGCAGGCCCTCAGAAGTCAGTGGCATGGCTGTCTCCATCAGTTCCGACACTGGAAGAAATCCTCCTCTGGCTAGATAATGGGACTTTCCAGGTCCCTTTACTGCTTTGTTAACCAGTATATTGTGACTGGAGCAGGTGTGAGGCTCTCACCCCACTTTTCAGAAGTGCTGAGTGGCAGGTAGCCTGGCTTTTTAAAATTATACCATTTTTGTTTAGGCATCTAACTTTAGATGCCAAATTGGAATATTTTGGCTTGGGTTTTTAAACGTCTGAAGTTTCTGTGTGCTTGCCTGGTTTGTTCTCTTTAGGTGTAGCTATTCACAGGGACAGCTCTTTAATTTGTCTTGCATAAGAACCTGAAACAAGCCTGCCAGCAAATTGACATGTGAAACAAGTGTGACCAGGTCTTCTGAGATCATTAGTGCTGATGTGGAACTTCAAAGTGCCTTTTAAATAATAATGACATAGTACTTGGTCTAGGCTCAATCATCGAGAGGTAACAACTATTAGCAAATCCTGCTATGTCCAGATTTGGGTATCAGCAGGCTCTGACTGCTGTGAAACCATTGTAGTCCCACTGTGCATGGCAGAATGGGGCAGGATTTAGGCAGCTTGTGCAACATGGGATTTGCACCCTTTGTGAGCTGCAGAAGAGAACACCATGACTTCTTGCCTCTCAGAAGGAGATTTTTGTTTGGTGGGAGGGAAGGTGAGGATTAGTACTTCTTTGACTGATTATGCAGCTCCACGGGAGCTCCATGGGAGCTCCTTCATGCTCCCATGCACCAAAGCCATAGGCATCTTCTGCTGCTCAGCCTTGCCCTGCTAGCAGCAGGAGTCAGAAACCTGCTTGAAGAGGCTGTGCAAAATCTGCTGACTCTCATGGAGTTAATTTAACAACAATCTAGTTGTTAATTCCATCCAGCTTTTAGAAGGGTGGGTGCGACTCTGGCCAGAAACAATGAAGTTCTGTGGCAGATAGGTTTCAAAGGGTGACTGGCCCATTTAAGGAGAGATGCACCCCCCACCCCCACCATGTGATAGTCTGAAGAGCCCCTGATCCTCATAAAGACCAGGAAGAGCTTAAAGGAGCTCTAGGACTTCAGGGAGCAGAAAGTCTCCTGCAGTAGCCACTGCCTTGGGAGAAGGGAGGAACGCCTGTTAAGTGACTTCTGGGAAGATAGCTCAGGAAGCGAGAACTGCAAAGGGTATGAAGGCTCCTGCAGGAGTCCCCGGGTCAGGACATTACCTAGGAGAGATGAGGGAAAAGCCTTTGGGAACTGTAGCCCATACAGGGCCGACAAAGTTCTTAATTTTAGTATTTTGCCTAAGTTTCTGTTTAACCAGTAATTTGTTCTCTGGCTCTGAAGTAAGGTTGCCAACTTTCTAATTGCACAAAACCGAACACCCTAGCCCTGCCCCTTCCCTGAGGCCCCACCCCTGCCCTGCCCCTTCCCCAAGGCCCCGCCCCCACTCACTACATTCTCCCCCCCTCGTTGGCTTGCTCTCCCCCACTCCCACTTACTTTCACTGGGCTGGGGCAAAGGGTTGGGGTGCAGGAAGGGGTGAGGGCTCTAAATGGGGGTGTGGGCTCCTGGGTGTGGCCAGAAATGAGGGTTTCAGGGTGCAGGAAAGGGCTCCAGGCTCGGGCAGGGAGTTGGGGTGTGGGAGGGGTGAGGGGACTGGCTGGGGGTGTAGGCTCTGGAGTGGGGTTGGGGATGAGGATTTGGAGTGTAGGAGGGGGATCCAGGCTGGGGGATGGGGCCAAGGGATTCGGAATGTGGGAGGGGGCTGCGGGTTGAGGCAGGGGGTTCGGGTGTGAGGGGGTGAGGACTCGGGAGGGGGCTCTGGGTTTGGGGGCACTTGGGGGTTGGGGTACAGGAGGAGGTACAGGCTTTGGGCTGGGGGATCAGGCTCTGGAGTGGGGATGGGGATGCAGGGTTTGGGGTGGAGGAGGGGGCTCTGGGTTTGGGGGGCTCTGGGCTGGGGCAGCTGGTTGGGGCATGGGCTTACCTCAGGCAGCTCCTGGTCAGCAGTGCAGCGGGGCTAAGCTAGGCTCCCTGCTTGTCCTGGCTCTGTGCTGTGCCCCAGAAGAGGCCAGCAGGTCTGTCTCCTAGGTGTGGGGGCAGGAGACTCCATGGCACGCGTTGCTCTTGCCCGCAGGCATCGCCTCCCCCGCCCCACAGCTCCTATTGGCCAGGTGCGGAGCTGATGCTTGAGCAGCGCACAGAGCCCTGTGGCCCCCCACCTAGAAGTCGGACCTGGTGGCTGCTTCCGGGGCGCAGCACAGTGCCCCAGCAGAGGTAGGAACTTATTCCTGCAGCATGGCTCGGTTGGTGGTGCTGACCAGAGCCACCGGGGTCCCTTTTCGACCACGTGTTTCGGTCGAAAACCAGACACCTGGTCACCCTACTCTGAAGCATACTTTGGCATAGCCTCGATCCTTGCCAGGCCAGTGAGCTAGCTGAGTGGCTTGCAGAAGTCCTGCAGGAAATCCTAGCACAAGTCCTGGTTCAGTAGAAATTGTAGGCTGAATATTCCTTTTTTACCATTAAAGCTGAACCCTAAGATTTGACTTTGCCTATCAGTTTGTTCTGATGAATTCTCTGTAGTGATGTAGCATATGATTCTCGGTAGTATCTGAGTGGTTCCCGGTAAACTTAATCTTCATGGTAAGATTCCTAATGGACTCCATAGAGTTTTCCGCTCTTCATCCTTGACTGATTAAAGGAGGCTCTTCTTGGGGAATGATTTCTCAGAGAGGAGGCCCTAAAGGTAGTCAGTTTCTGCACTGGCTAAGGGAATCCTCTGTTAAGAGAACTTTATCTCCTACTCTCACAGGCTTTGTTCTGGGCTTTGAGAGCTGCTTTATCCCAGAAAAGCACAGGATTTACTCTACAATAAATAAAATAAAAAAAAAAAATCCAGAACGTCATTGTAGCTTTCAGCACTGCTCTGCTGGTTCCACGTTCCCTGGGAATGTGGCCTACGGACAAGTTATTCCTGGCAGGTGCTATTGCTCAGAGAATGGTTCTTGATTCACTGTGATTCTTGTTTGTGGTACTGCTGGTGAGCAAATTGGGTGCTGTGTCCTTCTCTGACCCATCTTCAAAACTACTGACCCTTCCCTTAGACCTTTGCACTTAAAGGGAGGAAATTCAGCAACCTGCCCTAAAAGGGGGAAGAAAAGGAACTTACGTAGTTTTTATGGGAACTTATTTTATGTCCCTAAACTGGGGAACCTAGTCACATCAGTTTGAAAACATTACTGTGAAGGATTTTTACCTGAGTGCAATACTTTTTTTTCCCCCCTGAGTGCAATATAGTATTTTATGTAACACTGAAATATCTTCATTAACTTATCGAGCCTCAACTCTCTGTTTGGCCTTAACAAGATCTTAAAGTGTGTGTCAAGGCCTGACCTATCTGAAGGGTAGTTTAGGAGAAAGTGCAATTGGCCTATAAATAATTCACTTCAGTGCCTTGGCTACCATTCACCGTAGTCCCTTTTAATACCCTATAAACTCAAATGTACCATGCTATTTCTCTGTTTCCAACAGCTCTCTGGGGGACAGAGATAGGAATAGCACCATCAGACCGTATGCTGTGGCGAGCAAAGCATATGAAATTACAGTGGCACTGACTCACACATAAGTGCTTGATTTTCTAGGTCATAAAGTTCATGCGGTAAAACATAGCTTATTTCTCTGTCCCTGTATTATATATATTATATAGATATGTTGAGAAAGTTTTAATGTCACAGGTCTTATTCAGAGTGCGATACCTTTTTAAGCATCAGACTGCGGCAGGGCGCTAAGTATGTTGTGAGGTCAATTTCAGATTGCTGTGTGTTTTGGTGAGCCGGGAGCCCACCGGAGTCTGTCTGTCTCAGGGAGTTTTCTCATACAGAGGTAATGTCACACAAAAAGGGGTGAAAGAGGAGCAAGCCTTGTTCCAAAGCAAGTAGTTTAATTTGAAACGTTAATGCAAGGTGTCTCTGTAAGGCCCCCTGCCTCTCCTGTTGAGAGTACTCTTCGGAACACTTTTCTGTGCTCCCCCCCCGAGTGACGCAAGTTACAGCAACCTAAGCGCTGTCCACACTGGTGCTATGTCGGCAGGAGGCATAGCTTCCACGCTCTTCTGTTGGCATAGGCCGTCTTCACCAGACTTGCTACAGCAGTGCAGCTGCACTGATGTAGCGCTTCTAGTGTAGACCTGCCCTATGTCAGTGTCCTATGGGAGTGGAAAATAAAATCAGGAATTGTCTCTGCTCAAGCTCGCCGAAGAATGTCTGAGCAATCTTCTGAGATCAAAATATGGGACTCCATGGAGGCACAGAGACCCAAAATGAAGCACACATCCAAAAGTAATAGTGCATTTCTCTTTCTAAATGACCTGAGCTATATCATTTCCCACAAGCACTATACTGCTTGCTTCCTACCAGGACACCAATGACTGTCACTCAGGTAATGGTCTAACACACAAGATGTTTAATATAGTACCCCTATGTAACATACATGGAGCTAACATTGAGCAAAGCAGCAAACTCTGCAATGTCCACATCCAGGGATTTTAGGTAGGGCCCACCTCTGTAGCTACACTCATGGAAATAGACATGGAGAATCCAAAGCCAGCACTTATCTAAGTGTGAATCTTTGTTTTGACGCACCATATTTGTTTTATTGTAATTGATAATCACAAAATGGTGGTTACACTGGGCTTGAGAGATCACACAGGGCATCAAGGTGCAAAGGAAGTGCTTGTCAGATTTTATCATTGGAGCCTGACTCTCCACTCACTTATACCGATATTACATCTGTGTAACTCCAAAGACTTTGGTGGAGATACTCCCGATGTACACCACTGTAAGTGTGAAGAGAATCTGGCCCTTGGGCACCTTGATTTTGTAGATAAGCCATCCCAAACTAGTCTATCTCTTTCCTTGGTTATAAAACATACATTACCTTTAAGGCAGTTGTCCCAGCTGGCATGAGACCTGGAATCTCCAGGTCTGTCTTGCACAAGGTCTTCCACTAAGCAGTACAAAATTGGTCCATTTATAATTCATTTTAAGGTCTAAATCTCAGGATGATGTTGAAATGACTACAGCTCCCTGGAAGGCAGCTAGGATTTGTTCTACCCTTCTCTTGTTCTTCAGAAAGAAATTTATTTTCAGCACAAAAACTCAATTAGAACAACAAAAGTGAGAGAGACAGCGCAGGGAACAAAAGCTTTCTCCTTGCTGTGACCTCCTTTCAAGAGCTTTTCAGACAAGGGGTCGGCTTGGGCGCTGGCATATTGGAGCTTGCTTGTAAATGTATACTGCAAAAGCTCTCCAAAGTCCTGCATGGCGGGCATGGCACTACCTGGGCTAATTGTACAGTCTACTTCCCTTACTTTAGGCTCCATCTACCGTACAAGCTAGGTGTGTGATTCTTCTGCTCTCATGCACACACTCATGTTAGTGCTCATTGAGTTAGTGAGTGTAAATAGCAGTGCAGCAGCAGTAGCACCAGACGCATGGCTTAGCTGGGTGGAGTATGTGCCCATGGGGTTCAGCTGGGATTGTGCTTGGCATAGCTAAACCATGCCGCTGCTGCCAACCCTCTTCTACCATGGCTACAGTGCTATTTATACTCTCACTGGGGAATCATACCCCTTGTCCGTAGGGTAGACATAGCACATGTTGAATTAGTTCTCCCTTCCCCACCTTGACGAGTTGTTTATTATGAGTAAAGCGGGGGTAAAGCTTTCATGTATTGATTTACCAATTCCCAGGCTGAGCCAAAGAGCCATTTCCATTCCACAAATTTCCAATGTCCAATAAGTCAGTGAATTGATAATATGACTGTGAGTAACTTGAGAGGTTTGAATCCTCCCATACCAGAATATTTTCCTTAGCTAGCCTTTCTAACTAGCCTAAGATCTGCAGGTTCTGTTTTCTGGTCTTAGTAATTCTCACCCCGCCTCTACATTATGTCCCACCACCACCAATGTGGTAACATTTCCTGAGTTCTCTCTGTAAGTATCCATTTGCATCGCTGATGACCAAATAGAAATGTTTCCTCTATAATCACCTCCTTCTCCTGTTGCCTGATTCTTTCAATAGTGTTGCAACCCAGGGATTGTGATGTGAAATATGCTGGACTGTGGCATTACTAGATGAATCTGACAGGAAGAATAGGTCAATTAGCAAGGGGAAAGCTTATGTTTACATGCAACTAACCAGGTCATTAGAACAATGGTAATGGAAACAACGTGCACAGGACGTTTAATAGGGCTTGGGGAGAAATTTAGAAAAATCATTCTCTGTTCTGCCTTAAAGATCTCTGCTGAATATTCAGCACTGGTTCCATATGTGGAATTTCAGTTGGTATCAGTAGGATTTCCATGCGTGGATTAATGTGGACTATAGACACTTACACTGGAGAAGGGAATTTTATCCTTAGGTTTTATTGATTTAGTTGGGGATTGGTCCTGCTTCGAGCAGGGGGTTGGACTAGATGACCTCCTGAGGTCCCTTCCAGCCCTGATAGTCTATGATTCTATTTCCTTTTTGTCACTAAATGACTAGTGAGAGAATACAGCCCCATTTCTACCAATAGAAAATGAGCTAATCCTTGCTCCTCTGAATCTCTGCAAAGAGAAGTGCTATGGTGTCTCCATCAACATCCTCCAGTCTGTCTGTGACACCAAAACAATCTGAACTATACCATTTCAGAAACCCAGGTACCAGCAAAGTGAATACCTGCATACTCAACTTGAAGCAGGTGTCATCACAGTCATGATTCCAGTGCTGATTTCCCTGGATTGGGAATCTAGAGGAAACAGACATTTGAGAAAAACTGACCTTTTTAAAAGCAAACCATGTCCTGGGGTGGCCAACTTTATCACAATCAACCTAGTTCAGTTGGGTGTATAGAGAAAAGGCTTTGGTTGCAACATACAAACAAGGGTGGTTTTTAATTTTGTAAAACTGACAAAATAGTCTTGTCAAGCTTCTCAATAACTGTTTTTCCTTTACTTTTTTCTAGTTGTCCTTTGAACATAGGGTTTGAATGAACCCAATATCTCAAGAGTAAATCTCAGTTGACCCAGCCAAGGTTTGCCTACATTTGCAATTGAAAAAACCAGGAATGTTGCATTATTTCAATGGAAAACAATAAATCATCTCCAGATTCTGGCTACTGGGATGTTAGGAAGATGAGATTAACTTCTTGTCATTGTTTTCACAGGTTATTTTTTATAATTTGAAGGAAGGCAGTGTTTTGATGTTTCAGCCCCAATTCAGCAGTGAGCCTCCCAGGACATGGTCTGATTTTAAAAAGGTCAGTCCTCCCCAATTAATGAAAATTAAGCAGAGAACACATTCCTTTCTTTGAGACTGACCTGTTTGCCAACCTCAGTTTAGAACATGTTAATAACATCACACAATGGAATCTTATAACTTTACATACAGTGTTGAGACACATTGGATCAGGATGCTAAAAACCAGCAAATTATGTTTTCAGATAATATATTACAAGGCATACTTTGTATAAAGATGATTACAATAGTGTGTTAGGGTGTGGACACAGGTATATACTGTCACAGCAACCCCTACATGCCTTTAAAATACAGACCTAACTCAGGTTTCCTGGATTCTGTTCTACTATTGCTTCACTCTGTGACTTCAGGGAAGTGTAACTGCTTCTGTGTGCTAGTTTATCCAACTATAAAATTGGGTATAATGACAAGACATATAGTCACAGTTTGGTGGAGGGTCCTTTAGTTTGTAAAAAGTATCTTGCCCCAAATGGAACAGAGAAGTCCAGTATCGCTAAGCAGAGCAAGATAACTACCTTGCTTGTAGAATGACATTCCAGCCAGTGAGTGAAGGGGTTAGCAGGAGAGGCCATGTAACAAAAGGACAACTATCTTCAAATACCTGGAATAAACATTGTGATGTCTCTTTATATGGCAGTTACTCATAGTGGCCAGTCCATTGTGTGGAAACCAGGTGGTCTGTTGTTAGCCATGTGCATCTATTCAAGCAAACTTGGCAGGGACATCTTGCTCAGCAAAGCGGAATACAGAATTCATCTGAGTGATGAAATGTCGCTCTTCCACCCTAAAAAGTACAGTTCCTCTTGAGACACTTGTTTTAGTTGAGCTGCCCCAGGGCTATTTTGTTTGGTTGAACTGTTCACTTGAGTAAAAGCTGTGGGAGGGTTGGGGAGGGGGGAGGGTTTTTTTTTTTAAGAGTACCAACATTAATCACCTTCACAGGATGATTTATAATATGAAGCAGTTTTAAAGAGCATGGGGTATGGTTTATCTTACCATAATATTTTCTATTTTGTGTTTCGTTTGCTGCATATAAATGCAGGTGGCTGTGCACAGCTGTGACGGGGGGCCGGGGGGGGGGCTGGTCAAAGGTTTTTCAGTTATTATTACTTATTAAATACTTATGTTCCATTTGTGCCAAGAGGCTAATCAGGGTAGGCCCTGTTGTGCTAGGTGCTATATCAACAAATACCAAAGAGCTTAGAATCTAAAAGACACAACATGGAGAATGAGATGAAAAAGCAGGTTGGAGGAGGCAGGGTAACAACACCCCCGCACCCCACCAAAACCAGCGAAAAAGAATAACTCTCAGCCAGTGAGTACCTGTGTTCACAACTTGCCACCTGCTTACCTGGATGGCGAGAAGAGAATAAGAAGGAAAAATTCCTTTCTTTTGAAGTCAATCTCTGAAAAATGTTAAGGCTAGTGACTTCTCTTAAAAAGACCAGTCGGAGAACCAACTATTAGCTGCAAAAATGCTGGAAAGAGCCCCAGTTTGCTATTAAATTTATTCACAATCTACATGTGACTTAAAAGTTTGCATAGCAAGCCCAAACACTGCCTGAAACCAGCAGCCTTAGATGAGAATTCATTGCCTAATTTAAGATGATCGTCCTTATTTGGCATTGCACAATAAGAGGTGGCATTATGATTCTATAAACTGCAACTAATTTCACCATTGAAACTAATAATTTTGCATGATTCAATGTGGTACTTAAGACCATACCAAGCATTTTAGTTCTGACAGGAAAAAAAGTTACAGATTTACAGAGTAAATTCTTCTGCACTGCAGAAGAGCTACAATTTTCTGTTTGTTTATTGTGATGAATTGCAGTTGTAGTCACTTTAATACTGAACATTGCTATAAAAATAGCAAATACAAAAATTCTTTAGGTGTGTGTTTGGTTTTAGCAAATTACAAAGTCGTGATTTTAAGTTTCTGCATTCAGGTTTACTTCTGCCTCACAGTGGGATAATGCAATTTACAAGATGTACTCTAGCTTTTGTTTTCAAGGGATGATGGATAAACTCCCCAATATGTCTTGCAGCAAGTTAAACTAAAGGTGAATTTTCTTATTTTTTGCTTCAGTAACAAACTGATACTATTTAGGATCAAGACCATAGACTAACATTCCCAAAATTGGGCATAATTTAAGGTTTAAAACTATTTTAAATTAATGGACAGCCCTCAAATTGAAGGTGGATTCCTAATTTCCCATTTTGCACATGAAGTGCCTCTGAACTGTTTAGGCTGCTAAAAAGGACATCTAAATTATTAAGTTTATGGCATGTAGCTGACCTAGGGATCAGAGAATTTGCTTGACCACATTTTAAATACATTTGATGGCCAGATGTTTGAAATCTGCTCATTAAACCAGGCAGCTGTAACTGATGCCTCTTTCTCATATCTCTGGCTGTGCTGAAATTTTCCAAGAAAGCATGGTGACAGAGCAGTGGTGTTGCCCCATATCTTCCAGATTGTGCCACATGTACTGGAACCTCTTACTCCTGGGAGGGCCTCACTAACATGTAAGTGTATTGTGGGTGAGTGTTGGAAGGATGCAGAAGCTTGGCAAGTGGCACTGAGAAGAGAAAGGAAGATAATTTAAGACTGTAGGAGGAAATGTCCTGGTATGTTAAGAGAGGTGAGACACCGGCTTTTATTCCTAACCTTGTCACTGTATCACAGTATACTTTGAGCAAGCCACTTGATCTTTGAGCCTCAATTCACTCTTAAATATGATTATACCAAGGAACTGGGAGGGAGTCTTAGAAGTAGAAGGAAGATTTTCATTTGGAAAAGGGGCTAATTTAACATTGCAGACATGCAAGAAAAGGGAGGTATCCTCTACTGAGCAGGGAGGAGCCTCTGCACCCCGCACTAGTGCTTCCACACACTCATGGGAAATGGTACATTTCTGCTACACCAGGTCCTAACTATGGCCCCAGTTCAGCAATCACACATCTCACTGTCAGCCTGTGAGCAATCCCATTGACTTCAGTGGGATTACTAAATTGCTTATAGCTAGGAATGTGCGTAAGTACCTTGCTGAATCAGAGCTATAAATGTAACCATATTGGTTTGTTTGTTGTATGAAAGTTTCCTGGGTATGCTCTTCTAAATACAGCTCTGAGAGAAGTAATCAGACAGAATAGGAATTCTCTATCCTCAGTTACTGAAATTGCTGCAAACTCAGGTATTGTTTGGTGTAAATGAAGCCTACTTCAGGCTCCCTAGGATAGCAAAATAAAAAAAAAAATTGCACTGCTCTGAATGACTGTTCAAATGCTGTTACCATATATGCAGGCTCAAGGCATTTTTGCATAGATACCAAAGCCCTTGTCAAATTTCCTGTGTGTCAGCTGCCACACAGAAAGTGGTCTCTGATTTATTTTTGTGCTGAAAATTTAATTAAGGGAAAGAGAGTCCAATTATTACAGTGCTGTCTCCCAGAGTGACCTGATTATTTTGGTTGCACCTTTTGTGACAAGCCATATTTTCTGAAGAAAAACTTTATCGATTCTAATATTTCTTGGGGCCTTCCTACAGGTAGAGTCCTCCAGCTTTATGCTGACTTCCGAACACAGCCCCACACACTGCTCCCAGGCCTCGGGAAGGCCCTGCTCTTTTTGAAGGAGCGACTCCCATTCCTCTCATCAGATAGCTTGTATAGCTATGAACATAAACACCAAATACAAACCATACAAACATAATAATAAAATACTCAAACAAAATTACTATTAAATATGTGTAACCTGATCCCATGTCTAAAACAACCTATCCCAAGCTCTTCATACTCACAGACATTTTCAGAGGAAAGCAAGAATATTATTAAGGGCTTAGTATATGTCAGTAAACAGTCCGGGCCTTGGCTGTCGAGGGGAGTGCCTGGCTTTCCAGGTGTTGTGGTCGTAGGTGATTTCAGCTGAGGCACTCAAGCTCGTACCCTCTTTTTTCAAACAAACAAACCAGCACCAGTTTGGCTGGATGTTCTCAGTGAGGGTCACCCTCAGCTTTGTAACTCGCTCCTCCGCTCTTGCTGACAGACACCGAGTTTGGTAACCTCTAGGGCATGCTGTAGAGCAGGGTTGTCAAACTGCATTGCTCCTTGGCCCCCTTCTGACAATCAAAATTACTACAGGACCCCAGGAGTGGGGACCGAAGCCTGAGCCTGCCCAAGCCCTGCCACCCTAAGAGCTTCAGTCCCAGGCAGTGGGCCTGTAACCTTAGCCCAGCAGCCCAGGGCTGAAGCGCTTGGGCTTGGGCTTTGGCCCTGAGCCCCAGCAAGTCTAAGCCAACAGTGGCTACGCCATTAAAATGGGGTTGTGACCCACTTTGGGGTCCTGACCCACAGTTTGAGAACCGCTGCTGTAAGCTTTCTTTTTTCTTCTGCGCTTTTTATTTGGAAACATAAAAGCATGAATGGATCTAGGTAGGTGAGTCTGAATCGTCCAGTGGTTTAGATGAGTGAACTCATTGTGGAGGCAGAGTAATTTGTTTTGGTCTCTTCATTTGTGGTGCTTGTTTACTTTACTGTAAATCTGTTGAGAGTTTGTTGTATTTTCAAAAAAATCAAAAGCCAAGATTTACAAAAGCATCTTGGGTGCTCAACTTGACACATCTTAAAGAGGCTGGAGTTTCAGAAAATTCTGTACATCAAAACCCCTTTTGGGAATGTCAGATTGGGCACCAAAGTACAGACACCTCCAAATCACTAGTCACTTTCACAAATCTTGGCCTAAAGAGATACATAACAGGTGAATGAGTTCAAAAACACTTCACAGTAGGTCAAGGGGCTGATCTTGTGAGGTGCTGTATGCCTTTGACTCCCAATTAGATCAACAGGAATGAAAGACACTTAGCTTCTTAAAGGAGATGCCAAGTCATTCATGGGACCAGCCCTAAAGACTGCTGTGCCCAAGAGGTATCTGAAACAAATCTCTGTAGTGTTCAGGAAATATTTGACCCTGAAACCAAATAATTATAATAAAACTTTGATCCAAGACAAACTGCTGATTTATTTTAGCTTTCATTGAATTGCCAAAGGAATCACTGAAAGTATTGATCATTGATGAAACATTCTATAGTGAATAGAGGATGCACAATGCTTGCGTATTTCTTCAGATGTGACAATGGCTTGTACCAACTCTGGAACTCCCTGATCACATGTTGCTCCATCTAATTCCCACAGATTCATTTTCTTAGCAAAGAGACGCTACAGCAATCCTGGAGTCAGCCAGCCTCACATAAATCACAGCTCGGTTTAAAAGAAATGAAATGGAGTGCACGTCTCTTGTCTCCTCTTCAGTTTCCAGGTTAGCTGAAGAGAGCAAATCCCACACACCCCTCTTTTTTTCTCCTCATGGAGGATTTGAAATTGTTTTTTCTCTATTCACTTTTCTCAAATTCTTTCTTTTTCCAAGAACTCATCCTGGACATACATTAAAATTGGTTTTCAAGCCATGAAATTGAAAATTGATATGTTCACACTCAAAATGATAAAGCAATGTTTTGTTACTTTCATCTTGTAACTTCCGTTCTTTGGTTCTTTAGATCGTCTGTGAATCTCAAAGTGTTTAATATTTTATCTGCAAAGAAACTAATCTGATTTTAAGAAGTAGAAATTTAAAAATAACTTTAGAATTTAAATCTATACAACTTAAAAAATGGCTTAAAATGACTAAGAACATCAGAATGACTATACTGGGTCAGATCAAAGGTCCATCTAGCCCAGTATCCTGTCTTCCAACAGGAACCAGTGCCAGGTGCTTCAGAGGGCATGAACAGAACTAGTTGCATGTCCTGAAATTAATAGCAAATGCCACATAGGGCACTTCTAGTTTCCATTTTCATAATAATCTAACCACTAAATACTCTTGGGGGAAAAGTAAAAACCAGGGTCCTGATTCTGTATAGCTGCTAAAGTCCTGCCACTTAATCCATAAGGACAGATCTGGGCCCAGATATGTGAATTGATCACTTGAATCTCATGTATAATTTGCATGTGGTCTTTTCTCTCTCTCTCTCTCACTCTCTCTCTCTCATATACCAGTAACCTTGGCGCAAAAGTAAAAGTAAGCTTCTCTTTTACTATAGTTTAAAAGTACAGTACTCAAAATCGTTTCTATTTGCTTGCAGAGCTTTTTTTGTAAATTGTCTCATGCTGCCAGCAACATGTCTGAAGATATCAGGGTAGACCTGTATTGCGATTAAGTAGGGCTGTCGATTTAATCACAGTTAACTCATGCAATTAACTCAAAAAAATTAATCACGATTAATCACAATTTTAATTGCACTGTTAAAGAGTAGAATACCAGTTGAAATTTATTACATATTTTGGATGTTTTTCTACATTTTCATATGTATTGTATTCTGTATTGTAAATGAAATCAAAGTGTCTATTTTTTATTACAAATATTTGCACTGTAAAAATGATAAAAGAAATAGTATTTTTCAAGTACTGTAGTGCAATCTGACGTGAAAGTGCAACTTACAAAAAAAGATTTTTTTTTATTACATAACTGCACTCAAGAACAAACCAATGTAAAACTTTAGAGTCTACAAGTCCACTCAGTCCTACTTCTCGTTCAGCCAGACATTCAGGGTATGTCTACACTATGAAATTAGGTCAAATTTATAGAAGATGATTTTTAGGAAGTGATTTTTTACAGTCAATTGTGTGTATCCCCACTAACCACATTAAGTCAGCGGAGTGCATCCACAGTACCATGGCTAGTGTCGACTTTCGGAGCGTTGCACTATGGGTAGCTATCCCACAGTTCCCACAGTCTCTGCTGCCCATTGGAATTTGGGGTTGAGCTCCCAATGACTGATGGGGCAAAAACATTGTCATGGGTGGTTTTGGGTACATGTTGTCAGTCGCCCCTCCCTCCGTGAAAGCAATGGCAGACAATTGTTTTGTGCCTTTTTTCCATGCAGACGCCATACTACTGTCAGCAGACAATGCAGTAGGACTGCTAACCATCGTCATCATCCACTGCTTCCACTGCAACTCTGCTCTCCTGGCGCCATGAATCCACCTCGCAGGTGCTTTCATCATTCTGTATAAATACCTCATGGCATCAGTCGTCATCCACCGCTTCCGCTGCAACTCTGCTCTCCTGCAGACGACATACCACAGCAAGTATGGAGCCCGCTCAGCTCATCGCTGCTGTTGTGAACATTGTAAACACTTCGTGCATTATCCTACAGTATGTGCAGAACTTGCAAAAGCAGGCGAGGAGGCGACAACAGCATGATCATGATAGTGATGAGGACATGGACACAGACTTCTCTCAAAGCACGGCCCCTGGCAATTTGGACATCATGGTGATAATAGGGCAGGTTCCTGCTGTGGAATGCCAATTCTAGGCCCGGGAAACAAGCACAGACTGGTGGGACCACATAGTGTTGCAGGTCTGGCTTGGAAACTTTTGCATGTGTAAGGGCACTTTCATGGAACTTTGTGACTTGCTTTCCCCTGCCCTGAAGCACAAGAATACCAAAATGAGAGCAGCCCTCACAGTTGAGAAGTGAGTGGCGATAGCCCTGTGGAAACTTGCAATGCCAGACAGCTACCGGTCAGTCGGGAATCAATTTGGAGTGGGCAAATCTGCTGTGGGGGTTGCTGTGATCCAAGTAGCCAACGCAATCATTGAGCTGCTGCTATCAAGGGTAGTGACCCTCGGAAATGTGCAGGTCATAGTGGATGGCTTTGCTGCAATGGGGTTCCTTAACTGTGGTGGGGTGATAGACGGAACACATATCCCTATCTTGGCACCGGAGCACCTTGGCAGCCAGTACATAAACTGCAAGGGGTACTTTTCAATGGTGCTACAAGCACTGGTGGATCACAAGGGACGTTTCACTGACATCAGTGTGGGATGGCTGGGAAAGGTGCATGACGTTCGCATCTTCAGGAACTCTGGTCTGTTTGAACAGCTGCAGGAAGGAACTCACTTCCCAGACCAGAAAATTACCATTGGGGACGTTGAAATGCCTGTAGTTATCCTTGGAGATCCAGCCTACCCCTTAATGCCATGGCTTATGAAGCCGTACACAGGCAGCCTGGACAGTAGTAAGGAGGAGTTCAACTATAGGCTGAGCAAGTGCAGAATGGTGGTAGAATGTGCATTTGGGCATTCAAAAGTACGCTGGCACAGTTTACTGACTGGGTTAGACCTCAGCAAAACCAATATTCCCATTGTTATTGCTGCTTGCTGTGGACTCCACAATATCTGTGAGAGTAAGAGTGAGACGTTTATGGCAGGGTGGGAGGTTGAGGCAAATCGCCTGGTGGCCGATTACGCACAGCCAGACACCAGGGCGATTAGAAGAGCACAGCTGGGCACCCTGTGCATCAGAGAAGCTTTGAAAACCAGTTTCATGACTGGCCAGGCTATGGTGTGACAGTTCTGTTTGTTTCTCCTTGATGAAAACCTGCCCCCTTGGTTGACTCTACTTCCCTGTAAGCCAACCGACCTCCCCCCTTTGCTCACTGCTTTCAGGGGCAATAAAGTAATTATTGTTTCAAAATCATGCGTTCTTTATTAATTCATCACACAAATAGAGAGAAAATTCGCAAGGTAGCCCGGGAGGGGTGGGTGAAGAGGGAAGCACCGGGTGGGGTGGTGGATGAGGGGAGGAGGGAAGGACAAAGCCATACTACAGTTCAAAACTTATTGAATGCCAGCTTTCTGTTGCTTGGGCAATCCTCTGGGGTGGAGTAGCTGGGTGCCCATAGCCTCCCCCCCCGCGTTCCTTATGAACCTTGGGGAGGAGGGCAGGCAATTACATACGGGCTGCAGCGGTGGTCTGTGCTCCTTCTGCCTTTCCTGCAGCTCCACCAGAAGTTGGAGCATGTCAGTTTGCTCCCCCATTAGTGTCAGCATTGCATCCTGCCTCCTCTCAGCATGCTCCTCCCTCCTCTCATCGCGTTCATTTAACGCTTTCCTGGACTCTGCCATTGTTTCCCTCCACGCATTAGAAACATTTGCAGCTGCGGGAGAAAAAAAAGGGAGACTAGTATTTAAAAAGATACATTTTAGAGAACAAAGGGAAGACTATTTCACACTGAATCAAGCGATTCACATTACATAGCACATGTGCTTTACCCCCCCCCCCGCACCGTGTGGCTAGTATCAGGGAAGATCCCTCTCAACCAATCGCAAACAGCTCAGCATGAACGGGTCTCCCCTCACCATGTCGCAAAGGCTTTTAGAGTACCTCCAGGAGAGCTTCATGGAGACGTTCCTGGAGGATTCCCGCTCCATCCCCAGACACGTTAACAGACTTTTCCAGTAGCTATACTGGCTGCAAATGCATCCCAAGTCTTCAGGGCAAATTAATCATTAAACACCCTTGCTTTTAAACCCTGTATTGTATTTACAAAGGTACACTCACCAGAGGTGCCTTCTCCGGCTTCATTGTCCGGGAGCCCACCTTGGGAGGGTATTGGCTCTAGGGTGATGAAAAGGTCCTGGCTGCCGGGGAGCAGGGATTCTCCGCTTGCCTGCTGCGCGCTATCCTCAACTTCCTCATCCACAAAATCCTCATCCCTGTTGCGTGAGACTCCCCTCTTGCAGGCTCTGACCCGGAGTGACCGTTTGCATCCTTTGTTTTTTGGTAGGCTTGCCTCAGCTCCTTAACTTTCATGCGGCACTGCTGTATGTCCCTGTTGTAGTCTCTGTCCATCATGCCCTGTGCGATTTTGGCAAATATATTGGCATTTCGTCTTTTGGAACGGAGTTCTGCCTGCATGGATTCTTCTCCCCATACAGAAAAGGAGGACTTGTGGCACCTTAGAGACTAACCAATTTATTTGAGCATAAGCTTTCGTGAGCTACAGCTCACTTCATCGGATGCATACTGTGGAAAGTGTAGAAGATCTTTTTATATACACACAAAGCATGAAAAAATACCTCCTCCCACCCCACTCTCCTGCTGGTAGTAGCTTATCTAAAGTGATCACTCTCCTTACAATGTGTATGATAATCAAGTTGGGCCATTTCCAGCACAAATCCAGCTTTTCTCCCCCTCCCCCCCCACAAACTCACTCTCCTGCTGGTAATAGCCCATCCAAAGTGACCACTCTCTTTACAATGTGTACGATAATCAAGGTGGACCATTTCCAGCACAAATCCAGCTTTCCTCCCCCTCCTCCCCCCCCCCCCCACACACACCACACACACAAACCCACTCTCCAGCTGGTAATAGCTTATCTAAAGTGACCACTCTCCTTACAATGTGTATGATAATCAAGGTGGGCAAGTCATGATGCTTGTATGTAAACTAAAAACTCCCCCAAAGCGAGAGGCAGTTTGGAGCTGGTGTTCCAGTTCAGGCCCTGCCATATTGCAAGGAGCAGAAATAATAGCAGTAAGATTCTTCAGCTGGCAGCACAACAGAATCTCATCTTTTCTGGCAAAACAGCAAAGGAAGTAAGCTCTCCAGTCCTCACAAAACTGTTCCTCCTTTCTGTATATTGCTAGGGGTTGAAGTGTCAAAGCTCTTTCTGCTCCCTGTCTGGGAGGAAGCAGCACTGCTCTATAACTTCTGCTTACTCTTGGCTGGTGTGGTGAGAGAGCTGCTTTGTTGATTCAACCTACTTTAACCATTATGAATGTTAAATGGAGTCTTAAACTCCACTTATCGTTCCAGCATCAATCTTATTTATTCAACCCAAGCCTATATCTCATTTGCAATAAAAGGAGATGCAGCAGTCCTTGCTGCTGCCATAAATAGCATGCTGCACCTCCAATTATATGATCAGGACCCCTTTTGTAGAAACTCTGGAGTCATTCTTTGTGTGAACTGCTTCATGTTGCCCTGCAGGGTCAAGCAACGTTGCAGATGAATATGTAATGATTTCACTCTGGCTATATAACATGCAGTTTCTCATCCTGCTTGAAATTGATTCTCTGCTGTGATTATGATGGCTGCCTTCTTGGCAGACACACTGGGGATAGAACTGGGGACCTCCAGAACTAAAAGCATGAGCTGCTAAAGCAAAAGAGCCCAAACTCTGTGGCTGGGGGGTTATAACAGACTCATAATTTCTGTGCACTGGTAGGGAGACCTATAACACCTGCTCACAATATTCTGCACGTGCATAAAAGGGTCTAGGTCAAATCTGGCCTTTTTCCAGTTTCATATAGCCCTGGATTGCATGCAGTTCCCATGAAAGTAATTCAAGGGAATTACTTGTATGAGGGTGACTTGCTGAAGATGCCCTCCCACAGTCACCTCAAAATGAAACTAGCATCCAGTCTGAATGGCTTCATGCATTTGATTTGACTTGATTTATTTTTTACCTAGCAACCTTTGCTGCTAGGAATTAATTGACCTCTGTAAGAATATCATTGAGTAGCTGGTGTATAGGGAGAACTCCTCTTCCTCTAGCTACTGAAAAGGAGCCTCTTTCTCTAAGTTCACCACTGAAAGTGAGAACACTCCTACTTGAGCAGTGTCCAAAGGCCCATATGAACACAGAGCTCCTCCATCAATCATATACTGGCATAAACAAGAGAATGACTGCAGCTTTCTATCATTAGTGAAACACAGTGGTGTCTGCAGGGCTGGCCTCCTTTCCCATGTTTTGCTCAAAATTTATTTTCATGCTCATCGCATGAATTTTAATGTGTGTTTCTGTGTTCTGTCTATTCCCTGCTCTGATGCTGATTCATTGTTGGGGTCTTGAATAAATTGTTTACCTTTTCTGACTCAGTTTACCAAGCTGTAAAATTTATTTAGTACCATATAGCTCTGGTGAGGTTTTCAGAGGTTTAACTTCCAGCACTGGTAGTAACTTTTGTGAAGCACTTTGATTGGCACCCTGCCAAGTTTTTTATAAGTTTTTAATAATAAAATGTGTTTCACACCAAGGAGAAAATTAATGAATACCTCCTTGTAATTGAGAGGATGCTTGTTTTGGTATTGCGATCATTCATTCAGTGAACTTACTGGAGAAATGTTTAAATTAATACAATACCTTCCAGAGAGATCAGTGTGCTTTCTGAGGGGTGTTGCTCAGAAACACGAGGTTTCTATTCCCATAGCATCTTTGACCATTTACAGTTATCTCTAATTCTATCATAATCTCTCATTAGTTTTTAACAAACAGTTCTCATTGCTATAGCAACTCTACTGAAATCTCTCTGCCTAAATAGCCATGCCAATTTCATCCGATCAAAATCTGACCTCTACATCTAATTGTCTACATTTGACTGTGGTTTTTCTTTTCTCCAAGTAGAGAATTTGCTGTAAGAGAGAGCCCAGAATTATTAATAAAGTATTTTTTCTTCCTCTTCAGCTTAAACTGTATTTTATCTTCAGTGTATTAAACTATGCATATAAAGGAAAAATAAAAACCCTCTTGAGATGTAATCATCTTGTTCCCAGGCATATTACTGGTGGCAGAGCTGTATATTACAAAATGAAATAAGTGAAAATTCATCAGCGTCATAAAAAAGATGCATAGTAGAGATTTAAAAAATAGAGTATAAAGCTATGCAGAGAACATGGAGCGTCATTGACTATAAATTATACAGCTATGAATCACTGTGTTTAAGATATGGAAGCAGTGAACTCTCTGATTGAAATGATTCATTCAATATTGAAAATCATGAACTGAATATGAAAGCAAATATTTAGGGGTAATTTTTTCTTTGTATCCCCAGAACATGTACTGCAGCAGTAGTGTTAGCAGGCTTCCCAGCACTACCCTCAAAGATGTGTCTTAGCTTGATCCTGAAGAGGTGGTAGTTTATCCGCTACGTGAATTTTTTTGTTGTTTTGCCAGAACCTGGGAATGGGCCACAGGGGATGGATCACTTGATGATTATCTGTTCTGTTCATTCCCTTGGGGCACCTGGCACTGGCCACTGTCGGAAGACAGGATACTGGGCTAGATGGACCTTTGGTCTGACCCAGTATGGCCGTTGTATGAATTCACTCCTTCTTCTAAAACTAGCCAACACAGGCTGCTAGCTGTAATGGTGGGTGATTTTTTTTGGTTTAAATTATTAGTATTTAGAACTGCACTGAGACCACCATTTCATTTCACAAAGCTGATGATGGTGTCAGAAACCATCATCCTTTTCAGATCTGGGCTGGGTGTGAGCCACCGACCTATACAAATGAATCCATGTCATGTTACCGGTGCCCTGAGGCATTCAATCTCCCCTTCATTTTTACTCTGGAAATCTAACCATGCGTATGACAGATGCTTATGTCTGTGTGCATAGCTGGATGGTGGATGGCCTCTGTTTTGCCACTTAGCTTCTGGAATAATATCTTTTGTGTAAACAGCAAATTTTCTCCCAGCTGCAGCTTATGAAAGAATTTTATAGGCAGGGTATTTTTAAAACGTGTTTAATTTTCGGGGACATGAGGCATATGATAAAAATAAGAGATCAGCAGCGCAGTATAACCCTGAATTTTGATTGGCTGGCTGAATAAAAGTGTTATACATTCCAGAACTGTGTAAAGTTGAACAACTCTGGAGGCTAAATTATCTTCTGCCTGACAAAGGTTTTCTTGCCAAATGAATGGCCTAAGTTGGGCCTGTGAATGATGGTGCTTTAATCATAAAAACCATCATATTTCACAGATTATAACCAATAGTGAAAGGAAGTTTGAATTAATTCAGAAGCAGAAATGGTCTAGCTAATGTGTATTAAGATGCTTTGCAAAAGGTATTGTGAAACTTCCATTATATCCTTCTGAACTCAGGTCTTCGAGATGGAGAGCTTGTGTTCTGTTCATCCTGTGGAGAAACATACAATATTTCCCCCTAAGATAAAGAGTCAAGATGGGTAAAAAAACTGCAATAGCTTATAGTTCCCTAAATCAGAGAAGTGCTTAATGAGCACAATACTGTGGCATTTGGGTTAATTTAATGTTTCTACCCTTGTTTTCACTTGTGACTGCTGAACCTCAAAAGTTCTGGAGTCTGATTTTCATTAGGGTTGGGATTTTCAAAGGAGTATAAATAAACTAAATGCTCGAATTTCATTGAAACCAAGTGGTTGTTGGGTGTGTCTGTTTTATTCTATACAGGTTCATGAACCATGTTCATCTCCATAGTATCTTAATGCCATCTAATAATGCATTAAGCGATGTGACTAACATCCATCATTTGTTTAGTTCTCCTTGGAGAGACATGTATGTAGTGGGGTGTTTTGTGCTTGGATGTTTTTCATTACCATGCACACACTTTGCTGTTTGTAAGTTAGAAGACAAGGTTAAAGAAATGTGCTCTCCACTTAGCCTGGAAGGTGGTGAGGTTCTTAGTTTCTGGGAGAGTTCATTCCACAGTCTTGGGCTAGGTCCTGAGAAAGCTCCATTTCCTGCATAAATGAGCTTTACCTGTACAGGGAGATTTTGGCAAACCAGTAAAGTGCCTGAAACCACGATGGCTTATTGCTAAAAGCAGTCAAGTCAGCAGGCTGTAAATTGGCCATGTCACAGCCTCGGTTTGACCAAGGCAGGAGGGGAGGGGGTTTTGGGTGCCACAGAAAGGGCAGCTTGACCCCGCATCCTTCTTGATAAGAATTGTGTTGAAGTTGCTGATACATGCACCTTAGAAGAGCAGGATGTGCCCTCAGGAATGTGTCAAACAGGGTCTCCAGGCTGCAAACTCTGGAAAAACCCACACCAAGTTAATCAGTAATCAGAAGGAACCTCTTGCTTGATCATTGAAACTGCTTGATTGACAAGTTTTCTTTAAGGGACATGTCATTCTATTACTAATGTATAAATAAGGGGAAAAGTTTGAGGCAGTGGGACTCTTCAGGACTGGACTCTCCCTCTGGATACATCTTGTGTTCCCCACCGGCAGCCACTGTGCCACTCGAGAGCCACACTCAGCTTTGGTAATTATTGAGGGTTGGGGGTGTTTTATTAACCTGTTGCAGACATGTGTAAGTGCTTGAGACTAAGTAAAGTTTAGCTTTAAGTGAAAGCATTCTTGTGTTGTCCTGTTTGCGCCAGCCATCAATTGGTCGGACAGCCGTGTCTCCCTTGATTTATTTCCTGACACCACCTCGCACAGAGTAAAAGTTACCAAGAGCTTTGCGTTGAAAAACCCCCAGGTAATATACACTTGTTGTAGAAAGTTCCCATGCACCAGAGGAGTATAGCTGTCAACCATGGTTTTCATCCTGGAGCTATAGATCTTTTAGTTGCCTTGGGTCCAGGCCATGGAGCTCCTTGAAGATAAGGACTTGGATATTCTATGGGAGATGAGGACTGGTTTAATGTGTTTTGAAGATCCCAACCATCCATCAGGATGGATGTCCCAACCTGATGAGTGTGTAAAATGGAACTTGAAAAGTCTTCAAAATCCTCTCTCATAGAATTTTTCAAGATGGTTGTTTCTGGTTGCAGCCAGAAAAGCCTCTCACACAAGACTGCTAGCTCAGGTCTAGCAGGGGGCGGGAATAGTACTTCTCTGAACATTTCATAATCCTCCAAAAAAAAGTACATTACAGTAGCCCCTGCAGGAATCATGGCCTCGTTGTGCTAGACTCTTTACAGGCACCTGAGAGGCAATCACTGCCCCAAAGACCATGCAATCAAAATAGAAAAGGCAAAGGCAAAGGCTTGGAGAGGAAATGGCGTCACAGACAGAAGAAGTGATTTGCCCAAGGTTACACTGTCAGTTGGTAGCAGAACATGGAAGAGGAAAATGCAGTTGGACAATGTGTGATTTAACTTCTGAAAATGAATGAAGATTTCAGGGAATCCAAGCTGTTTTTCAGCCCTTAGTTTGCCCTGTTACATATGCAATTATTTCTTTAGATGTTTAGGAATATAATAAGCTATCTAAATGTAGACAGCATCTTTTCTATTTAAAGATTAAATGCCTGGTCTTGCATTCTATGCACCACCACATCAAAGGGCAGTTTGGGTACACAAGGAATGTATTATTGGGCCACTAAAGGCTACCAGCCTTCATAAGTAATTGCAAACCAGAAGAAAAGCTTCTGTACGGACCTGAACAGCATGAGTACATTCACATTTGATGAGAAAGATTCTGTAAAGTAAGTCGGCAGAACTGTGGGGGTGTCTAGAATGGATACAAGAAAAACCAAACTGATAAAATGATAAAGCTGTTCTTTACAACATTAGCAGCTGTTTCCCATCATTTAGACTTTCAGATTAGATTTAAATAGCCAGACCGTATGTTTTCCATTTATATGGTACACTGAAAATATTGTCATTGTCAGTCGTGCTCAAATGTACCACACTCACATTGGGTGAATCTTTCTTTGTTTGCAAACATGTTTAAAAAAGTAAATGAAAACTGAGTTTCTAGAATGATCTCTGCTTTTTCTTTTTTTCCTATCTTTGCACATTTCTCCCTCCCTTACACCAGGAGGGCCCACTGGTTTTATAGTACTGTCACAGGTACTTGGCTAACTGCACCTCTTACTTCTCCTTTGTTTCTTTGAGTGCACCCCCTTGCAGGCAGGAGAGAGAGAGCTATGGATAAAGCCGTCTTGGTTGCAGGGCTTCTGCTATGGAACAAACTTAGAGGAGATCAGACAAATTGCAGTGTTGTTTTAAAAATTCATGACTGGTTGTATAACTCCTAACACTGTGAGACCCTGATCCTTAATCAGAGCCTCTAAAAACTACTACAATACAAATAATTACTATCTCATTTCAAGCAAACATCCCTGGAACTTTTTCTAGTGAAACACACTCTCCAATTCTTTTTTTGTTACTCTTAGTTACAAATTTTTAGAGAATGATAATTTTTATTCTGTTACATGTCCACTTGCTAAATTCATTATAACAACCTTATATCTACTCTGTTTTATGGGCATATCCTGGTCCTCTGTACACTTTTGTCTCCTTTTAAAGTTGCCTGAGCTTATTGTATATTTAGTAGATGTTGCTGTGACTAGCCAGACTCTTTTAATTCTTTCCATCTATCAAATATTCTTATGATGTAGCTTTTCTTCATCATGACAACCAAACCTTCTCAGATTACCTAGTTCAGTAATCTCATGAAATAACTCAGTAATACTTTCCAAAGCAGATAAAGAAAAAGTAATTGCTCATTTATAATTGCCATTTATAATTATAATGTTTTCTAATCAGAAACATTATTGTTCAAAAGTTTGAATCCCTGAAATAGAGAATAACAACTTCCCCTTCCATATTTTTTCAATGAAAGATAATACATGGGGAATTCAAGCATCCGTATCACTCAGGATTACATTAAAAGAAATGAATCTACAGCTAAGAAATTCCCCGAATAGCTTCCATTTGTCTAATGGGACTCTCATTTCAATCTCCAACTGCTTATTTTTCTTGAAGTTTCTCTCTCAGCTTTTGGGAAGTTGGAAATGAGGGGGAAGTGTCCTTCTAAAAATAGTCATTCCAGGAGACATGCCCCACTCTCCCCAAAAGAAATGTATCAACTCGTTTGATAAGTTTGCCTGTCTGGCTCTCTCTTTCTGAATGGCTGATTTGGAACATAGGAGCTGGGATTGAGTAACCTCAGGACAAGTTCTTCATCGTCAACATTTCAGGAAACCAGTGTTTATCTTTTTCTTTTTTTAAGGTGCTGAGCACAGATGTCTGGATTGGCAGCAATTAGCCCAGTTAATGAATGCATGGCCCTCTATGAAGTGATGGATTATTTTGTGCAAATTCTGTACAGCCACTCAACCCTATCAAATATCCTGATGGCACAGGTCAGACGAGTTGTGCTAGTAAACACCAAACGATTAGCTAATTAATTAATTGTAAGAAGACTGCATAAAAAGAGAGCTAATCTGTCTAATCTACTCTGTCCATCATCCCATGTTTGTGACTGTGTCATCTGAGCACTTGGGATAATCTCACCCCAGTACATTGACAATGATTTTGCCTGTGAATGAAAAATAAAGCATTTTCGTGGGTTAGAAACTGGAAAAGAGGGTAGGATATGGGTAATGTTCAGTATGGCAAAAGCTTAACAGTGGGGTGCCCCAAAGTTCCATACTGGGATGTGGGTAAGTTTGTGTATCTGGAGAAACGGGGTTCTTGCAAAGCCGAGGCAGTTAGGCAACAGCTCAGTCTCCAGTTGGCTCTTCAGCTCCTCCCCTATGTGCTTATTTCAGTGCCTGTTTCTATTCCAGCCAGAAGCGGGTGGAACAGGGCAACTGGAGCTACAGCTGAGAAACACTCAGCCTGCAGGCTGCTCAGCATGCAACTTCTAAACTAACTCCATTCTCATTACCTTTCTGCAGAAAGGGAGCTTAACCCAAAACCGCCTCTAATCACTGGAGGGGTTGTAACGTTCTCTGGCAAGTTAGTGGATACATGGGGTGAGGAAGCATGGATGAATTTGTTGCAGACACTGAGAGAAAGGGTGGGCAGGCATGCATGTGTGTGTTGCCAATTCACTCTTGATGGTTGACTGCTAAAACTCCAGCTTCTGGAATCAGGTGATTACCTGAGAATCTCAGCTTTCATTTTAAAAGTAAAACAAGCTTCTTGCTCTCATATTTGTAGAGAAAAGCTTGAAAATGGGAACCCTAAATGCTCCTAGGGAGTTGGTAGAATCTCCTTCCTCAGAAGTTTTTAAGGTCAGGCTTGACAAAGCCCTGGCTGGGATGATTTAATTGGGGATTGGTCCTGCTTTGACCAGGGGGTTGGACTAGATGGCCTCCTGAGGTCCCTTCCAACCCTGATATTCTATGATTCTATAATTCTCCAGACCTAGAAGTTACTGAGCCCCAACCAGCTGCACCTGGACCCCATCCTACCAAGTCCTAATCACCCAGACCCCCAGGAAGAGCCACCTGCACCCAGATTCCCCTGTCGAGCACCATCCCCGCCCACACCCAGATCATCCCGCTGAGCCCCAGTCACCTTCAGCTGGACTGCCCCCCCCACAGACTCCAACTCCCCCTGCACCTGGAACCCCCCAAACAAGCTCCTGTGCATCCAGATCCCCCTACACTGGACCCCCCCCCAGTGAGCCTCCTACATCCATATTGCCCCACACAGAACCCTCTCACCCCACACCTGGATCCTGCTTGGCTGAGCCTGCATGCCCCACACCTGGATTGGGGATCAGGGCTGGGCATGTGTGTGAGACTGTCCCTCTCACTCACTATTGTGGTGTGCCCAGCATGGAAGGCCAGGGCCTTGGGGTGTTTCTGGGGCAGGCCCAGCCCTCGCGCAGTGTCAGGGTTGGGGGCAGCCTCACCGCAGTGTCCGTGTCCTGGAGGGGAGGGGCTGCAGGGTGACCCCTTCTCCCTCTGGGCAGCCAGTGGCCTGGGCTCCCCACTGCTGTGTTGGAGCCTCCATTCCCATTGCCCTTCTAATCTATTGTCTGTAACCCTTTCACTTCTAGTCCAGTGACTGTACAATGCCAGCCAACTCGGGCTCAAGGGCTTGGGCTATTTCATTGCTGTGTAGACTTCTGGACTGGGGATGGAGCCCAGGCTCTAGGACCCTGCAGGGTGGGAAGGGCCCAGCGCTCTAGCTGTAGTCTGAGGCCGGAAGTCTGCACAGCAATGGAGCAGCCTCACAGCCTGAGCCCTGCAAGCTAGAGTCGGCTGGCATGGGTCAGCTGCAGGTTTTTCTTCACTGTGTAAATATACCCTTAAAGTCTTCTGTGCTTGACATGCATGGAAATATTAGTATTTCCGTCTGCTCTGTGAAGCCATATAGATGTACTAATATGTCTAGCAAGGAATCTATTTGCCAAAATACATTTCCTAAATCTTTTTTGTTGTCTGTATTGTAATAGACATACTTGCTGACAGGTATTTTGAAATAAATTACCAAAATAATTGAAAATTATATGATTATATTGTGTTATTTTCACAAATAAAATATGCAGAATTTTGTAGAGTTTTAAAATAGAGTGTGCAGAATTTTTAATTTTTTGGCACAGAATTTTTAATTTTGGGGCACAGAATTCCATCAGGAATAATATATAAGGAGTCTCCTTGGGGTCCTCTTTCTCTGCTGGGGGATGGAGGTAGCTGCTGTTGTACCATTAAAAAGTGTATTTTTCAATGTGAACGTAACACAATTTTTTTGAGTGTGTGTTCACCACAAAACTGGGCAATATGCTGGAGCTCTATATCTCTACCTCTCTGTCTTGATGTTGCCAGCTTGCATTAGTTCATCTCTAGTCTCATGATGTTTAGTGTTTTTCTTAAAGCTCCAGCTCCTGCATTTTCAACTTTCTTTCTTTCTTTCTTTCTTTCTTTCTTTCTTTCTTTCTTTCTTTCAAATGTCTCAACCTTGTGGTTATGGAAAGAAGCTTGAAAATGTGACAGTTAAAGGCTCAAAAACAGAAGGCAGAAAAAAAAATTATTTTTAGACTCTCATGACTTTTGCAACCAAGGCTCTGACTTTTGTGGGGAGGCAGGACTGATCTTTGTTGGGGTTGGCAGCGTGGCTTTCTCGTAACTAAAGATGAAATCCTGGCCCTACTGAAGTGTATGGCAAAACTCTCATTCTCTTCAGAGTCCAGGAATTCACTATAAAAATCTGTTACGGGTGAGTCCAGCTTTAGGAAGCAGGAGGTGGTTTGGTGCAGGAGGATTGAGCCTCCTGTAATGCATCCATAGTGAGCTGTGTCTTTGAATATTCAGGGGTTATAATCTTTTTGTTAAGATCTCGTAGTTATGCTAATTTGTGGGGTTTGTTAATTATTGAGCTTTAATGTTAATCACAGAAGCAGAACTTGCAACCTATGAATGCTTTCTAGACTCAGGAAAAATGCTGCAGCATGTAATTATAAAGTAAAGCACACAAATGTAAACATTTTGATTGTTTCTGTTATGTTGCTTAGGTAACCCCTTTCCCATGGCTGCATTATCTGCTTCACAAAGTTAGTTAGTTTTTATATTAGCACTTTTCATCAGTAGATCACAAAGTGATCTGCATTACAAAGGAGGTAGGCATCATTATCCTCATTATACAGAAGGGGAAACTGAGGGACAGAGTGGCCACGCCACAACTAGAACCTAGGTCTCCTAAGTCCCAGTGCAGTGTGCTAGCCATTAGGCTACCTTGTCTTCCATGAGTTCATCCATTTATCTGTGAATCAGGGAAGTGTCATTGTCCTGATTTTACAGATGGCTATTCTGAACATTCGTGGTTCCCTGGTAAATAGTACACAACTCACCGTCCTGAAAGTTTAGAGATAGTTGTACAGAAAGAAATTGTGAATCTGTGTTTCACTGAAATCTTTAAGGATAGCAGGATATAAAGCAATAGATAATATACTGTACTGTTACCCACTCAGAGTAAATTGAATTTAATCTTTTCCTCTGTGGCTGCACCACATAATAAATTTAAAATAAGAGATTTATTTCCCCTTGATATTCTCTTTTGCCCACTTGCTCTCCCTGCTGCTTTTAGGTTTCTGATTTTATCACAGAAAGGAAGTATTCTAGCTCAAAACTTTTAAATTCTTTTGTCGGCTCTGATGACTTGCCAGAGTAATGTTTTCTCATTTCAAGGCTCTCTCTCTTCCCCGCTGGTATTCAGATTCAAGACTTCAGGGATTCATTTTGAAGACATGCCTTAAAGGTTACTCCCTTCAGTTTCTTAATACCTATTATTTTAAGGTTAATCTGCCGTTTTTTCCTTAGAAGCCTTCAATTTTTGTTTTAAAGGACAAATGTCTTTTCTTGCTATTTTGATGGGAGCTCCTCATTTTGTACCAAGCCTCCAGCTTTTTGCCTTTGTGTTTCTCATTTTGATTCCAAGCAACTGTAATAATTCTGAAAAACTTCAGACCTCTCTCCTAGCATACCTAGCAAATGGGTAGATACCTATTAACACTGAGACAATGGAAGCAAATATTCCCCCATGCATAGTCCTTTGAATTCGTAAACAAGTGTTGATTTGACCCTGTTCATGAAATTTTTTTTAAGTTGGCTTTCTATGATCAACTGAGAAATTGAGTTTTACAGAGATAAATTCACATGAAATGTGAATTTTAAGCCAGAATGTTTAAAAAACAATCAGATTGAGTTGATGTACCACAGTGATTCTCAACCTTTTCGTATTGGGGATCCCCCCTGCTGTACCAGGACCCATCTCCCATATAGCCGAGGCCCCCACATCATTTATCATTATAGGAATGGTGGGATGGATGAGGAAACCCCCAGGCAGAGGACCCTTCGCATATCAAATTATAATATTCAAATTTCACACTCTGCTGTTTAGTTACGTAAGTCATCAAGGAACAGAAATAATATGACATCATTTATATTGCTGGCCCACATCGTGCAGATTTCAAGGTTTGAATAATGAATATTCACAACCAACTGTTCGCGAGCTATTTATATAAAAGGAGAAAATGTCGAGAATAATTTCGAGATCTCCTCTTGAACACTTTATAAGACATAGAGATGAAGCTTGATGAATAAATTATTACTTATCAATTATTCACTCAGTTTGAGAACCGAGCTAGTTTTTAAAATTATTTCTAGAATCAGCATAGTTGAGACCAACGTAACTCTTTGCTTGTTGTGTAATTTATTTATTAGCATACCGAGGACCAATTCTGTATTCCTCTTGAAGCATATACATGCATGTATGCACAGAAAAGAATTTCCAGTGTAGAGAAGGAATTAGTTATTAAAGGATAATATCTTCAAGTTCTTATTGAGGCATAGAAATGCAACTCCACTCTCCTATTCCTCTAAACAAAAAATCCTTAAGGGAATGGCAAAAACAAACCTTTCTTTGCCCTGCTAGTTTTGACAGCTCATCTTCCCTTTAGAGACTTCAAATACCTATGATTAGAGATAGCTTAGTAATAATAAATACATAACAGCTTCTTATAAAGGTAGACCACCGTGACACAGGGAGCTTTGCCAAGTAAAGAGTGCAGGCCTTTCTAGTTTTCATCATTAACTTGCCCCTGATGAGAAGCTACAGAGATTTAGTTTCCAATTCAACTATGCTTTACTAAAGATTTCTTTCTCTGAAACATGTGTCTCACTATAATAAGCAAAATTCTCAGCTCATCTCTTAAATAGTTGGCATGCAATTTTTACATATACTTCATAATGTAAGTATTCTTGCACCAAACTAAGAGCTTAAACCAAAACCTGTTGAAGTTGGTGGGAATCTTTCTATGGACTTTGTATCAGGTCCTTAAAGTCAAATATAATGATAGTGTGTATACCTTCCCAATCCTTTATTAATTTTAAGTTCATTCTATGGTAAATATTAGGAATGAAAGTTACAGTAATCGGACAAGTATTGGTGGATCTGGTTTAAATTGCCAGCTGGTGATGTCGTTTCTGGAAGGAAGACAAGTCATATCACCCCTTCCGTATGTGAAGTTCGATCCTTGAAATTAAACAAAAGCCTAACTCTTCTATTGTTTTCTCCAAGCATACAAAGAAATCCATCATATTGTGTATCTGCATGGTTATAAGGGACAAGAAAATAAAAGGAGGGGAGATGGATTTCAATCTAAGTGTCTCTTAGAGAAGCTGGTAAAGTCAAGACACATGTTCTTACTGAGTTTTGTCTTTCTCGGCATCAACTGGAAGACATATTTCCTGAGAAACTTCATAAAAAAGAAAAGAAGTAAGCACTTTCAGTGACAAGAAGGTCAGCGTGTGGGAAGATAAGCAGAGAATGATATGCAGAGAATGTTACAGAGCCATGAACAAACACAACCTTCTACCCCTGTGGGAAGGGATTCCACGCACACATTTGAAGTTCACGTGAAAGCGTTTAATGAAATAGCAGCATAGCCACGGCCTCTTTTAGGGATCAATAGGCGATTCTCTCTTTCTCTCTAAAAAGCCATTTGACTGAAGTGATTGAATCTCACAGTGACCTTATGATGAAAAAAGCCATGTAATGTGGCTGTAATCAAGTTGGTAGTTGATTCGGATGCATGCACTGTTCTATAGCAGTAGCAAAGGAGAGTTTAAAACTTAACTTCTAAAAACATAACTCAACACATTTTATGAGCTAAAAGTTCAAGATAACTTCAACACAGTAGCTGGCAAAACTGTTCCCTAATTTTGCCTTTACTATATTTGCTCATGCTTTTTGACAAACATGTTTTAACAAAGAGACTCTGTCCCAGAATCTGAACTCCTTTCTCTCTGCTATTGCTCTAACACATAATTTAACATCTAGTACCTATTGCATTATGTCCCGCATACCATGCTGTCTTTTGTTTTGTTTTTTAGTTTAACAGATTTCAATTGGGTAAGGCATCTTGAATATTAATCATTTCTATTTTCCACCATATTCATCTTTGCTTTGGTTAATATGATCTGAAAAATGTAAGGAAGTGCTAGAGACATTTTGGATTCTATTACTGAGCTGAATATGCTGTGATAAGAAAGGCTATGACAGAGATTTTCCATTCATAGTTCAGAACTGCTCTGTATAGTACAATTTAAAGATAAGCTAAGCTGCAAAGTTCTTTTTTGGAGCTAGATACTGATTTGTTGATGTTTAGGGGTTATTGGGATATAGGGGCTTGGCTTAGGACCATCTCTCTTCTGAGTGCTGCCTATAAATACTGCTGAGGGATTGCATTCCTCTGGAATCCTGGAGTTAGTAGGCAGGAAGAAATGTCTTCCACGACAATACAACTTTTCCACTTATTCTGACATTGGACATCTTGCTCAGTAATTAGCCCGCTTTCATTGTTTCCCTGTGTTATTTGATCAATCCCTCGCAGTGTTTACTGTGGGAAACAAAGTCAATACATAAGGAATATAAGAACTGTACTTGTCACTCCCCTCCGTTGGCTTGTCTGTATCCACCTGTTGTCTCTTGTTTTGTACTTGGATAGTAGACTCCTTGGAGCAAGGACTGTTTATTGGTTATATTTTTGTATCCTTTGGGGCCCTGATTTCTGATTGGGACCCCTAAGTGCTACCACAATACAAATAATAATAATGATTAATAATATAATAATGTGAAAGAAGTATAGGGGTCAGGGGAAATGTACAGTATCCCTTTAATGTATAGGCTGGGTCCTGCACCCTGGGGATAATCAAGGAGGCCTTTTTCTGCCTAGAGGCTGAGCCATATAAACAGAAAATGGAGCAAGAGAGAGGGGAGTAGAAGCCAGGCACCATTAGACACCCTAACCCGATTCAGAGACTTGGGTGTGGACTGTAAGTGTGGGAGCCCTGAACCAGTATCTTAATGAACTGTTTTTTTTTCAATTATTCCTGTCCTGAAACCTGATTAAAAAGGGGATATGGCATTTTGCTAATGTGTCAGTCTTTCCTTGCCCTGGCCGATTAAAGTAAATCTGCTGCTCCAGTGGGGAAATGAAGGGGAGGGACACATCTGCGCCACCACATAGTGCCACAAGGATGTGCTCGGGGGCTGCCTCCACCTTTACATGCAGCATCTGAATAGAGACTGAAAATCCCTCTCCCATCAAGAAGGGCCGAGAAGGCAGAGAGGTGCCTATGCTATCTGGGGCTGTGAGATGTCTGACCTCCCAGATAGGTGGAGAAACTGCAATGACCCCATAAGTTCTCATCCCAGGGCTTGGCAGGGAGCCTAGTGGCTGCATTAGGGATGGGACAGGCCACCTCTGCATGAACATCAAAAAGGAGGGGGACTGGGGACATATGGTCCTGCCAATCAGGTGTGCGGACTGTTGGCAAGAGGGGCACACTGGTTGGGTCTGCCCCTGGGCAACCAGAGATGATCTGAATTGCTGGCTGACATGGGGCTCTGAGATTCATGGGGAGGTCTGGACTATTAAGGACATTGGGACCCAGGCAGCTGCAGAAGCTGAACAAAGGAGGCGACCTGGGGACAGGGGACTAAAGGAACACAGTTTTGGGCCATGAAGAGTGGTATTCTGTGGGTAATTTGCTTTAAATATGGGGAAGAAAGGCATGTTATAAAATGCTGACCTAAAAGAACTTTGGACTGAGGGACTGTCATTATGGAAATATATGAGATTGCACTCCTGGGCTAGCCCCAGATGCTTGGGCCAGGGGGCAAGCTTCAGGGGTAGGGTCGGCCATGGGTTTTAGACTTTTCCCTGCTTGCCTGGGATGCCCTGACTCAGTCCTCGGCCACAGAGGATGAGTGTGTGAGGAGCTCAAGTAGCTTAATATAGGAACCTGAAGAGCTCTGATAGGCAGCAGGGTACCCAGGTTGGGGGAACTGGGACAAAGACTTAGAGGAAGTCAAAGGTTCATGGGGGTGACAATGGCTCTGATAGTCTTACTGAACGGGTAAGTAATTTGCAGACCCAAATGCAGGTTTTTCTACCGAAACCGGCTGAGCAACAGGAACAAATCCAGTGCCTAGAGGGCAGGCAGAAAGTACTCATCATGAAGAAGAGCAGCCAATTGATTGTGGCTAAGATGAGTGAACGAGTCCACCCACTGGCAAACAAGCATGGCGTTCATCGGAGAAAACTCCAGGTTAGCTTCCAAGAAGCCCAGCGGTTGAAGAGGGGCATCCAGTATCTGCATGAGTGCATGAAGGCTCAGCTGGAGGGGGAACTGAGCAACAATGATATTGTGAACAACCAGCTTAAGAAAACAAATCTCCATGTCAGCCAAGTAGAGACAGATTTGAAAGCCAAGTTACGGGACTTGGAAAGAATGATGACGTCCAAATACCAGTCTTCCCTTGAAGCCTTGATAACAAGGATAGCATGACTCAGTGTTTTCCCGAGGAATTGAAATGGGGGAGGGGTGTTCAAATTTACGGGTTGGGGGGGGGTCAGGGCCGATGTGGGGTGAGACCGTGAGGGTGAAGGTGGGTTGTATGGCACCAAAGTAAAAACTGAAAAATGTTCCATGACCATTTTATTAGATTTTAAAATCATCACACAAATTAAAGTTGGCTACTCAAGCCTTCTATGAAGCACTACATCTATATCCTTCTTGGTTTCTTGTTATAATTTTGCACAACTCTGTTAATGAACTTCTTGAATGCAATGCATCCATTTTTGTTGGCTTCTCATGTTTCTGTACTTCCATTCCTTCAATTGATATGCGTATTAGTTCATTCACACGATCAGGCAGAAGGCGACTTCTTTCAAAACACAAAATTCTATTCAATGATGAAAAAGAATGCTCAACTGTAGCTGTTGTGACTGGGAGTAGCAAGAGATTAACTCCTACTTCTTTCAGCCCAGGAAAGATAGCGTAAAGATTGGATCGAGCCACTAGTGATAATAAAAAAGAAGTTGAAGTCAAATCTTCATTCATTCATCGTATGATATTCCACTCTGTGTTCAAATTCTCTATTCTGTCCTGAGCACATCGCAGCCCCATTGCTGGTAGTGCCTCACTCCACTCAACTGTTAGTGTTTGATAAGACAGGGATCTGTAAAAGCTACGCAGAGATTGAGTAGAATCTAGAAGTCACTGTTGTAGATTTTTAAGAATCAAGTCTGTGTACTTTTTCAGTTGTCTTAACAAACACTTCTTGTCCTCTTCACTTAAGGATTCAGTATAAATGCCTTCTGGACTGAAATCTTTGCTTCTTCCAGTGCTTTTTCAATGGATAGCTCTCTGATTGATCCAAATGTAGCTTCTATTGCTGGACAAAGATCTACTACTGTTGTAGCAGATGCCTGGATGGCATTGTTTAATGACCCAAGTGGTTTCAACAGTAGACTTACAAGAGAGAGAATGGCAGTAGTTTTCTCTGAATGTAGTAGCAAAAGTAATCCACCAGCCTCACTACTTCGATCCATCCCATCTTGGTAGATACTTTCTAAAGCCAGTAATAATGGCTGGAGTAATTTTAAGACAACAGCCAAAGATCGCTCATGAGAAAGCCAGAGGGTTTTCCCAGACTAGACTAATTTGAACTTCAGTCCCAGTGTATCTTCTATATTTTCCAAGATATTCAGTTTTTTTGGACTCTTGCTGAAAAAAGAATGGATTGAAGACATTACATTTATAGCTTTTTTTAATGTCTTTTGAAGAGTCTGCAGTTCATACTTGCGCTAGTTGGAGTAGATGGCCTCTGCAGTGTGTATAGGAGAGACTAGGGTTACACTTTTCTAGTGCTAGTGCTCCACCATGTCTTCCAGAGAAGTTTGCAGCTCCATCAAATGCACAAGCAGCCATCTGTTTGGTGTCCAACTGACAAGCATTTAACTCTTCTAAGATGTGGGTTGTCACAGATGCAGCCAATCTGTCTTCTATAACTTGAACATCTAGAAATGCATGTACTGGCCTACTACTGACATCAAGATAATGTACACATTGACTTAATACTTGATGACCATTTGCATCGGTGCATTCATCAGCCATGTATGCAAATTTTTTGAATGTGTTGAGAGAGTTCTTCACTTTTTCAACTGTTAAATCTTTCACTGTTGCACCACACGTATCTAGCCAGTCAGTTGAGTTTCTTGCAGAAAGATAGTGAGCATTTGCTGGTCTTGTTCGGAACCAGTGTTCAACTTCAGGATGAACAAGTGACAATGCACTTAACATTGGCCTCCAGTTTGTAGTGTGTGGTATCTCTTGCCTAAATAGAAAATATGATGCCACAGCCATGTTTGTTTGCATGAACTGTGTTGTATAACAGCCTCATTAACACTCACCAGCGTTGTCCTTGGTCAGTGGAGACTTAGAGTTCAGAGGTGCTTTCACATGAGTTCACCTCCCAGGTGTGGGTGCAAGAAGACACCTTTCTCATTCCTCCAGCTGCTCACTGTTGTTTGTTGTGCCACCGTTCACTCCATTGTTCTGTTGCCAATGGCCCTGTGCCGTCACCTTCTTCTGCCACCTGCCACTGTGACCTCTGTGAGTTGGTCTCTTGAGGTTCCACCAAGCTCTCCGTGATTTCAGCTGAGCTCTCAGTGGGGGGACCTCACTGTTAGTGCAGACTGGGCCATCTCTTCCACAGAACTACTGTCCCACAGCGGGCCTAAAGCACTTAGACCTGATTATCAGTGATTTCAGCTGTAGTGGTCACATAACAGAACAAAAGACTTTCTATGGAGCCTAATTATCTCTGTCTTTAAACAGTGGAGAGGGGCAGGTCTAATAGTACTTGTGACTCAGGCAGACCATCAAGCAAAACACCTGTCCCCACCCTCTCTCTCAATGCCCTAAATCAGCACAGGCTAAGTACAGTTCTACTGCCCTTTACTCATACAATAAGAATAACAACATTTCATTACACCTCCGTCCGCCCCCCGCCCCCCGCATTCAAGTGATATGTAACCCAAACCCAGCCAAAATCTATCACTTGGGCAACACAGCTCTGTTTGCTGGATACCTACGTAGATTAGGTGTGAATGTAAATACAATCTGGTCCTGAAGCCTTTCCCCCCAGCCCCCAGCTCATCACTAGCTGTCAGGGAGAGCTCATTTAGACTTTGCTTATAAATCATAATTTGAAATTATTAGGTTGACCAACATCACCAAAATGAATGCACTGACATGGTCATAAAAACAACAGCTGTACAAGGAAGCTAGTCTATGTTAATACTTTTCAAATCTATTGTACCTTTTCAGATACATGTATTTTATCATACACTGTATATGCTTTTAAAGTGTGTATTAATGTTTCAATTTCAATTCAAATTTCCAAACAATCACTAAATTGGCAACACTGCATGTAACTAGTTCACAAAACTGGGGGCGGGAGGTGTTGGGGAAATTCAGTGTGGGTGTAGGGAAATCCCTGGCATGACTGGAGAATAGCCAATAGACTCTGAATCCAAGGAACGCCAGGTTGCCTGTCACTAGGAAACTCAAGTGGAAAAGGAGTTATGCAAAGGGAAACCTTCCCAGGAATTGGAATGGGAGAGGCTTGAGGAAACCCTACAGCTTGAGGAGCCACTCCTTAAAGGGCAGCTAGATATGATTATTGTGGTCAATGAACACCATCAACCAGCTGAAACAGGAGGTGAGGGACGCTGTGGACAGGCAGCACATCCTAGAGGAGAAAGACAGTACCATGTTGAAGGGTGTAAAGCTGCTGCCACACCAAGAACTGAAGCAAGCAGACAAGGAGCAACTACAGGAGATCCTGACCAACAGCAAGACCCAGACATCAGCACCTCCCAGGCCCAGCAGCTGCTGTCAGAAGTGGAACTAAAATGGGAGGTGGAGGAAGAGGAGACGAGTCTGCTAAAGGAACAATTGTGAAGAGGTCAAGACCTCTTGTCTCCAGGAAGAGCTGAACAATAGCTGAGAAACTGAGAAGGCAGCAAGAGTTTCCTGGGGCTACAGATGGAGAAAGAAGGTCTTTACAATGACAGCAGGACCAGAATCGAGGAGATTCAGCACAGGATGGATGAGGAGCTGAAATCTCTGCAGATCTGCAACCAGAACTGCAACAAGATATGCAATCAGCTATGCAAAGTTTCTTCAGGATGCAGAACCAGCTGCAGAGATGGCAGAAGGAGCATATGATGGCTCTGCAAGCCCTCTAGGATCGGAACATAGTGCTCAGTCTGGAGCTGCAGCAATGGCAGAGCAAGAAGGAGATGCTTGTGGGGCAACAGGATGACCAAAAAATGTTCAGCTGCAAGAGTCCTACTGAGACAAGAGCCACCTCCAGGAAAAAACTTATGTCTCAAGCCCTCTCAAGGTGGCTTGATTTCTCCGTAATGATGCCTCAAGAAAATAACTTCTGTATTATTGAATATTAATTTTTAAAACTACAGGTTTAAAGAGGTTGAGTTGTTTGATGGATGAGCACAGGACTGTGAGCTGGGATCTCCGAATGGTAAATGGGTTACTGTAGCTTGTGTAATGCTTTTAATTAGCGCATGTCATTTCTCTTATGCACGCTTGCACTTCATCCATAGGCTTTTAGTTTTAGAAAGGAAGCATAGAGTTGCTCTGTGGCCTTGCTGGATGGCTTCTACTGGCTTAGACGTTTTGTTTTATTATTGCCTTGCACTGAAATTGCAGTGACCCAGTCAAGGACTGGAGCCCCATTGTGCTAGGCACTGTGCATATACATAACAAAAGGTGGTCACACACAGTTTACAAATGAAGTCAGAAATGGTTTGCATGTGTGATTTGACATTTCTTTGGCCTGTCCAGGATGGGGATGATCATTCCTTTTTCCCATCGTTCTCCTCTTCTGTTTCCAGCATGAGGGCTGCCCTCCTGCATCCTGATTGCCTGGTTACTAGGTGACTAATCTATCTTCTTGAATAATGATGAAATGGTGCAACGGCATAAGAGAAAATATATCCTTTGAAATATTCCCCTGACTACATGCATTTTGGGGGTTCTGTTTAACATATGCAATATTAAAAAACCTTTATTTTTCAATTCTCCTTTTTCACCGGAGATGCAAAAGTTTGAGAAACTCTGCTTTTGAGCACAAAATGCCTTGTAACTGAATGACCAGCTAGAAAGCTACCATTTAATTAGTCATGAACCTGCTATATGTATTAATTTAACAATTGCTGCTTAGGGATTTGAGAATACAAATCACTGTAATAAATCCAGGGAACACTTCATTTATGTTTCACCTTTGGCTGGTGGTCTCGTAAATTATATCCTCAAATTATACCCTAGGATGTTTCCAAATTATTACTGACTTTTACTTGCTAAAAGAGTGTGGTTCTAGTCAAAACATCTCTTCACTTCGATTGTTGGGGGGAGGGGGGAATGAGAGAGCCAATAATGCTGACAATAGAAGCAGCCACATGAAGGTTAGAGGGACAGTGAGAGGCTGTCAGATATAATGTATGATGTTATTAATATGAAGTCTTTGGGATCAAAATAGGGCTCACCCTTCTTGATCATTGGGTTAGAAGGAGGAAGTGAGGGAGCAGTGATTCTTACTTCCAGAAGAACATCATTTGCTAAGACATACGCAAGTAATTCATCTTCCAGAGAGCGGAGGGGGAGGGATAGCTCAGTGGTTTGAGAATTGGCCTGCTAAACCCAGGGTTGTGAGTTCAATCCTTGAGGGGGCCATTTAGGGATCTGGGGCAAAAATTGGGGATTGGTCCTGCTTCAAGCAGGGGGTTGGACTAGATGACCTCCTGAGGTCCCTTCCAACCCTGATATTCTATGATTCTATGAGGGGAGAAGAGAATGGAAGACAGCAATACCAATATCCCAATAAAACTTAGCATTTATATAGTATATTGTATGCATAGCTCTCCAACAGCTTTACAAAGGTCTGTGGTGGTATATCCCCATTTTACAGACTGGAAAATTGAGCCACAGAACTGGTAAATGGCCACCAAAGACTATGTGGTAAGACAATGACAAAACTGGGAATAGAATCTCGATTTTGACTCCCAGTCAGGTGTCCTATTCACTGGGCCATTCTGCCTCTGAATGCGCCAAAGAACTCAGGCAGCCACACAATCTGGATTTAATTAATTATTTACTCATAATGTTTTCTCTTTCACAGTATTCTACTTACATATTTATTTAAATATTTGACTTGTCTGTTTTAGCTGTATGATCCCAACCAAGTAGCGGAACCACACAGGAGCTGTGAAGTATAATTTCCAGCTCAAATGTGTAAATCTGTTTGGAAAACAGGAAGCTCATAGAAATTTTCATAGAACAAACATTCAATGCCTTTAGAATGTGTTGCTTGTAAATCAAGGGAAAGCTGTTTGACAGTTGTAGCTACTCTTATAGTTTGTGAATTATCCACACAGGAAAGCTGTAGTTTCTATGTCTTTGGTCTAAATAATTCACCAGGTCGGTATATGGGTTGCTCAAAAAGTTTCACCGATAGATAGTCCTTTAAGTATCAAATGGACATATTGGCTACATGTCATGCTTCTGTTCCCTAATTGGATGTGCATAGCTCTTAGAAACAGATTTCTGCTGCAAATATTGTCCATTATAAATGTCTCTTCATTAATATTCTTCAATTATTGCTTAAACTTGGCTGTCTCCATGCCTATTTCTGCCAGGAAACTTGTTTGCTTGAATATTCACAGAAAATAAAGACGAAAGGGGTGTGAATACAGTGAAAGTGAAATTGTTTAAAACTTGTGGTGGATTTTCAGTCTCTTCTTTGATTGTTCCAAAGTCCTGGTCAGAAATCTGGAAGATTTATTCCTAGGGCATTACAGTTGGTATTATTCCCATTCAAAAGAAAGTGAGTCAGTGGCAATTTCTGGCATGCAGACCTGAGCTCACTTCACTAAAGTGAACACGAGAGCCATCTGAGTTTTTAAAAGCCTGAACCGTTGTGTTACTGAGGGTCTCCTGAAACGTATCCATCGTCATCCTCAGATCACTGATTTCACTGGGAGTTGAGGATACTCAGCACTTTGCAGGATTAGGCCTCTAGTCTAGTATTGGGTACTGTGTGGGGAACTTCTGCTTTGAAAAGCAACATTTGTTCTCTTGTGTAACACTGTATCGCCCAGGCTGGCCTTGTATAGTTGAGAGCTGGGTCCCAACGCTACCGCAGTCAGCCTATTTCCCTGATTTCAAGAACTATTTCCGGATAGCATCATTAGGGCCACTTGCCACCTTATTGAGGGTGGGAAAGGGCTAAGGAGATGGAGCTGTGATCCTGCCCATCCTGTGTATTGGCCAGGAGAGGGGAGAACATGCTGCAGCCCATGGAGGCGTATAGGTAGAGCTAAGCTGTCTCACATGCCTGGGAGGTCTAGAAGGCATGTTGCACAGTGCCTGCTGGCTGCCTGCTCTGGTGGTACACTTCTGTCCTCTCCCAAATTGTGGATTAAATGCCATCTCGTCCTAGGACTTCAGAGTGAATAAAGGGGGTGAATCACAAGCCATTGTGCTAATCCTGTAATTTTTAGGCTGCTCCATTTTGGATCTGTAATGATTAATCAGTTTCAAGGAAAGTTAAGAAAGGTTCCTGGGTTTTTGTATGTTACTGTGGGAGTGAATAAAAACCACTTATATAAAAGTTTATTTGGAGCAATGTATGTACTGGCTTGTTCAGACTTTTTGAAGGCAAGGTATAACTGCACCACTGTAAAAGAAAAGAAGGCAGTGCAAACGTAAATCTTTCTCCTTGATTTTTGTCTTAAGTGTAATCATAGGTTCCTTTGACTGGCCAGATTTTATTCCTGTAGTCTTACTCTCACTGCCATGGCAACATTTGTGGTGAGCACTGAGTTTATTCACTTCCATTACTGATAGGTGGGAAGGTTTTTGACAACGCTTCTGACAGGAAAAACACTTAATACTACAATACAGACTCATCATATGGTCATTGTAGCTCTTCCGTATTCTCTGCTCCGCTTATCTGTTTGAACAGTTCCCTCCCCTCTCTGTAGGATTCCCATTCCCTTTCTTTTCAGCTACATCTAAATTATTAGCTACATGCCATTTGTTTTTATCATGGGGCTACAAAATGTGCTAGGAATTATGCTTCCAGAAATGATATGGAGCTTCTTATCCTGAGGAGTCTAGGAAATAATTATTTTAATATTTGGTGTTTTATGCAGATAATATATCAACATCAAATGTGTATATGAATGTACCACTTCCTTCTCCACCCTCTTCATTATCCGGGATCAATCATAATATAAACTGGAGAATTCACTTTCTCTCTTGGGTATTTTCCAAGCTTAGTAATTGATTAACTTTCTTTCTCGGCACCATGCAATAGTTCTTCGTCAGCTCAATTCATGTTGAGCTCAATTCATGTCGAGCAATTCATTCACAAAACGAGCTGAAGGATTTTCTGTGATTTGTGCCTAGGATGTCCTTTTAATCAAAGGAAATCTATTAGTATTTAGTTCCAAGAATACTATCCCCTTCCCATCTCTGTGAACCTTTTTGGACAAGGAGGAAAAATAACCGTCCATAGGTTCATATGGTGTACGCTGCACGAGTAAACATTGTTCGTTATTTTGATGGTCTTGTTCAAAATGTCATTGCTTCTTTTCTTTAAAGACATCCAAACCTCTTAACATATGAATTGAGCTTCCAAGTACCTCTGCTTTGAGCACTTTGTGCAATAAAGTATGTTTGACAGTCATGTACTTAAAAAGGTAAAAATGAAATGTCCATGGGATAAGAGGGAAGGTTCTCTCATGGATGGGTAAATGGTTAAATAATAGGAAACAAAGGGTCGGAATAAATGGTCAAATTTCAGAATGGAGAGAGGTAAATCGTGGTGTCCCCCAGGGGTCTGTACTGGGACCAGCCCTATTCAACATATTCATAAATGATCTGGAAAAAGGGGTAAATAGTGAGGTGGCAAAATCTGCAGATGATACAAAACTATTCAAGATAGTTAAGTCCCAAGCAGGCTGCAAAGAACTACAAAGATGCAAAACTGGGTGACTGGGCAACAAAATGGCAGATGAAATTCAGTGTTGATAAATGCAAAGTAATGCACATTGGAAAACATAATACGAACTATACATATAAAATGATGGGGTCTAAATTAGGTGTTACCACTCAAGAAAGAGATCTTGAAGTCATTGTGGATAGTTCTCTGAAAACATCCACTCAATGTGCAGCGGCAGTCAAAAAATTGAATGTTGGCAATCATTAAGAAAGGGATTGATAATAAGACAGAAAATATCATATTGCCTCTATATAAATCCACGATATGCCCACATCTTGAATAACTGTGTGCAGATGTGGTTGCCCTATCTCAAAAAAGATATATTGGAATTGGAAAAGGTTCAGAAAAGGGCAAAAAATGATTAGGGGTATGGAATGGCTGCCATATGAGGAGAGATTAATAAGGCTGGGACTTTTCAGCTTGAAAAAGAGGTGATATGATTGAGGTCTATAAAATCATGACTGGTATGGAGAAAGTAAATAAGGAAGTGTTATTTACTCCTTCTCATAACATAAGATTTAGGGATCACCAAATTAAATTAATAGGCAGTATGTTTAAAACAAACAAAAGGAAGTATTTTTTTTCACACAACGCACAGTTAACCTGTGGAACTCCTTGACAGAGGATGTTGTGAAGGCCAAGACTATAAAAGGGTTCAAAAAAGAACTAGATAAATTCCTGGAGGATAGGTCCATCAATGGCTATTAGCCAGGATGGGCAGAGATGGTGTCCCTAGTCTCTGTTTGCCAGAAGCTGGGAATGTGTGACGGGATGGATCACTTGATGATTGCCTGTTCTGTTCATTCATAGAATCATAGAAACATAGAATATCAGGGTTGGAAGGGACCTCAGGAGGTCATTAGTCCAACCCCCTGCTCTAGTCCAACCCCCTGCCTTCTGGGGCACCCAGCATTGGCCACTGTTGGAAGACAGGATCCTGGGCTAGATGGACTTTTGGTCTGACACAGTAGGGCCTTCTTATGTTCTTATGTCCCTGTCCATGGCTTATACAGAGTACAAGAGAGAATTCTGCCATGTAACCAAAATACCTAGCATCCTCTACAATGTGAGAATATAATGACTAAAATGTGAGGCGAAATGAAAGATTACATTAAATTTTCTTAAGGGAAATCTACTTGGTGCATTTTTGAAGTGTTGTTTGTTTACTGTGACATTATAACATCAAAATGCTACCACCTACTGATACGCTAATGGAAAATAGACAAGCTGCCTTGTGTGGTGCAAATATTCATTGTGTGGTAATTTTAAAAACAACAACAACAACAGAAACTCTTCTAATGGCAGAAACGCCAATCCAGTGTACTTTCAGCTTGCCTTATAACTTAAGATTAAAGGAAGACTCCTAAGGAAATTCATTTATTAATGTTTGCATCCCTGAGGACTACAGTTTGAAGTGACTTGAAATTGAGAACTAACCTAGTTTGGTGATTCGTTTCATACTGAAATCAACTATTGTTTTTGTATTGTGGTAGCTTTTAGGGGTGGAGCTCCAGTCAGAGATCAAACTCTACAGGGCTAGGCTTTGTACACAAACAAGAAAAGGGTGTGACCTGCCCCAAAAAGCTTATCATCTAAGTAACTATATCCTTTCATTTTGCCTCATTTCACTCCTATACTGTATATATGTGTCTTAGTGTTTTGTACCTTACACTCAGTTCTTTAGTCAATCTGCCTTTACTGAAATGAGACACAATAAGCTATAAAAGTCTCTGTTCCTTTGGTATATTCCAACAATGCTTTCATCTGGTGCTTCTATTCTACAGTGTTTTGATGGACTCTGGTGTATCTTTATTAACCGAGTGTTTAGCACTTTGGTTAATCTTTATTATTGTATTGCTAACTGTCTCTGGATTGATGATAATTATATTGCAGTTCATTTAGGCTCCTAACCACAAAAGTACTTAGGTGCCTAATGCCCTGGTTTAGGCTCCCCTGTGAGCCACAAAACACCTGTGAATGCTGTAGGTGCCTAAACTTACTTGACGCCTATGTTTTCAGGGTAAAAGTTCCCTTGGCCCCTAAGTTTCTGCCCCTGGGCATGTGCACTGCTGCTTCATGCTCGGTGTTTGGATGCCTATACCCTGCTTAAGCCCTAGAGCGACCCACAAACTTAAGTGCTTTGTGGATCTGCGCTTAAAGCCAGGAAGTTATCATGGGCAAGATGATAACTTCACTGATTTGGGTGAAGTCCAGAATAACTCCATTGCCGTCAATGTAGTTACTACAGATTTACACCAGATGTTATATTTCAGTTCAACTGGGGCCTCATCCAACCACAGCTTTGTTGGATAGGTTGCCAGCCATCAACCTTAAGCTAACTAAGGCTCTGATCCTGCAAAGATTTATGCAGCTGACTTCAGTGGGCCTATTCACAGTGCATAAATTTAGGCACAGACTTAAATCTTTGCAGGTCAATGATTTTCCAAGTGTGTTCTGCTGCATTACTTGTGTTATTTCAGGGGCATACACAGCAAATGTGGGCCTATATTTCAGATATTCTGTTTGCTAATAAGTGAATTAAAATTTTTCAGAGCTTAATTATTGGTAAAATGATAAAAAGGGACCCAACTCTTCACATTGCACAAGTACTTTTTTTTTTAGTTTTTGCTGAAGGCCTGGTTAATTTCACTGCAGTCAGAAATCATTTTTTAGGCTCAATCCTTCCTGTAAGGTGTGTGTTTCTGTGAACTCTGGCCATTCATAACTGTGCTTCTTCATACTGTGCTACTTCCATCAGATTCTGTATTCAGCTATGTTCTCTCACTGAACAGCCGTGCGCGGGAATCTGGCTCATTGTAAAATTCGTTGGAAGAATGTATTATCAGGTTGGATCGAGTCACTGCTGTTAGCACGTTACCGCCTTTAGAAAAGGGATAAGGCTGCATTTAAAAAGAGCAGAGAAGAGATGGGAGTCCAATTTTATAATAGTACAAAGTGAGCAAACAATGGTGCAATCATTCTGACTAAATCAATGAAGCAGGATGTTGTACGAGAAGGTGGGAGAACAGTACAGAGAGCTGGAGGATCTGCTGCTAAGGAGAACTTTCCCCACATATAAGGGGTGTATTAAATCCATGGGGTCTAGTACAGCCTCAGGGTTGCAGTGGTGACTACGAAGTGACTCTGCATCTAACAACAGCTCCACAGTTGGTGACTGGGTGCAGGGAAGAGAATTCCTTGCCCTAGTGCTCAACCAAGCTATTCAGCATGGGCCCTGGGGAGTCAACTTTGCCTGAGGGCACAACAGTTTAATTAGAATTAGTTTAAGAAATGCACCTAAGGCATGTACCGTCACGTCCCTGAGAAAATTCTCATTTTGCATGTATACTTTTGCACATCTCAGTCCCTATAGAATGCTTTAGGGCTTGGAATGCCGTTGCAGATATGCTACGTGAACCAGATCTGAAGAAGAACTCTGTGTAAGCTTGAAAGCTTGTCTCTCTCACCAACAGAAGTTGGTTCAATGAAAGATATTGCCTCATCCACCTTGTAACTTGCTTTACAGTTAGTTTCACAATAAGTAGTCTTGTTTCTTATGGCAAGAGAGATGATTAGCAACATTCAAATAACCAAGTCTAGATAGTGAATAGTGTCAGATGTGTCATAGCGGAAAGCTGAGATGCCACTGGCAAATGATCAAAGCAGGCACTGATTTACAAAGTGGTCCATAGTTTGTGACTGGTGCTCACACTCACATTGTGCATTCTCTGCCATCTTCCAGAGATATAAAAGATGCCAACATCTGCCATGCAATGTTCTCAAATGGTTAAATGTGGACTATTGTTTCCTAAATAATTTGAAGCCTGGAAGTTCTTCTGTGGGGTTGGCAATCAAGTATTTGTGAGGGACATTAGCATTATCCCAGTACTCAGGATTGAATGAGGATGCTTTGAGAGCTTTAGCCTGATTCCAGAAAGGCTTATGAGATTTAGGCATGTCTTTGGAAAGTTCTGGAGGTGCTCATGAATTGGTAAAGTTTAAGTTGGCCATGGTTCAATTATGCTGATAAGCTGTATGAATGTGTCTCTGGATTTGGGGTAGGTGTACATAAGCCACAGAGGGAAACGATTGAATGGCTGTTGATATTAATGTTCCAGTTATGATTCTCCTTGCAGCAGCAAATTGCATAGCTAAAGATTCACTGAGGCAAGGTGGCAATTTTCATGTGGCGCTCCTGTTACATGTTATTGATCAACAAAATAAATAATCAAAAAGCTACTGGACATTGATTTGTCAATGTGAAATTTGTTAAGAGTCCTTGTCTGAGACAGCACAGACAAACCATAGGACCAACTCTATGTGTATATCAACTTAATGTGGAAGGTTTGTCACATGCTAAGTGTGACTGTCTTTCCAGAGTTCTCAAGGTGAACAACCTTGACGTTGCTGCTCTGCAAAGGACAAAATGTATGGCTATGAATTTGTTGTTATCGTGCATGACACAATGCACACCAGGCACAGTCTTACAGATGTCTCAGTCCTGGAGGAATCCAGGACCATGGGAATCTCTTCACAATAAATGAGACCAGGCACAACTGGTGCCTAATGGAGCAACCCTCTATAGATGAACTGCACTGACTACACAGGTTCTCATATAATTTGACATGCCTTCAAGGTGTCCATAAATTGCAGTGTGCAACTGTAGTAGGTACACAATGACTTAGTAAGAGCTCTGAAACTACATTGGGTTATGCTATGTTTGTACTTATGGCCAAATCTTGGTCCTATTCAGTCAATGATGAAAACTCCCATATGAAGTATAATTGGGCCAGGATTTCTCTCTCTCTCTCTCTCTCTCTCTCTCTCTCTCTCTCTCTCTGTGTGTGTGTGTGTGAGAGAGAGAGAGAGAGAGAGAGAACTGTGTGCAAGGAGATCATGAACCTAAGGATCTGCCCACATAGATCTCTTTGCAGGATCAGGTCATAGTTTTGATACGTCTAAAAGAAGCTTAAGGATCATCTGCTCATCATTACTTACTTTATTTTGTCTAAACTGAATTCTATTACCAATTGGCCAAATGTAAAAATGTCATAGCTTTGCAGAGGAGGTAAACATTATTTCTGACATACATACAAATTCAGACTAAGCTCTAGGAAGTGAGGAGTGGGGGGAAAGGAAAAAGCAAAACCCTAGCAGGAATGGCACAGCTTACCAATGAAGTAATCAATTTATCAGGAGCAAATGCACACCCATTGTGACTCATGTTTATAGTGGTGAGAAGAACAAAGTCCCAAAGCTGTTCTTTCCAAAACCATGTCTGCTTAATTCAGTTACTTTATAACTTCAAATTATATAGATTCCCTTCCCCCCTCCCCGTCCTTTGTGTTTGTTTAGGAGAGTGCAGAGAAACTGAGCAGTGCCGTGTGTGAAGAGACTGACGCTCCTAACTGATGGAATAAATTTAGAAAGGAGGAAGATAAATAGACAAAAACAGTCTAGGCTAAAGAGAGGGCAGGAAATAGAGAAAAATCAGTGTGATTAGAATAAGTAATAAAGAGGTGCCTCTGAGAACAACATATCAAGATGATGTGTAAGCACAGGCACAAAGAAATAGTAAAGTCTGAGGAGAATAGAATACAGTATCTCTGGAAAAGCCTTACTTACAGCTGCTTTCCAAACACCTTGCCTAGCATAGTCTGTGCACTGGGCCCAATACCTCCATGTCCTCCTTCTGGGGCAGTGCAGCTCTGCACTATCCCTTTATCAGGGGAGAAGGTTATATTAGATATCTGGCGTATAAGTCCCATATCACAGAATCATAGAGAAAAGATCAGTTAGCTATTTTGTCCATTGCTTTGCCAGCCACTGTGTTGTGGATCAGGATTTAGGTGGTCAGACCTAGAGATCAGGGCAGTGATGGTCAGGCCTAGCAGTCGGAGCTGGAGGGTCAGAGTTGGAGACAGAGTCAGGTGTCAAGCCAAAGGTCAGAGTCAGTCAGTCAGCCAGCCATGGATAGGGAGCAGGAACTGGGAACAAGGCAGGGCTCAGGAGCCAAGTGAGAAGGCAGGGTTTGATGTAGCATTCATACAAGGATTCACCTAGCTGTTCAGATAACTTTCTATGCCTCTTTCTGGTTTAAATAGAGCGTCTGAGCCAATCAGAGAGGCTGGACATCTCTTCCAATCAGCAACGTTGTGGGCTGTTCCTGTGGTGATCTTGGGTCCACCAGCCCACCCTCCCTGCTGGTACCAGTGAGCTGTCAAGTGGTAATTGTGGTTTGAGGACTGCCGAGGGACCAGGGTTTGAGACCGATGATCCCTCACATGCTGTGGGATCATTGATCTCAAACCACTGGTACCTCACATGCTGAGGGATTCTCTCTTAGTGGTTAAGAGTGGTTTTTCCACAGTCTAACAGGGAAAACTTCCTGACAGTGGAATCTGGCATTCAGCCTGAATTTTTGCTTTTAAAAATTCCATCCCTTTACAGCTAATGCCATCTCATACCACCTTAAATTATTTTCCACTCTATGTTTAAACCCTTCAGAAGCTAGAATGGGTTATCATGTCTCCTACTCCCCTGTGTCCTATAATTGTCATCAGCCAAGCTCTACGTATTTAAACCTATTAAAATTTTTCTCCCTGTGTTCTAATTTTGGAACTATAATGGTTGAAGGAGTCAGACACATAAAGACAAAGTTTTTAAAAGACAGGTTGATCTTCAGGGTCTTTCCAAGACTGGAGAATATAAACAAAGCATCTAAGTTTTCAGTTAGCAAACTGTGTGTTAGGACAGCCATCTGCACTTTACCCTTGGAGCACCACTAATGGCTTTCTTTTCTTTTCTTTTCTTTTCTTTTCTTTTCTTTTCTTTTCTTTTCTTTTCTTTTCTTTTCTTTTCTTTTCAATACAAGAACTTTATATGATATTGCAACACATCTAGTCTCCAAGGGTACACCTACACTGCGATAAAAGACCACGGCTGGCCCAGGTCAGCTGACTCGAGCTCATGGCGTTTGGGCTGCAGGGCTATAGAATTGCAGAGTACACACTGGTCTCAGGCACAGAGGTTTTCAGAGCCTATTTCCACTGTACATTTTAGCCCCGCAGCCTGAGCCCTGTGAGCCTAAGTCAACTGATATGGGCTCTGAGATGTGGGGCTGCTGCTTTTTTAATGGCAGTGTAGACATACCCCAAGTGACCAGAACAACAACTCTGTGCTTCATATTTCTGCTGACAATGAGATAATAGCTGAGTGGCTTTCAGCTTCCATTATTCTGCATAGCTTTTAAGGCCACAGAAAACAACACAGGTGTCTCCTACAGAAATACCCAGCCTTCTTAGCTATTCACAATAATAGACAAATAAATCTGGAACAAAATTTGGATACAATGGCCTGCAATCTTTTTGGTTTATGTGGCTTAATGTATGTGATGTGTGTTGTACCAGTTCTGCGTTAGGTCACCATATATTTTTTCTTGGAGAAACATATGCCAATGTGCTGCACTCTTTCCACAAATAAATGTAATTCAGCAACATCCACCTGAGGCTTTGCAACTTAAGCCTTACAGCTTGCTTTATAACAGACAAGCAAACATGGTGCAATGTGTTTTTAATTCTCTTTGGTGTTAAGGTTGAATTTTTCTGTAGCAAGTGGATCAGGTTGAAATACATGTAATGTTATGTCTAAACATAAACTCTGAAGGTACAATATGGTCATCTGCTCTCCCCATCCCTCTTCAGCTACTGCTGTCACAGTCTATTAAAAAGTCTTCTGTTCCCCCACTTTAAAAATATGTAAAATATCACTTTATTTAAGACTCAAGTCCAATATGAATATGGACTCCATTCATCCTTAGGTCACTGTTAAATTAATCTTAAATTAGAAGCAGTGTTGCCTGGTGGATCGATAACAGGAATGGGAGTCAGAAGAGCAGAGTTGTGTTCTTGGCTTTGCCACTGACTGTCTTTGTGACCTTGAGCAAGTCACTTCACCTCTCTGTGCCTCTGTTTTCCCTCCCGCCCTTTGTCTGTCTTGTCTATTTAGATTAGAAGCTCCTTAGGGCAGGGATTCTCTGTCTGTCAAACACATGTTAGTATAGCACCTATATGGGATCATGATCATGATTGGCGATGATTGGTGCTCCTATAATAACAAACTTCGCAGCACCTAATGGTGATTTGGTGATGGGAAATGATTTGGTGGCTCAGTCCGAGAGTGCTAAAGGAGTTGGCGGATGTGATTGCAGAGCCATTGGCCATTATCTTTGAAAACTCATGGTGATCCGAGGAAGTCCCGGACGACTGGAAAAAGGCTAATGTAGTGCCCATCTTTAAAAAAGGGAAGAAGGAGGATCCTGGGAACTATGGGCCAGTCAGCCCCACCTCAATCCCTGGAAAAATCATGGAGCAGGTCCTCAAGGAATCAATTCTGAAGCACTTAGAAGAGAGGAAAGTGATCAGGAACAGTCAGCATGGATTCACCAAGGGCAAGTCATGCCTGACTAATCTAATTGCCTTCTATGACGAGATCACTGGCTCTGTGGATGAGGGGAAAGCGGTGGACGTGTTGTTCTTTGACTTTAGCAAAGCTTTTGACACGGTCTCCCACAGTATTCTTGCCAGCAAGTTAAAGAAGTACGGACTGGATGAATGGACGATAAGGTGAATAGAAAGTTGGCTAGATTGTCGGGCTCAATGGGTAGTGATCAATGGCTCCATGTCTCGTTGGCAGCCGGTATCAAGTGGAGTGCCCCAAGGGTCGGTCCTAGGGCCGGTTTTGTTTAATATCTTCATAAATGATCTGGAGGATGGTGTGGATTGCACTCTCAGCAAGTTTGCAGATGACATTAAACTGGGAGGAGAGGTAGATAGGCTGGAGAGTAGGGATAGGATACAGAGGGCCCTAGAAAAATTGGAGGATTGGGCCAAAAGGAATCTGATGAGGTTCAATAAGGACAGTTGCAGAGTCCTGCATTTAGGACGGAAGAATCCCATGCGCCGCTACAGACTAGGGACCGAATGGCTCGGCAGCAGTTCTGCAGAAAAGGACCTAGGGGTTACAGTGGACGAGAAGCTGGATATGAGTCAACAGTGTGCCCTTGTTGCCAAGAAGGCCAATGGCATTTTGGGATGTATATGTAGGGACATTGCCAGCAGATTGAGGGACGTTATCGTTCCCCTCTATTCGACACTGGTGAGGCCTCATCTGGAGTACTATGTCCAGTTTTGGACACTACACTACAAGAAGGATGTGGAAAAATTGGAAAGAGTCCAGCGGAGGGCAACAAAAATGATTAGGGGACTGGAACACATGACTTATGAGGAGAGGCTGAGGGAACTGGGATTGTTTAGTCTGCAGAAGAGAAGAATGAGGGGGGATTTGATAGCTGCTTTCAACTACCTGAAAGGGGGTTCCAAAAAGGATGGATCTAGACTGTTCTCAGTGGTAGCTGATGACAGAACAAGGAGTAATGGTCTCAAGTTGCAGTGGGGGAGGTTTTGGTTGGATATTAGGAAAAACTTTTTCACTAGGAGGGTGGTGAAACACTGGAATGCGTTACCTAGGGAGGTGGTGGAATCTCCTTCCTTAGATATTTTTAAGGTTAGGCTTGACAAAGCCCTGGCTGGGATGATTTAGTTGGGGATTGGTCCTGCTTTGAGCAGGGGGTTGGACTAGATGTCCTCCTAAGGTCCCTTCCAACCCTGATATTCTATGATTCTATGAGTCTATGATTCCAACTGTTAGTGAAGAAGAGTCCAGATCCTAAAAACACCCACCACATACACACTTGCCAGTAATTTTGTTGACAGTAAAGATGCCAAAGTCTGAATGGTCACAAAGACTGACCTATCCTCTAGTCCTTGGGAGTGGGTGTGGGTGGGGTGTCCCTCAGGGTCAGGGTTATGGCACGTTGATGGAGAGGTGTGGGGAAGCTTTGCATGCTTCATTGAATAAATAGCAGGCCTGTACATCCAGCAGTTTTCCTAGGCATTAAAAAAAATCACTTTAGAAATGAATGGCCCAAGTCTCCCCTGACCAAGAAGGCTTGCGCCTCCTTCTAGAAGGTTCCAACAAAGGGGTAAAATATGCGATCTGTGTCTTTCTCTAATACCTTGCAATTAAAAACTACATATTGCCCTCCTCTCCCTGTCCATGGGGTTAACAGGCTGACTAAAGGCGTTCTGCCACCCAAAATTATTTTTTTAGGTTTGTTTGTTTTTTAATGAAGCATTAAGTACTCTTTGGAATCAATCAGCGGGTTGTAAAATTTAGCAGATGTTGCACCCAAGCCACTTGAGGGAGATTCAAATCAGTACGCTTTCAGGAGTAATGCCACGTTGTGAGTTCATACACTTGATATCTTGCGCTGGGGCTTGTGAGACAGGCACCCTTATTTATTTATTTATTTATTTATTATTTTAATCACTTTTTCTGGGTGCTGCATCTGCAGTGTTCTCTTCCCAAATGTAATGTATCTTCTTGGAGGAACAGAAGCAAATATTTATCTTTTGCAAAAATGTATATGAGTATATGAAGCTTTCTGTCTAAAATAAAACCACCAAACCCTGATCTTTTAAAAGCCCTCTGTTCTATATATAAATGTTGAGAATATGGTCTGATGTCTGAATTCTCTTTGATGCAAAGCTTTTGTGTTAGCAATTGAATCAGTTTGATAGACATTTTAATACTGTATTTCAAACATAAACTATGAAAATCAGGAAATTGTTATGTTTTCTCAAATGTTCATCTTGCCAACAGACACCCCTCCGACTTGGCAGCTAGGTGGTGGTTTTGTGTATGACAGAGAATATATACTGAAAGCAAATAAAATAATGGATTCTGTGCTCTAAACCTAACATATAAGGGCAAATTGATCCCTTGAGCAACTTCATTGATTCAGATGGAGGAATAGCAAGGGTGCATTTGGGCCATAATTCCACACATGGTTAACATATGGAGTCTGGAGCTGAGATTATGTTTTTCTAGGTAATTGTGATCAGACTTGATTGGAGCGTTCAGTCTGAGAATAGTGTTGCAAGCATTTAGAAGAGTGTGTGAAAACATAGCTATGTGTTGTTCTTACACACATACAAATAATGGTTGTGGTGTATTGAAAACTGTGTTAAAATTACAAATGATCACTTTAAGGGGCCTCCTGGTCCTGTTTGCAGGTTAGGGGGCCCTGCAGGAAAGCATGCAATATGAGCCTTAAACAGTCAGCTTGTAAAGAGACATCCTATAGCAAGATGGGATGAGTTGTGCCTCTCGGTCTTCAGGGAGCAGCCTGCTTTGTCTCTCTTTCTTTTTAGTTCTTGTGTATCAAGGATTTGGATTTTAAGAAATAAAGTAGTGTCATGTTGCAACCTTCCAAAAAGATTAAAACCATAAAATACTCTAACTTCTCTGTGTGGTATGCTGAGCTTAACTTAAGGAACGAGTAATGGTTTTCTGCTTTTTTTAAAATTATTCTTCAAAGCATCCTGGAAGTGGGGAACAAGCAGACAAATATAAGTCAATTACTGCCTTTGTAGTTGACTATGTTCTATGGTAATGGATGGGAGAGAGAGGTGTTTTCAATCCAGAGTCAAAGGATCCCATCAAGGAAAACATAACCTTTGAGCATGGCGAGCGAACCTTTAAAAGTTTTTATCCACTGCATAATAGTCAAAGCATGTACTGTAAAGAGAGAGTTCACTGATGGCAATTCTGCCAGGTCAGGAACATCCTTTGTTTGGGAATAAAAAAGACAAATTACTGGGATTTGTTTCTGATCCTTCCAATAGGTTTGTAAGAATGAACGACCTTACCTTTGTCTCTTTTGGTGTTTATGGTGTTAACGTCCTTTGTATTTCTTGAACTTGTGCATTAGTTGTGAAAGCTATTATATAAAGGAACTGAATTGTGTGTATCCAAGCAGAGGAGTTCTTCTGGTACTCCAGTGTGGACAAAGGTACTGGTCTGCAGCAAGGATTGGGGTAAATCCTCTCTTACACTTTGGGCCTATGTCATTACACAGAGGGGCAGCTGCACCCCCATAGTGGGTAAAGAAGCCATCTGAATAGGGATCTGTGCTAGGTTCTAAATCAATATCCAGTGTTGAGGATGTAGAACATCTTATGATATGAATAGAAAGGAGGAGGAGTAACCAGAACCACCTATCCTTTAAATTCTGGGGAGGGGAAAGGAATTGGATTCAAAAATCCGCAGGTAAATCCAATTTGGTTTTGGTTCCAGATCAGAGCTATTTTTTGGTTTCCATTAGGTTGTGGAAAGTGAAAATCTCCTGAGTTCAGAACAGCTTGTGAGAATCTGGTATTTTCAATCCTGACCCTTCCCCTGGTTCTGCCTCAAATCTTTATTCCAAACAGAAATCTGACCTAGATCCAGACCCAAACTTCACTGGCTCAGCCCATCTGTAAATATAGCAGTATCCTCTTGTGAGAAGTGTGCAGTGAGGCTAGGATGGGAGAGAACTTGAGGAAAACCTGCTTGGCAAGCAAACCTACTTACCTAAATAAAATAAAATGACTACAAATTGATGAAGCATATGCATCTGGGTGATTAATGGAGCCAGTGGGGAAAGAGTGCTGTTTTCCGTGTTTTTTGTACTCCCTTCTCCTCTCCTCTTCATCTCTAGTTATATAGCTAATATATCACATCTGGCTTTCATTGCCCCCTGCCCAAAAATGATATTCAGCACAAAATCAAGACTCACTAATTCATTTTCACTGAGTTAAGAAATTTCAGCCAGAAGTCACAGAAACTCTGTCCCCATCCCTCTGAACTAATAATTTAATAAACTGTTAAATCTGGCTTGCGCAAGCCAAGAAGTGGCAGTGTGCTTGGTGGGGTCAGGGTAAGAAAGGTCATGAGGAGGCAGCTGCCAATACATGGGATACCATCCAAAGAGCTTGTTGGAAGCCCTACTGAGGCGGCTGTAAAGGCAGGGTGGCTGCAGAACTTATAACATTCACAGGGGAGAAGGAAGACCGATGATCCCTGTCAGGGATGCTGTGCTAAGAATAATGGAAGGAACGCTCTCCAAGGGACAGGTAGAAAATTAGATGGAGTTGTCTTCCTGGAAGACAAGACACAAGATATGACTGAGATTGGATCTGAGGTCAGTGGGCAAGGCTCCATTGATAATGGTGCATTATTGGCACTAGTGACATTGCTTCACATGATATCTCACAGATTATAGACAACTTCAGGGAACCTGGAAGAGTGCTGAAGGAGAGAAATATTAAGTAACCTTCTTGGAGATTCGTCCTGTTCTGTGAGTGAAGAGATACGGAAGATTCTGGAAGTGAACCACTGGCTAGGTAAGTGGTGTAAAGTAAAGGGTTTTTGTTCTGTGCAACATTTAGTCTACCTTCTATGGGGAGTGGAGCTGTACAGTTTGGATGGGATCCATCTCAGTAGAACAGGAACTGATCTTCTAGGGCTATACTAGTAAGGAGGTTGTTAAACTAACAACAAAAAGAGAGGTGAAAGGGAGGAACAAATGAGTACTCATTTAGCACAAAATCAAGATGTCGAGAACAAAATTTAATCAAGGCACCAAGGGAGATGAAGAGAAGAAATTCTTTAATTGCCTATATACCAATGCTAAGAGATTGAATTTATGTTAATAAATTAGACATTTCAGTTCCTCTTGTTTAATTATTCAAACTGGTTGATATAACTGAAAGGAAGATTAGCACAATTGGAATGTTAAAATCATTGGTTATAACCTAGTTAGAAAGGCGAGGTGGCACTCTCAAAAATGTCATTACCTATTTTTGAGTTACTGGCTGTTCAGAAGTAAATGTTCTTGAGTGCTTGTGGATCAACTGTTCTAACAGATAAAGCACAATATGGGATCCTAGCCGGTGTCTGCTATAAAATGCCAAATCACACTAGAGAACAGGTTGGTTGACTCCTTAACTACCTATAATGTATAGGGGGATAAAAGCTCCCTTTTCACGGGGGATATCAATCTGTGTGACATACTGGAAGTTTCATGCTGTCAGTACTAAAACATCATAGGAATTTCTAAAAAAAAAAAAAAAAGTCTAGATGATAATTTCCTAACTCAAGAAGTGTTGCATACAGCATAGGACAATTCTGCATTAGATTTTGTCTTAACAGAATTGATCACAGGACTAAAAATTGGTGATAGCTTGGTTATATTTGTTATGTGCAAACATCATAAAGTCCAAACCAGTTAAATAAATATAATATAATATAAACTAAAACATATAAAATATATACTTGGTGCTTTAAAAGGGCCAGTTTCACAAAGATGAAAACAATTGTCAGACAAATCAGCTGGGCAAAAGCATTTAAACAAAAAACTGTGAATGATAATTGGGAATTCTCTAAGAACATTTTACTAGAGGACCAAATAGTCACAATTGAGAAAAAAGACTACACTACTAAAAAACCAGCCTGGCTTAAAGGGGAAGAGAAAGCAGCTATAATGTATTATCAAACATTATGGGGAGTCACGGCAGGGCCCAGGGCGATCCCCCATTGCAGGGAGAGGGAGAGGGGGGGAGGGAGAACCACCCAGTGCCACTCTGCCCTCAGCCCCAGCTACAGCTCCGTCCATGGCCTCGGCCCCTGTCTCCCAGCCCTGACCATGGTGCAGCTCTGCTCTCAACTCCGGCTGAGGCTTTGCTACCAGCTGCAGCCCCAGCCACAGCTCTGGCCCCCAGCCACAGCCCCCGGCTCTGGCCATGGCCCAGGGCCACCAGCGGTTCTGCTCCCAGCTCTGGCTCCTGCCCCACTTCTGGCCCCAGCTCCCCACCATGGCTCCCGGGAGGCACAGATAGATTCCATTACAGGTAAAGGGTGTGGGGCATGTTTGGGGACTACAGATATAATGTATAGAAATGGGATGGGGGAGGGAAGTTGATAGGAATAAATATAAATAAGAAGTTAGGAATGATAAGGGAAGCAGGACACAAGGAGAAATCTATGGCCAGTAGAGTTTATGGCCATAAGGAGTTTAAGTATATGGGAACAAAAGGAACCTAAACAATGGTATTGGTTCACTATTAGATGGAAATTATAGAATTATCAATAATAATGCAGAAAAAGGAGAAGTGAGCAATAAATGCTTCTGTTCTGTATTTGGGGGAAAAAGCTAGATGTATTAATCTCATATGATAATGATAAAATATTTTCTATTTCAACAGTAAATTGAGGAATTTAAAAGGTAGCTACTAAAGTAAGACCAAGAGGTCAGATAACTGAAATCTAAGACATTTAAAAGAGCTGGCTGAGGAGCTCTCTGAACCATTAATGTTGATTTTCAATAAGTCTGGGGAAAGTCCAAAGGACTAAAAAAAAAAACAACTAATGTTGTGCCAATATTTACAAAGGGTAAAAGAGGATGATCTGGCATCAATCAGCCTGACATCAGTCCCAGGAATAATAATTGAACAGCTAATATGGGACTTAATTATATTACTCTCCTTTAATTCTTTATTAATCAATATTGGTCAACATGAATTTATGGAGAGTAGACCTTGTCAGACTAATCTGACTTTTTTTTTTTTGAGATTACAGGTTTGGTTGATAAAGGAAATAGTGTTGGTGTAAGAAACTTCTGTAAGGCATTTGACTTGGTAACGGGGAATTTTGCTTAAGAAACTAGAACAATACAAAATCAACACGGCACACATTAAATGCTTTAAAAACTGGCTAACAGATACGTCTCAATATAATTGTAAATGTTAAATCATCCTTGAGCGGGTCCTGCGGAGATCAGTTATTGGCCCTATTCTCTTTAACATTTTTAATGGTGACCTGGAAGAAAATGAAATTATGGATAAAATTTGCAGATGATGTAGATTAGGGGAGTGGTAAATAATGGAGAAAACATGTCACTTGTCCAGAGCAATCTGGATTACTTGATAAACTGGGTACTAGTAAACAAAACGTGTTTCATAAGTCTAGGAACAAAGAATGTAGACCATAGTTACAGGCTGGAGGATTCTATCCAGGGAAGCAGTGACTTGAAAATAAGTTTGGTCTCACAGTGAATAATCAGCTGAAGATAAGCTCCCAGGATAGTGCTGTGGCCAAAAGGGCTAGTGTGATCTTTGTATGTATAAACAGAAATATCGTGTAGGGAGGTTATATTTAGAGGCAGTTGAAAGTTTTCTACTAGAACAGTTTTCCTTTGGAAAATGGTTTCAGAGTAGCAGCCGTGTTAGTCTGTATTCGCAAAAAAGAAAAGGAGGACTTGTGGCACCTTAGAGACTAACCAATTTATTTGAGCATAAGCTTTCGTGAGCTACCGCTTTATGCATCCGATGAAGTGAGCGGTAGCTCATGAAAGCTTATGCTCAAATAAATTTGATGTGCCTTGAATGTGCCTGCCTGGCTTCCATGCTGTCTGGACTGCCCAACTCTCCATTGGCCCTCCAGGTGGGCTTCCTGGGTGGCCAGCTCCCTGCGTTGTTCACTTCCCTGATAGCCTGGCCAGATTTCCTGGGCGCAGCGTGGCTGCTTGCCAGGCAGACTGTCCAGGTCGCTGGGGAGCGGGCCCAGAAATGTTCAAATATTTCTTTTAGTTCTTCAAAATTTGAAGGTGGATTTTTTTGAAAATTATTTTCTGTGGACTATTTCACATTTCCAGTTGTATTGTTCCAGTTTGGAATGAAGATGTTTTCTGCAGGACTGAAATTCTGTTTCCCACACAGCTTTAGTAATATTACCTACATCCTGGGTGCTCGTGCGACTGTTAGTGGACTACTGTGTCCTGTTCTGGTGTCCAGAGTTCAAGAAAGATGTTGAAAAACTGGAGAGCATTCAGAGAAGAGCCACAAGAATGACTGGATTAATACTAAACATGCCTTGTAGCAAGAGACTGAAAGTGCAATTCATTTTGCTTATCAAAGAGATGGTTAAGGGATGACTTGATGACATTTCACATGGTGAGCAGAAATTTGATAGCAGAGAGCCCTTCAGTGTCACACACAATGGACAACAAGATCCAATGGCTGGAAGTTGAAGCTGGGCAAATGTAGACTAGAAATAAGGTGGACGCTTTTTATATGGAGGGTAATTGACAATTTGTACAATTTACTTCTCCATTTCTGGAAATTTTAAAATGACGATTAGCTCTTTTTCTAATCTTTTTCTACTGGACGTGACCCAGTAATAAATTCAGAGAAGTCCTATGACCTCTGTTATGCAGGAGGTCAGACCAGACGATCATAATTGGCCTTAAAATCTATGAATCAGACATATTCCAATAATAGAAGGCATGATTTGTGGGTAAGATCTGATTTGTATATTGATCTGGGTCTGGGGCTTGGTCCTTTGGGATCAAGAGAACCTTTTTTCTTTTACTGGGGTATTGGTTTTCATAACCATTTGTCCCCATAATGAGTGGCATTGGTGGTGATACTGGGAAACTGGAGTATCTAAGGGAATTGCTTGTGTGACTTGTGGTTAGCCAGTGGGGTGAGACCAAAGTCTGATCTGTTTGGCTGGTTTGGTTTGCCTTAGAGGTGGAAAAACCCCAGCCTTGGACTGTAAACTGCCCTGCTTGAAGCAATTTGTCCAGAATTGGCACTCTTAGTTGGGTCCCGCCAGAACCTGCATTGTTACAGATGGACACCCAGCCAGTTAGCTGTAAAATTCCTCTTGGTAGCTGTTCTTTACTTGCTTTACCTGTAAAGGGTTAAAAAGTCCCCCAGGTAAAGGGGGGAAAAAAGTGGGCACCTGACCAAAATGGCCAATGGGAAGGTAGAACTTTTTAAAATGGGGAAAAAAATCTTTTCTCTTTGTCTGTTGGGCTCTGGGCTGGAGGGACATGGAGCAGCATAAATACAAATTATTTGTATAGAAAATGTTTAGTTAGACACAATCAGGTTTATTTCTTATTTTGGCTTGTGGCTCTCCTCTGTGCTAACCTGGATGCTTTTGTTTGCTTGTAACCTTCAAGCTGAACCCCCAAGAAAGCTAGTTTGGGTGTTTAATTTTTGGAATTGCTCTTTTAAAATCTAGCAAAAGCCTAAGTTCCACATGTATTTGCTTTCTTTTTGTTTTAATAACATTTACCTTTTTAAGAACAGGATTGGATTTTTGGTGTCCTAAGAGATTTGTGTATGTTGTTTGATTAGCTGGTAGCAACAGCTAATTTCCTTTGTTTTCTTTCTCAGCTCTTCCCTGGAGTGTGTGTGTGTGTGTGTGAGAGAGAGAGAGTGTGAAAGGGCTTGAGGGTACCCCCCCTCCCCCCCCCGAGGGAGGAATTTCCAAGTGTTTCTTCCTTGGGCCAAAGGTTTTGGGTTTTTTTGCATTTGGGTGGTGGCGGCGGTTACCAAGCCAAGATCAGAGAAAAGCTGTAACCTTGGGAGTTTAATACAAGCCAGAAGTGGCAAGTATTAGTTTTTAGAATCCTTGGGGGCTCCTATCTTCTGCACTAGAAGTGCCAGAGTGGGGATTCAGCCCTAACAAAGCTCTTCCCAAAAGAATCACAAAAGCTAAGTTGGTGAATGAGCAAATTCCTGTTGGGGCAATATTCCTATTCCAAATTCCTGTTGGGGCAATATTCCTATTCCAAATTCCTGTTGGGCCATTGATTACACACACAGAGCATAATTTATTGTCTCATAAGCTCTACTTCTGACTTTTATTTCTGGCAACAGGTGGCTGTTTGTCATAGTCAAGAAGTTAATTGTTATAGTGCAGATAATTAGTAACACTATCTGAAAAACAATAGATTTATGACCCACACTTTCATTATCTCACTGTGGGAAATACAAGGTACCTCCTTTAAATGGTTACAGTTGCAGGAAAAATACTGCATAGAACTGCTTGGTTCTTCAAGTTGTAAATGGATGGATATTTATCTTTACAGTATGATATTAATGTAAAAAGCAGGACAGGTTAATGGCAAGAGGCAAGGGTCACAGATAGGTCAAGATCCAGACAAATGGAAAGTTACTTGACTTCCATGTTCCTCAGTCACCTGTGCTGTAAAACCGGGTCAATAATAGGAACTTTACTGAAAATGAAGATGTATGTATTCTGGATAAAGAAATCAAAAATGTCAGAGGCCCTATCAGAGGTTCCTAGGAAAAGAGAGCATGTATTTTCATGTGTGGTACATTTTATAATGATTAATGAAAACTAATAACTTCCAGAAAAAATAGGTGGATATCCTGGGTGCTGTGCAGTACGCAGGAGGAATTGCCTTTAAAGTTAAGAATGTGATTCAGTTTCCGTGGCCATTCTCTTCTTGGCATCTCTCCACTGAGACTGCCAACAAGCATGCCAGGTGGGGAGCTGGTCTTTGTGATGTGGATTCCTGTTCAACAGGAATTTCTGCAGGTCCATTTCAGAGCTGTATGATAACTGCGTTCCGTCACTGTTAGCCTGGTTGGATTAGAACCGGCAACCAATTGATGACAGGCTCTGTACTGCATTATTGATCTCCTGAACCATCCATCCCCCTTCTCCTGTTATTGTAATGTATAGGAAATGATATTAGGCTAAATTTTTGTGTCTAGCTTTGTCACAATGTGACTACCTGAAACGACAGCCAGATTTTTAAGAAGGTCTTTTAAAAACGTTGCTTCTAAAACAGAATGAGCCTAATTTATCCCTGGTTTAACTCCATTGACTTCCATTGAGTTATACCACAGATGAATTTGGCTCATTCTCCTAGAAGCAACAATTGTAACAGGCTTCCTTTAAGGTACTCATACTGTGCTACCAGTTTAACTTTGCACTGCTAATCTATCAATGTGTTTACTGGGTCATTAGTAATGTATAGCATCAGCCACTTTTATTTAATATTTATAGATTGTTTTCTACCTCTCTTTGGCTCAAGCTAGGAGTTCACTTAAACGCTGTTTTCACTAATGCTTTGTTGCTGGGGGATTTGTGATGAACGTAGTTTACCAATCTGCATTTGTATACAAGCCTTCCTAATGAATTGGACCCTTGAAATGCAGTACTACTTCTGCTCGTAAGAAGCAATAGTAGAGAATCTTGAACCACACTTATTTAGTCTGCAATAAGTATCTAATTATTTCCCTTAAGAATAGCTGTGAAGTGTCTGAGTGAGTCAAGAATCCCTTTTTGGAGGTGGGGGTGAAGTGTGCACATTTTATGAACAGTATACAGTTGTTCAGGTTTTCTGCCCTGCATAATTTGAACATAGTGAGCCAAATTTTTCCATGAAGTAACTTTATACATGCCAGTAGGATTGGAAGATGGTGAATGTTGGAAATGGCAAATTTCTCATTCTTTTCCAAAACATAGGGGATACAACGGGATCTTATACAGACTGGAGATTGACTAACAACCACCATTCCCTAAGTAACAAATTCATTATAGAAACAAGTATGAGAAACAGTCAAGGAGCTGGTTACAGATCTAGTCGAATGGCCCTTCTTGGGCACACAGACTACAGAAATGGTACAACCACCTCTACATTGGTACCTTCTTAGTACAACTACCAACCCCCAAAACTCTTATGTTGAGACTTCTAAAGGCACCTACAGGATTTAAACATCCAACTCCCATTACCACTAATGACTTTGAACATCTCAGCCGTAGTATGTTTCTATACAGTGTGTGTAGCCATACCATGCATATGTAAAGCATGGACATGTGTGTTAAGGGCTGTTATAAAGAGGACTGTGATAAACGTCTGCTGAAAGTAGGATAAGAAGTAATGGGCTTAATCTGCCGCAAGGGAGATTTGGGTTAGTTATTGGGAAAAACTTTCTAACTGTAAGGATAGGTAAGCACTGGAATAGGCTTCCAAGGGAGGTTGTGGAATCCCCTTCATTAGAGACTTATAAGAACAGGTTGTACAAACTCCTGTCAGAATAGTCTAGATATGATTAATCCTGCCTCAGCACAGGAAGCTGGACTAGATGACTTTTTAAGTCCCTTGAAGTTCTGCATTTCTACGATTCTGTGACATGCAGTCTTGATAATTACTTATTCCATGAAAAACCAGGATATTTGGAAGCAAAAAAAACCTCATGCCCCAAAGCCTGATGTTTTGGTAAAATGTCTTTCAACAGCAATTCATCTGTTCTTTCATGAGTGATTTTTCTGGTAGTAATTCCTCCTAGAATGGCATTTTATTTTGTGTTAAGGGAGTGCATGAAATCATCCGACATAATAAAGACCCTCCGGGAGCAGAAATCACCAGTAAAATTTTCAAATACAGGAGTTTCTTCTTACCAGATATTTCATGTTATTTACAGTGCCTATCATAGACTATCTTTATAAGGGAGCCTTTATGGGCATTTTTCTGCTAACCCAGTGAAGGTGGAATATAATTGTAGTCTTGGAAATACTGATTATATTAAAGGCCCTGGTAGATCTTTTTCAAACCCAGCTGAAATATTGAACCTAACAAGATTCAAAAAAGGTATTGAATATATACATGGATATTAAGAATAGCCAGAATTATCATAATTTCTGATGACAAATTTTGGAAGAGATATTAAAAGTTGTGCTTCAGGATTTAAGGTAATCTCGAACTATTATAGATGAGGATTAGACATATGTGGGAGTTCTTACTCTGCCCTGTGAAGTGCCTGGTTCTTGCCACTGTCAAAAACAGGACATTGGACCAGATGGACCTTGGGTCTGATCCAGTCTGACAATTCATATATCATATATCCAGTATATAAAATATACTGAACCCCAACTGGCAATAAAGCTGAGTTAGATGCTGAAGAATGGAATAGTGTCATGTTTAGCCAAGGAAATATAATAATGGTCCTTGTGATGGTGGGAGAGATTCCCCACCCAGTCCAAAGTTACACATCTTCACAATGTGGGGGAAACAAGATTAGTCCAAAACACTGCGGGGTCACAGGTGACAAAATGTTCATTGTGGCAGTTGCACCGTACGATGTAGCACCCAGTGGTGTCTAGAAAGAGGGGGTTTGTATAGAGTAAATGGAAGGAAAGGAAGCTGATGACTTTGATTTCAGCTGTCATTAGGTCCAGGGTATTTCCAGGAGGGCTGTGACAGATCCTGATGGGATGATGTCAAAGCGAGGTGCTGGGCCACATGGATCACAGAGATTTTTTCATCTTTATTATAAAAGTGTCCTGATGCCACATCCCTTGAAACATGTTTCCGTTTCACTGATTCCAGCAATAGACAATAAACGCACTGTAGCAGTTATCCCTCTGACAGGGGTTTTTTAGGTCACTGTTTTGGCCTGGATGTATTTCTGTTGATTCTCTTCAGAGGGCCGGTCAGTGTAATTGAATTTCTTATGTCTATTTCTTTTGCCAATACCATGGTGGAAGAACACAGTTTTATGACTCCCTCCCATGAGCTTTTTGAGGCAAGTCTTGCACAGACAGTGATTCGTGGGCCTCTGATGGTGAAAATTGATCTTTGCTCCTGTCCTTTCTGAAGTGGTCTGTCTCATAGCACTGTAAAAAGTGTATAAAGAATTAAACATCTCCAGCATGACGCTTTCCTGCCTTTTAGGAATACAAAATTGGCTGTGGTGGGGTACAATACAGTCACTATGTACATGGGAACCTATTTCCCAACCTGCAAAGAACAAAGCCGAATATTATCTTTGAGAAACTAAATTGTGCAGCAGCCCAGAAGCTAGATACTAAATGATTACACAGGGGACAGAAAAAATTACCTGGACAATGAATAGAGCAAAGCTGAACATACCTTCCTTACTGTGGTGATTGACGGCCCCAGAGTTCGAAGTTTTCTATTTATCTGCAGAGCATGGGGAATGGTAGTACAAATTTCCACCATACCATCTACCCAAAGTGCCTCACCACTGACCTGTGTAGACCACCTTGAAGGGTCAGAGGGTAGTTCACATCTAATCACTGCTTTAGCTCTCTTATGACACTGCCACCCAGGGTGCCTATTAGTGCCACTAGAGATTTGGATACCTGTTCACTAGGTAAATAGATTGTTCTTATTTTATGTTCATTTGAGCTATGAAAGAGAGAGGTATTATTACACAGACCCTTGAACTCTCACTATCATTCTGGGCCAGATTTGAAAGGGTAACCTGTAGAGGTAAAAGGCTGTCATCTTTCATCAGTTCCCCAAGCCATCCAGTCCTCTTGCTATCTGCACCTTTGAACATTTGCATTAAGATCCAGATAGCAAATAACTGGTCTCAGAACAGCTTACGAAACAGGGATTTTAAATGTATCTGGAATGGAAAATGTGGCATTCTGGAATCTAGCTTATCTGAATGTGCAGTAAACACATCGCATGCTGTAAGCAGCTCCTAGCGCTCAAAAGGCCATGTTGCAAAACAAGCCAGGTGAATTTGTCCTAAACTGAAATGCAGGCAGCCTTTCTGCAATCTTTCCTTCATAATGTGTTTTAATCAAGTCACACTGTGGAGAGTTTGTGTTCTTCACCGTTGATCCCAGCCAGAAATCTATAATCTGATTCCGAATTTTTATATATATATATAAATAGAAACAATTTAATACTTTATAGAAAAGTTGTGCTCACCATGTAACTTGGATTTCATGTGAAATGTGTTTTCTATGCACGTCGACAGGAAGTGCTTAAATGAAAACTGCAGGAATGATTAAATTTGTATTATCATGATCACGCTGCATGTGTGTTAGTCATGATAATTTCTCAACACAAGCAAGCCAATTAATGAAGCATTTTCTCTTACGTTCTCCATAGCATAATCCCATTAGTTAAACATGGCACACAAATAGAAGCAAGTCATATGCACTGAGAAAAACAATTAGTGCAGCAGCCATTTTGATTGAACTAAGAATTACCATGAAATAGGAGTCAAGTCCACAGTGTTTTCTGACCTTCTGTTCTGACTGCCCTGGTGTTTATGCCCACAGTTTATTGTGGATGCAATAAATGTGCGTGCAGAAGTGGAAGTCACATTAAGGCCCAGTTACCCCTGAAAACTGGGCACTGACACAGGTGAAATCCAATGCAAACTGGCTAGGAAGTAAAAAAACAGTTTGATTCATGGGGAAATAAATACATCAAAATATCAATGTAAAGATATGGCTGAAAATCTATTGGTAACAAACGGTTTATAGAGGTCATAACTCACAAAGGCCTGATCATTTAGTCATTGAGAGAGAATACATAAGCTGTTCAGGGAGGCAGAAGTTTTGATCCACCAGGGGAGCATCCTAGCCTGAGTCTTCCAACAAAGGGATATCATTTTTAAAATTAATTTCTTCTCTGTTTCCTCTTTGCACACATTACAGTGAGAAATAACATTTTCAACATTACCTAGGCCCTATGTTCTGAGTGTATTTCCAAACAAGCATACAGGGAGCGGTTGGTTTCAATCCCACTGTCATGGAGTTAGTCTCCCACCGTGTGTCCTTTTGGTATGACTGGGTCCTGGACTCACCAGCCTTGGGTCCTCAGTGTGGAGGCAGTTGACAGCATGGGTCCAGCTGTGGGACACTGAGCTCTCTGACTGAATCTCATTGGAGTGCACCCCATCTGGGGCTGTCAAAGATCCAAAGGGAAAAGAAACACACGTGAACTAACACAAGCCTGTAGCCAGCCTTGCTTCCTTCAGACAGCCTCTGTCAGGCTGTGGTCCTGGTCAGCATCCACAGGTGAGTCACTGGTAATAGCTCTGAGGTAACTGATCTGCATGAGGTCCACCTTCCCCTTGGGAGGGAGGAGAGAGGGTCTGACAGGCAGCTGTCCTTCAAGTGGTTTCTGCTCTGAGTCTCTGCTAAACCCTCACCAGGAACTACGGACTGAAGGTCTGCTCTCCTCTCAAGTCTGCCTACAGCTTTGAGCTGGGCTTCTCCCCTTTGGATCCTCCCTTCAGGTCTGATGCTCCTTGCAGAAGTGGCAGGGATCATCAAACACAAAGCAGTTCATGAACCTGCGCCTGACTGATGTGGGGTTTGTACATCCCATCACACGTACATATAAGCATTTTCTTTGACTTGGACAGCTAAAACCAGACTTAATTTAATGTCTCTGCTTTGGAGTTGGAATGCAACTGCAGAAAATGAGGTAACCCGTTGTGACATTGTGACTTGTACATCCAGTCTTTCAGTTTAACAGGCATTTATCAGGCCTATGGAAACCATAAAACTAACTGATACATTGCTGCTGAGCTAAAGGTCAGAAATTAAGGCTGAGGGATTAGGCATAGAAAAATTATGGTAAATAAAAGCAGCACTGACAGCAAGGGGAAATGAATCATTTCACAAAGCCGAGATTGCTTAAAACTCTTGCATAGGACCCAGGGAGCAGAGACATAGAATTACAATGGGACTCATTTTATGCTAATTCAAAATTACAGTTTGAAGCCCTGGCAATTGCTGATAAGAATAAGATTAGCAAGAATCACTTCTACATGAATGCATTCAAAACAGGCGTAGAATAGCGAAAGGAGGAGGACACCAGCTCAGCATGTAGGACAACAGACTTTTTTCATGTCAGTTACTCTGCTACATGATCTTTGGGCTTAGCGATTTAGTTTCAAACAGGGAACCAGTTTGTCTGGTATTTCACAGGCCTATCAGAACCCTATTCACTAGATAATACACAACCTTTAAGATAAGCCAGTGGACAGTTTGGAAATTCGTTTTTCAGAAAAAATTACTTACTCCTAACATACCATCAATATTCCTGGATTTCTTAAGCAAAGGTGTATATGCGAAATATTTTCCTTTAATTCAACTGATAATTCCTGAAGTGACTAGCTCATTTCATAAACCTTTGAGACTAAATAGTAAATTTAGTCGAGTTAAGCTTACGCTTGGGCAGCAGATTTAAAAAAAAAATTAATTTCCAATACAATGCCTCCAAAATCGCTTGACTGTAAATGCAACAATTTTGCCTTTTCTGCAAGTTTCATGTTTTTATGACTCCCAGTTGTTAGTCTGAAGCTTTTGTATTAGTTTTGGAAATCTGATTCCCTGGGGAAAATTGTTAGTTTATCTCTATGTGTGACTTCTAATCCAAAATCCTAACAGAGAAGATAGCATCCCAAGATTTTATGTAATAGCCTCGCTTATTATATTTTGGGAGGCATTGTGCTAAAAAGGTTGTGGTAAAGATATAATACTTTTATAAATAATCGCTGTTGACAGAGGCGCTGAAGGACAGCTATCTCACAGTGCAGCTCTCTCGATAGGTCTTGTGGGAAGGGAGGGGTGAGCGGAAGGCATTCTGGGTCTCTGCTCAGTGCCCCCGATGCACTGCTTCATGTCCCAGCAGCCCTATTACTTCCTTATTTCTTTCGTGGCATTTTTTTAACACTCCTTGCTGTCTGGCTACTTTCCTCGCCACATCTACAAGCAGGAATGGATCCTGCACTGCAGTCCGCTACGCTGACAGCTGTCACGTGCACATCTCTTAAACTTGCAAAGAGAACTGCAGTCAGAGATGCCTGATGAGCTGCCTGAAACGGAAATAAGTAACATTCGTTTGCTTTTGGCACTAACTGAGGAGCTGTGCACTGTGCAACGGCTTTTTCGGGCTGGGGAAACTAGCTCTGAGCGGTGGGATCGTATCGTTATGCATATCTGGGATGACGATCAGTTGCTGCAAAAGTTTCGGATGCGGAAAGCCACCTTCATGTCACAAGGACACCAAACTGAGAGCTGCACTCACTGTAGAGAAGCATGTGGCAATCGCATTGTGGAAGCTGGCAACTCCAGACAGCTACCGGTTGGTAGCGAACCAGTTTGGAGTGGGGAGATCAACCGTCGGTGCCATGGAAACTCGTGTTCAAGGCCATTAATCGCATCCTACTGCGCAAGACCGTGCCTCTTGATAGTGTGCGTGACATGTTGGATGGCTTTGCAGAAATGGGCTTCCCTAACTGTGGTGGGGCGATAGATGGTACGCATATCCCTGTTGTTGCCCCAGCCCACCTTGGCACCGAGTATATAAATCATAAGGGGTACTTCTCCATGGTTTTGCAGGCGCTAGTGGATCACCATGGGCGTTTCACTGATATTAACGCTGGATGGGCCGGAAAGGTGCATGACGTATGTATCTTTAAAAACACTGGCCTCTACAGAAAGCTGGACTTTCTTTCCAGACCAGCAGATCGCTGTCAGGGAAGTGGAAATGTCCATTGTGATCCTGGAAGACCCATTAATGCAATGGCTGAGTAGGTGCTGAGTAGTTGCTGTGCATTTGGCCGTTTGAAAGCTCGCTGGAGATGTTTGTACAGTAGTGGAAATGAGTGAGGAAACTATTCCCATGGTTATTGCGGCGTGCTGTACTTTACATAACATTTGTGAGGGGAAGAGTGAAAGGTTTACTCATATGTGGAACATGGAGGCTGAATGCCTAGCTGCTGAGTTTCAGCAGCCAGACACCAGGGCTATTAGAGGGGCATAATGTCTGGCAGTTAGGATTCGGGATGCCTTGAGGGAAAAGTTTGCAAACGAAAATCCTTAAACTTTGCTGCTGTGATTGGGAAAGGAAGTGTTAACAGCATGTGCTGGGCTTCATGGCGGTTCTGTCTGTAATTTCAGTGAAGATGAAGTGTGCCTCTCGTGAACTGTGTACCTCTCGTGAACTGTGTGCCTCTCGTGAAGGTCATTTTCTTTTTGCGGTGAAAAGTCTGAGTTTCACCGCAAAAAGTCATTAACAAGTGTAGACGCTCCCATGGTTTTTACTCAAAAAAGGGATGTTTTGCACTTCAAATGGCAAGTGTAGACATGTCCTTATTCTCCCAGATTCATGACAATTTACGCAGCGGACAAGAAGGCAGGCATGATCCCTGAGCTGAATAGGAATAGGCAGGATTCTGGGGGATGAGAGATGGGGTTTCTCCCCTGAATAAGAATTAAAATTCAGGGAAAAGTATCTGGGTAAAGTTGTATTTGTTAATATGAATCCAATACAAAGCTGTATGCAAAGTGAAAAGGTAACTTACTTTCCCTGCAAAGCTGCCTTTCTGCTCATTCAAAACATAGAAGGGCTGCATCTTGTTGATCATTCAGGCTTAGGTTGCTTCTCTTCAAAGTTCCCCAGTGACCTGTAAATTGGGGCAGGAATGTGGAGAAGAGCTTTCAGTTCCTCCTCCTTAGCTCTCTTCATCCCGGTAAGCATTTTATCAGCCTATTTTCTGTTTAGTTTTCCTTGGGGCTTTTTTTGTGGCCAGTCCAAGAGGGAGCATGGACCAAAGCTCCCAAAAGCCACTTCTTTAAAAAAGTCCACAATTCAGTAATTATGGTTGTGGTTAAACATGCTCTGGTAGATAAGATTAAGCAGGATTTAATTTGATACCAGGTGGTGTCAATTCCAGGAAATACAAGGCTACCTATTGAATTATTTAATTATTTTAATTTATGGCCTTGGCCTGGGAGACCTGTTACTAAGGAACCTTAATGTGGAGAAGTTTGGGGATAATAAACCCTATAGGATTTGAATGGTGTCACCTTCCTTTTGGTTCCAGGCCCTTTATTGAAGCTCTTGTTCTTAATAATATGATTTTTGTTTCATAGATTTATAGATTCACAGGCCATAATAAACCTATGTGCTCTTCTAGTCTGACCTCCTGTACCACACAGACCATAGAACATCCTCAAAATAGTTCCTCTGATCTTGATTTAAAAACTGGCATTGAAGGAGAATCCACCATGCTCCTTGGTAAATTGTACAAATGGTTACTTACCCTCACTGTTAAAAATGTATGCCTTATTTCCACTCTGGGTGCTCCCCCGGGGTACAGAACGTCACAACCATATCAAAAGCTTTGCTAAAGTCAAGGTATATCACGTCCATCGCTTTCCCTGTATCCACAGAGCCAGTTATCTCATCATAGAAGGCAATCAGGTTGGTCAGACATGACTTGCCCTTTGTAAATCCATGTTGACTGTTCCTGATCACCTTCCTCTCTTCCAAGTGCTTCAAAATGGATTCCTTGAGGACCTGCTCCATGATTTTTCCAGGGACTGAGGTGAGGCTGACTGGTCTGTAGTTCCCTGGATTCTCCTTCCCTTTTTTAAAGATGGGCACTATATTTGCCCTTTTCCAGTCATCTGGGACCTCCCCCAATCACCACAAGTTTTCAAAGATAATGGCCAATGGCTCTGCCATCACATCAGCCAACTCCCTCAGCACCCTCGGATGCATTGCATCTGGCCGCATGAACTTGTGCATGTCCATCTTTTCTAAATTCAATGAGTGAATTTGCCAATTTAGAAAATTAGTACTGCAGACTTGATAATCTTTGTTAATTTTTAATCCCTTCTGTTCATTAAGTTTTTTACCCTTAGACTAGCTTCATTTACCTTTTTGACATAAGGTTAAAATGTGTATATATTTTTAATGGGCATAATAATGTTCTCATCACAAAACAATGTGGCAATAAGGCATAACTATTCAGAATGATCATTGCATTTGCAGCTATTAATTAGTGACTGGTTTTGAAAAAATTTTAGTAAATGTGGGAAGCATGTTAATAAGCCATTATGGTATGTGTTTGGATCAAATAATGATGTTATGTCAAACAGTGGATTTATTGCTCCATTTTAATCATTTCAAAATAATTAAGAAGTGTGTGCATTTGACTGCGCAGACATGAACTAGAAACCATATATCTAAATTATGAACTGAATGAAGCATTTCCAGCAAAAATGAGAAGCAAAATACTTTTTTTCATAGTCATTTGACAGGACCAAGTGAATGTATGGTTTCTAACACAAATGACTTTTCACTGTTCATTTGTTTTTCCTCTGTTTGAAAGTTGCTGGGGGGCAGGGCAGAGGGAGCAAAACATAAATCTAAACCATGTGGACAAAACTTCAGTGGTCATTTCAAGGTATGCACAGGCTATAGGTTGCTGAGCACCTCTGTCTCTCATTTAAAATCAATGGACGTTGAACGTGCTCTGTATCATGTTGGAGTGGGACTTAACGGAGGGTAGTATCCTCTGTGATACGTGATGTTGATATGAAACCAAACCTATTGAAGTACCTTGCTGCCGGTTTTCGGTTTTATGCATGTATGATAGCAAAGGATTACTTGGTAATTACGTTACAAGCTCTCTGAGCCACCCAGTCACTTAAAAATGAAATAATTTATTCTTCTGTTCTTAAAAAGAAAAGGAGTACTTGTGGCACCTTAGAGACTAACCAATTTATTTGAGCATGAGCTTTCGTGAGCTACAGCTCACTTCATCATCTGATGAAGTGAGCTGTAGCTCACGAAAGCTCATGCTCATGAAGTGAGCTGTAGCTCACGAAAGCTCATGCTCAAATAAATTGGTTAGTCTCTAAGGTGCCACAAGTACTCCTTTTCTTTTTGCGAATACAGACTAACACGGCTGTTCCTCTGAAACCTGTCTTCTGTTCTTATAATTCTGAAAAGGCCAAACCAAATATTATCAACGAGAGATGGAAAAATTCACAGCCGTAAATTCTGCTTAAAACACCTGGTGAAATAATGCAATGGAAATATTAGGAATGTGGGGGTGAAAATCTTATTTTTAGAATAAAAAATGTTGGCAGCAATGGGATTATGTGAAAGTTGATAATTTCGTGCAGACTTTTGATCATTTCTCTGAAGAGCTGAAATAATTAAAATCCACTCGTAACTTGAATGAGCTGACAAGTATAATCAGTTGCACTTCAATGCATTTCCCATCATCTTGCTCCAGTCAGAATATACACACATTTAAAAATAACAATGTTTACATAAACCCAGGGAGAAGAAGCTCTGGTAGAAGCAGGGCCTCAGAGAGCTCCTTTGTGGTCATGAGCTGCGATGCTTCACTCCTTTTACTAAAATGGGGGGCCTTTGCACTTCTATCTGGTGCCTTTCATCTGAGAAACAAATGATGCTTTAAAAAAGTGAATATTCCCCCCCATTTTACAAAGGGGGAAACTGAGGCACTGGGTGGAAGTGACAGCTTCAATGTTACACAGCAAGTCAGGACACATGTATTGTATAATTATTTCTTATTTGTATTGCAGTACCACAGAGGCCCCGGCCCCATTGTGGTAGGCACTGTGCAGACATATAACAGAGAAAGTCCCTGCCCCAAACAACTTCCAATGTAAGTGTAAGCTAACAGGTGGGATATAACAAGAAGAAAGGGGAGCACAAGGTAACCCTGAGATGTTGTTGTTCCCTGTTTTAACCATTATATGAAACTGCCTCAATAATAGCTCTGTTCTTGCTCGGAGAGGTTTGTGTGAGAATCCATTTGAAAACAAACCTTTTGAGATTCACCCACTGCTACTTATATCTGTTACAGATAATAATTGCAGAAAGTTTCACATTCACTTCAATTCGCAAGTTCAGTATTTTCCAGCTGTGTAGCTGAGAGATCTTTAGTTTTGTGCTTGTTAACGGATCAAAAGTCTGATACTCTTCTCTCACTGTTACTTAGTTTAACCTATTGGGGCTCTCCGGCTCTACATTTGAGATTGAAAACCAGCATGGAGAATTCTTTGCAATCTGTGTTGTTGCAGCACTGGGGGAGCTCATGCTATGAATGCTACTTGGGGAAGAGAAAATAGACAGTATGTTCTACTGAGCTGAAGGAAGGGGTAGACTTTGTGAAGGCTATCTCCTTCAGTGGCAACACTAAACCCCTTTCAGGAAGGTTTGAATGGCAATGCATATCTCTCTTTTGAATGATATCTTACTTTTCTAAGCTTTCTTTTTTTCCTGGTTAAATTCAACTATATTTGGATGGTTGACTTCCATTTATTTTTGCACTGCTTACCCTGATCAGATGCACGTAAAAAGATCCATGTACTGCTGGGATATAGCATCCTCCATGATGTTGTCAAGAATGTCACACACCAGAAATCTAAGGTGCTGTCCTCTGAATAAAGCTTCGTAAATGCTTTGACTATCTGAATCCCAGTCAGTGCTCACTAAGCTCATTAAGCTTTTCTGGGAGAGCTGTAAGTGGGGGTCTCCTGCTCTTCCCCACAGGCTTCGCTGCCACTTGTTTGGCTTTGCCTGGTAGTGCAATATTTGCTATTGCACTGGCAACAGGAAGTCCATCATGGTCAAGTGCCAGCCACTAATATCCATAATGAGAGCTCAGCACAGATCCTCTTGTTGTACTCCTCCAAAATTTGCTGTTCCAGGATGACTGTAACCTGATTGTACAGCACACAGGAATCTGTAACTGACTCCTCTTTGCTTTAATAGGGAGCTGACGCTTCTGTCTTGAGTAGTACCAAGCAGAAGAGTAATAAGGAAAACTATGTGAAATGTAGCTACACAGTGAGATCCTCTTGGTGTTCTTTCCAGGTTCAACTGTGAATATTTGGATTGGCATAATAAACCTTTTTTCTTGATCCTGTATTTTACAAACCTCTTAGAAATGGTACAGAGAGAAGGAAAAACACATTGAATTTGAATTCCTAGGGACTAATATGGGTACATTATTAAGGGAAAGTCTAAAGTTCTATCATTGGGGAAATGAATTCAAAAGCATTTCAGTGGTTAGCCAGTCTGAAGCCAATTTATGCCAAAAATATTGCAAACACCAAATAGTCAAATGCTCAGTCTATAGCACTGAAAAGTGGGCTTTTTTCTTCTGTGGCAGGTAAACTTATGTGTAAGGTGACTAGCTCTGTAGGAACCATTCTATTATAGGCTGTCAGGAATCAGAAGTGAAACATTATAGGAAGGAAATTGTAACATGGCAGGCATAATGGCTTTTGAAAGCACTTTTATCCTTCTGAAGACATGAAGAATCATTTCTAATGGCTAAAGAACTGTTTTACTTTAAAAAAAAAACCCTCCCAAATAATCCTTCAAACTGTTTCCATTTTAGGCAGGTTCAATGATGACTATAATCCCCATCAAGTGCTGACATTAAATATAAATAAGAAAAATGAGAAATGAAATGTAAGTTTTGTTAAAAGAGTTCTGGGAAGCAGAGGATGACTGCATTGTTCTAATGTCCGGAACTAGGGTGTGACACAGACAACTTGAAATGCAGCTAGTCCTGATGGAATAAGCGGCTTGTTAAAACAATGCTTCTGCTGAGATGAGTGTGTGCCAGTCTCCCTGTGTTATGTATAATGCATTCTTAAATCCTCTTCAATAAGGCTTTTGGGAGACAATAAACACATGAAATGGATCAAGCCTCATGTGTCAAATAGAGGCGTGCAGTGACTGCTAGACCAAATATATAACTAAACCTTTTCAAGGGATAAATCCGCTGCATCAGTCCATGCTGATGCTACCTACAGTGATAATCTTCTTTATAATGACTGAGCCAGGAGTGAAACTCTGGCAGAAACGTACGTTTCTATACATGGGAACTAGAGTATGTGTTCACAAAGCCATACAGACTGGCTATATGTTTTCTCTCTTTCTGTGTGCTGTCAGAGAACTCGGTGGGCCTCCCTGTCCGTGTACTCCCTCCAGAAGTGTTTGAAATACAAATATGTCCAGTCTAGTAAAATCTTATGAGATAAGGCTCTGGATACCTCAAAAGGGCAAGGGATATTTTATTTGCCAGGATTTTTACTTGCAATGAATAAATAGTGTCATTTGACGATCCACATTTGAAATTTAGAAAGACGTAGTTCATATTGGTAGGATTAAAATTTGACATCACTTTTCCTTCCGTATTCTATATGATTGTAAAGCCCATGTAACTTGGGCTATCAATTTCACACAGCCAGTTCTTAATCCCCTGGAAATACCCTGTTGACTTATTGTTGCTTATATAAATACAGTTGGAAAGCTCACTAGCTGTTGGTGGAATTGAGGTCAGGAAAATATCTTCCACATGGGGCTGCTGAATGGCTCCACAGCAGCTGAAGTAAATCCACTGTTCCTCCTCTCCAACTGGGGGATATGCATAGCAGTGGGTTCATTATTCTTTCCTGCCCTCCTCCCATGTGATCATGTGCAGGCAGATCACTGGAAAGTCAGCTGCTGCGTGCTTGAAGTTAGTGTTGGATTGTGAAGGCTTCCAAAAATTCTGCTATGGTGTTATTCAGACACGAATAGGTGGTGTGACAAAGTTCCTCCTCTGCCTTGGTGGGTCCTATGCATATTGGCGGATTTTCTCACCTCAGAGGTTCACGGCAGTCCTCAGTTTGGCCACTTTCGTGGCCCAAATCTGCCGTTCACTCAGTTAGCCTCATCACTGGCCAGCATGGGGAAAGGAAGAAGAACAATACCCGCCGTCTCTGCTGATCCACCTAGTGGATCGGGGAACAGGCCAGAGACCTTCCCCTCTGGTGGAACCCACAGTCCAGTTCAACTCCTCTGGTATCAAGTAGGGAGTTGGGGGGATGGAGGGATGGGGGGAACCCAGACCCACCCTCTACTCGGGTTCCAGCCCAGGGCCCTGTGGATTGCAGCTGTCTACAGTGGCTCCTGTAATACCTGTGTGACAGCTACAACTCCCTGAGCTACTTCCCCAGGGCCTCCTCCCAACACCTTCTTTATTCTCACCACAGGACCTTCCTCCTGATGTCTGATAATGCTTGTACTTCTCAGTCTTCCAGTAGTGTGCCTTCTCACTCTCAGCTTCTTGCTCCTCTTGCTCCCAGCTCCTTGCACGCACACCACAAACTGAAGTGAGCTCCTTTTTAAACCCAGGTGCCCTGATTAGCCTGCCTGTCGTAATTGATTCCAGAAACTTCCTGATTGTTCTGGAATCTTCCCTGTTACTTTACCCAGGGAAAAGGGACCTACTTAACCTGGGGCTAATATATCTGCCTTCTATCACTCTCCTGTAGCCATCTGGCCTGACCCTGTCACAGTGGATTTACTTACTTACTGCTTCAAATATTCCTTTAGATCACAAGTGAAATAGACTCTCTGCTCTTCCAGTGGACATACTAAAGATAGTTGATACAAAAGTAGTAAAGATAGTTAAGACCCAGGCAGACTGTGAGGAGCTACAAAAGGATCTCTCAAAACTGGGTGACTGGGAAATAAAATGGCAGATGAAATTTAATGTTGATAAATGCAAAGTAATGCACATTGGAAAGCATAATCCCAACTAAATATAAAAATGATGGAGTCTAAATTAGCTGTTACCACTCAAGAAAGAGATCTTGGAGTCATTGTGGATAGTTCTCTGAAAACATCCACTCAATGTGCAGTGGCAGTCAAAAAAGCGAACAGAATGCTGGGAATAATTAAGAAAGGAATAGATAATAGGACAGAAAATATCATGTTGCCTCCTTATAAATCCCTGGTACATCCACATCTTGAATACTGTTTGTGGATGTGGTCGCCCCATCTCAAAAAAGTTATATTGAAATTGGAAAAGGTTCAGAAAAGGGCAACAAAAATTATTAGGGGTATGGAACGGCTTCCGTATGAGGAGAGATTAATAAGACTGGGACTTTTCAGCTTGGAAAAGAGACGGCTAAGGGGAGATATGATTGAGGTCTATAAAATCATGACTGGTGTGGAGAAAGTAAATAAGGAAGTGTTATTTACTCCTTCTCATAACACAAGAACTAGGGGTCACCAAATGAAATTAATAGGCAGTAGGTTTAAAACAAATAAAAGGAAGCATTTCTTCACACAACGTCCAATCAACCTGTGGAACTCCTTGCCAGAGGATGTTGTGAAGGCCAAGACCATAACAGGGTTAAAAAAAGAACTAGATAAATTCATGGAGGATAGATCCATCAATGGTTATTAGCCAGGATTGGCAGGAATGGTGTCCTTAGCCTCTGTTCGCCAGAAGCCGGGAATGAGCGACAGGGCATGGATCACTTGATGATTACCTGTTCTGTTCATTCCCTCTGGGGGCCTGGCACTGTCCACTGTTGGAAGACAGGATATTGGGCTAGATGGACCTTTGGTCTGACCCAGTAGGGCCATTCTTATGTTCTTATGACATTGGCACAACTCACAAAATGGCAACATCTGGCATACTTAATATTTGCTCAGAATGAAATATCAGAGGCCTTCTGGCAAAGCAGTGGAGGACACTGGCAAAGTCCTGTGTGTAGACCCAGGACTGTAATAACAGGGACTAGGACTAAGATGCAAAGATCGAGCTGTGTGGGGAAGAATGCATGTTGCTTGCTTACACTGTGCCTGACTTCAGTCATTTCTACAAGTTTTGGGTTTCATGATAACCAAACTCTGCCCATTTTTCAAAAAATACTGAGAATGTGGAAAGAAATTCAAAAACAAGCAACCGATTCTAACTCATCACTGTGTATTCTGTAGGTAGCACATGCTCTTGTTACAGACAGGCCCCACCACTTTGTATATGTGTCTGGAGAAGGGAGCATTTCAAAATTCTGGTCCCAATTTCGATGTTTGGGTCCTCTTTGGTTTGCCCAATTTTTGAAAATTCCTAATTTCTGAAGCTCTGGCTTATAGCATTTTTGCTGACTTGATGGCAGTAGTTGTAGCAAACACACTATTTATTATGAGTGAGCAGTTTGTAATTGCTTTATGTTTATTTTCAGTTCTCAAATTAAAACCATTTACGGGTTGGAACAGATGTTAAATTCAGGGCTCTTGTCAATTGTTGGTGCTCCACACATGCACAAAAAGATGTTTAAAACCAGAAGCCTGATTGAATTTTAAATAAAACCACTTACTCTGGTTGGATCCAAAATAATTGAAACTGTAAACATTGCCTGCAAGAAGAAATGAGTGAGTCACGGAGCTGAAGAGAGATCCCTGATTTTTTTAAAACCTAGGATGGTGTTAAAGGGACACTAAATAATGGCTAGATTAACTAATGCTAAATTATAGGAGAAATCCTCCAGCCAAATTTAATTCGTGCTTTGCTGTATATTAGTATTGTGCCAAATACACAGAGCTTAATGGCTGTTACTTCAAAATGTTAGTAGAAAAGCTTTTAAAGATGGAAGGTATATTATTTAAATGTATGCTTCGCATTTTATCCACAAGTTGCAGGAGATTTCAACTCTTTTGGGGCAGGGGGATTATTTATTAATTGTATCCATTTTCGTTACACAAGGTGAGTGTGCGATTGGGTACCACCGTTTGTGTTTGTACATTGCTATACAGCTACCACTCTGCAACTTGCTACTTGGGTCGCTCACAGGCATTGTGTGTTCACCGACCCCTGATTATGGCCCTGGTTTAGCAAAGCATTTAAGACTGTGCTTATGCACTCTGCTTAATCAGGACTTAAGCCTCATTGAAGTCAATGGGGTTTAAGCACATGCTGAAAATTAAATATATGCTTAAGTGTTTGTCTGGATAGGACCTAGCACATTCTCATCAGGGAAGTGTGCATGCCCAACTTTAAAAATCTACTGCTGGTAATTTGTGGGTGTTGATTGTGATGAGCTTTGTTTCCTAGAGCATAACATGAAAACAAAGGTAATAATAGGAGGACTTGTGGCACCTTAGAAACTAACCAATTTATTTGAGCATAAGCTTTCGTGAGCTACAGCTCACTTCATCGGATGCATTCAGTGGAAAATATAGTGGGGAGATTTATATACATAGAGAACATGAAACAATGGGTGTTACCATACACACTGTAACGAGAGTGATCACTTAAGGTGAGCTATTACTAGCAGGAGAGCGGGGGGGGGACAACATTTGTAGTGATAATCAAGGTGGGCCATTTCCAGCAGTTGACCAGAATGTCTGAGGAACAGTGGAGGGTGGAGGGGGGGAATAAAATGGGAAAATAGTTTACTTTGTGTAATGACCCATCCACTCCCAGTCTCTATTCAAGCCTAAGTTAATTGTATCCAGTTTGCAAATTAATTCCAATTCAGCAGTCTCTCGTTGGAGTCTGTTTTTGAAGTTGGTTTTTTTTTTTGAAGAATTGCAACTTTTAGGTCTGTAATCAAGTGACCAAAGAGATTGAAATGTTCTCCAACTGGTTTTTGAATGTTATAATTCTTGATGTCTTATTTGTTTCCATTTATTCTTTTACGTAGAGACTGTCCAGTTTGACCAATGCAGAGGGGCATTGCTGGCACATGATGGCATATATCACATTGTAGATGTGCCGGTGAACGAGCCTCTGATAGTGTGGCTGTTGTGATTAGGCCCTACGATAGTGTCCCCTGAATAGATATGTGGACATAGTTGGCAATGGGCTTTGTTGCAAGGAAAGGTTCCTGGGTTAGTGGTCCTGTTGTGTGGTGTGTGGTTGCTGGTGAGTATTTGCTTCAGGTTGGGGGTCTGTCTGTAAGCAAGGACTAGCCTGTCTCCCAAGATCTGTGAGAGTCCTTCAGGATAGGTTGTAGATCCTTGATGATGCATTGGAGAGGTTTTAGTTGGGGGCTGAAGCTGATGGCTAGTGGCGTTCTGTTATTATCTTTGTTGGGCCTGTCCTGTAGTAGGTGACTTCTGGGTACTCTTCTGGCTTTGTCAATTTGTTTCTTCACTTCAGCAGGTAGGTATTGTAGTTGTAAGAATGCTTGATAGAGATCTTGTAGGTGATTTTAAACCAGTCTGCATGCATGTCTATCTGACCTAAACGTCCTGCTGAGCCTGGTGGCAACCTTGCGAGGCCTGGCTTCTCCAGACATCCCCAGCAGGATCCTGCATCTGGGCGTCAGCATTACCAACTCTCACGGTTTAGGCTGGGGCGGGAGCCGGTCTCATGATGAGGCAAAAAGTCCCAGCCCTCATGTGAATTTCAGTCTTGTCATGGCAGTGGTGGGTGAAACTGATAGGCAAGTGGGGTAGGCAGCCAACCTCCTTGGTAAGAGCAGCAAATCAGAGCTACTGCAGGAGGCAAGCAGAGCTCTCCCACTTCCCTTCAGGAGAGAGGACTTTTGGGATAGGGGAGAGGGAGCAGCTGACACCATTCTCACAGGAAGTGGGGAGAGCAGAAAGAGCCCAACAACTCAGGGTGGCCTTGCCCCTCCTGTGAACAATGGGTCAGTGTGCTCCCTGTTCCCCCTCACCTCTGCCCCCCTGCAACATCAGGCCTAGCACAGGGGAGAGGGGGGTGAAGAACCTGTGGAGCTTCCCCACTTCCCCAGGAAGGGCAGGGGGAGAAGAGCACCCAGCTTTCTTGCCTCCCCTCACACCTTAGGACAGGGTGATGAAGAATCCTGGAGCAGTGGATTGGGGGAGAAGGGGCAGGTGTGGAAGGCACAGAATTAAATAGAATTTGGGGGTTTGAGGAGAAGCTGAGAACTCTACATCATCATGAAGCAGAGAGAGCTCCTGCACTGGGGCCCAAAATCGCCTTACTCCGTAAAATTGGCAACACTAAGGCTATGTCTACGCTACCGCGGTAAGTTGACCTACGCTATGCAACTCCAGCTACGTGAATAACGTAGCTGGAGTCGACGTACCTTCGGTCTAGTTACCACGAGGTCTACACCACGGGGGTCGACGGGAGAAAATCTCCTGTTGACTTACCTTACTCTTCTTGTCGGGGGTAGAGTACAGGGATCAACTGGAGAGCGATCTGCAGTCGATTTGGTGGGTCTTTACTAGATCCGCTAAATCGACCACCAGTGGATCAATCTCAGAGCATCAATTCCCGAGTGTAGACCTGCCCTAATTTGCGTCCTCTGTCTCTCACACACGTGCAGAGAGAGACAGAGAGAGAGTCTAGTTCTGGTGTCCACAATTCAAATAAATTTGAGAGGGTTCAGAGAAGTTCCACAAAAATGATACATGGATTAGAAAACCTGTCTTATACTAGTAGCTTCAAAGAGCTCAATCTATTTAGCTCAACAGAGAGAAGGTTAAGGGTGACTGAGTGCAGTCTTTTCATACTACATGGGGACAAATACTTAATAATGGGCTCTTCAATCTAGCAGTGAAGGGTATAACATGATCCAATAGCTGGAAGCTGAGAGCTAGGCAAATTCAGAATAGAAGTAAGGCGTTAATTTTTAACAGTGAGAGTAATTGCCCACTGGAATATCTTACCAACAGGTGTGGTAGATGCTGATAATTTTAAAATCAAGAATGGAAGTTTTTCTGAAAGATCTGCTCTAGGACTTATTTTGGGGCCTGTATTATACCTGAAGTCAGACTAGATGATCACATTGGTTGTTTCTGGGCTTGGACACATTGGGAGGGGGAGTTCAAAAAACCAAGACTGATCAAAACACACCATATTATCTTTTGTTTAAGCTCTTGACATTGGCAATGCTGTGGTCTGGTCTCTGCACCAATGCAGGAGCCTTTGAACCCTGACAGAGTTCTTTGTTCTGCTGCACGTCTTGGCCATTCCTGGTCAAACTAGTTTAATAGCCTGGCTAGAAACTGGCATTGTCCCTTAATGACTCTTAAAGACTTTTAATGATTGGCTATCTTGAGCCATCCTTCTCCTTCCCGCCGGTATTACACACAGACCCCTACTGAATTTAAATCAATACATTCATATGGTAACCACCGTCCCAATAATCAGGCTGACACACAGTATTCATAAATTATTACAGGGCAGCTCCATATGTCACCACCTGATGTGAGAAACCTTTGAAAGAAGCTTGCTCCTTTTTCTGGGATCCCTGTTGTGATGTATTTCTGAATCAGGTCCCATTTTTGATGTGCTTGTTAGTAAAATGCCAGTTATTTCAAGAAAATGGATATTAATTACTGAAAGATGAGTGAAAATTATGAAGGAAGATTGGTGTGCAAGTAATTGGCATTTAAAACCATTAAAACCAAAAAAAAAAAACCAATGTCACATTCCCAAATTGTCAAATTTTATGGCAGGTTAACTCAGCAGCAGGCTGACATTGGTGAAAAAGTCCACAAGTAAAACTTTCAGAGGCAACTATGTGACTGAGGCTCCTAAGTCTGATTTTTAACAGCCACGTAAAAGGCTAACTTGGGTGAAAAAGTCAAGAGACTTAGACACTTAGGAGCCCAAGGCTCATTGACTTTTTCACCCAAGTCAGCCTGCTGAAATGATATGTGTAAAACACCTCCCCTCCTCTATATGAAACCCATGGCCAGTGATGAGCTGCCAAAATATTCACAACCGGTTCCCGATAAAAAGTTCTGATTTAAGGGATGTGTCCCAGTATGTATTTTTTGTACCAACAGGGTTACCATACGTCCGTATTTTCCCGGGAGGAATTTTTTTCCTGGACAGCAATTTAAGAACCAAAAAGCCTGACCTGTCTGGGAAAATACGGACATATGTTAACCCTGCCTAAAGTTCTTTTTTAAAAAGATGGGCCTGAACTAGAAATGAGCTCCGTTTTACGTGTGGGTCCCCGCCACTCCCTAGGGGTGTGCTAGGGTGACCAGATGTCCCGATTTTGGGGGCTTTTTCTTATATAGGCTCCTTTTATGCCCCACCCCCCATCCTGATTTTTCACACTTGCTGTCTGGTCACCCTAGGGTGTGCACATGTGTGGGTCCCAGCTGCTTCCTGCCTTCCTCATTGAAGCAGGTGTACAGGTTTACTGCCCTGGGAACTGCAGGGCACCAGTGGATGTGGGGCCAGCTGCAGACAGGGGCGTGGGGCAGGGCTAGCTGGAGGCTGGGGGTGCAGGGCTGGCTGCGGGCAGGGCAGCGGGTGCGGAGCTGGCTGGAGACAGGAGGGTGCGGGGTTGGCTGGAGGCAAGGGGCTGGCTGCAGGCAGGGCAGGGGTGTGTGCGGCAGGGGCTGGCTGCGGGCAGCGGGTGCACAGGTGGCTGGAGATGGGCTGGCTGTGGGCAGGGCAGGGGGTGGCTGGATAAAGGGGCTGGCTGGAGGCGGGGGGTGCGGGGGTGGCTGGAGGCAGGGCAGGGGGTGGGTGCGGCAGGGGCTGGCTGTGGACAGGGCAGGGGGTGCAGGGCTGGCTGGAGACAGGGCAGAGGGTCCGTGCGGCAGGGGTTGGCTGGAGGCAGGGCAGGGGATGCGGCAGGGGCTGGCTGAGGGCATGGGGTGCGGGGGTGGTTGTGGGCAGGGCAGGGGGTGCGTGCGGCAGGAGTTGGCTGGAGGCAGGGCAGAGGGTGCGTGCGGCAGGGGCTGGCTGCAGGCAGGGGGTGCAGGGCTGGCTGCGGGCAGGGCAGGGGGTGTGGCAGGGGCTGGCTGCAGGCAGGGGGTGCGGGGCCGGCTGTGGGCAGGGCAGGGGGTGGCTGGAGACGGGCTGGCTGGAGGCAGGGGGTGCGGGGGTGGCTGGAAACTGGCTGGCTGCAGGCAGGGGGTGCGGGGATGGCTGGAGACAGGGCAGGGGGTGCGTGTGGCAGGAGCTGGCTGTGGACAGGGCAGGGGGTGCGGGGCTGGCTGGAGATGGGCTGGCTGCAGGCAGGGGGTGCGGGGGTGGCTGGAGGCAGGGGCTGGTGCGGGCAGGGGGGCAGGGGTGGCTGGAGGCAGGGGCTGGCTGCAGGCAGGGTGGTGGGTGCTCACGGGGAGAGCGGCTCGGAGCAGCCCGAGCAGCAGGACGCAACCCAGGCCCAGCAGAGCAGCCAGGGACCCACCAGGCAGCAGCGGGAGCCCCAGGGTCAGGGTTGCAGCAGCAGCAACAGGGCTCGCGCCCAGGGCCAGGCGGCAGCCCAAATGGCTCCCGCAGCGCAGCGCCCCCGGTGGCCGGAGGAGGAATTACATCACTTCCCGGCCGGAGCCCATCAAAGCCTCAGCGCCCCCTGCAGGGAAGCGGGTTAACAACCGGTTCTAAAACTGCTTCAAAATTTAACCACCCGTTCGCGCAAACCGGCCCCAGCTCACCACTGCCCACGGCTGTCAAAAACCTACTGCCTTAATGAGCCGTAATGTTTAATTTTTATGCACAGACTCATAACCTGTACATTTATTTGCAGAAGGATGTAAAAGGCCAGATACAGTTGGTGTGAAAAATGCTTTATGTTGACCATGCAGCGATATCTTGTAGTACTGTATGGTCTTGTAGCACCTTATTGGTTTGAGCATGAGTCCACTGGAAAAGGAGTATTTCTAATGGTTATATTAGGGGACAGATACTCTATCTCCACCTCTGCCATGAACTTGCTGTGTGATCCTGGCTGAGTTCCATAACCTCTTAATTTTTCAGTTTAGCCGCCTGTGAAATAGAGCTGACATTATGTTCCTATCTTACAGGGGCATTAAGAGACATTAAGAGACTTAATTGTTTGTAGAACACTTTCAGGTTTTTGAATGTAAGTTGCTATTTTTTTAATAACCTAAATTTGGTTCTTTTATTTTATAAAATAAATTCAACTTTACGAAAATGAGCCAGATTGAAAATTTGAAATGTGGAGTCTAATGTACGAGCAATTACAAATATTGAAATGGAGTACTCTGAAACCTACAAATATTGAGTTGACATTGCTTTGGATATTTTTTTTTTTAAGTTTAAGAGGGAAGGAATTTTTTAAGTAGGGTCGATTTTTTTGTAGGGGGCATTTCCTTACCTAACAAATGCCCTGTCTGTAAAACCTGAAATGTTATAGCCATTAATGTGGACAAATGCCTTAGGGTAACAAAATTGTGCGGGATGCTGTGGTTTGTACTTTGTGATGAAGCATTTCACTACATATGTACTTTTTTCAAGTGCACAATATAATATACAGATTTATACCACTTGCTGTGTTTTTTTAAATCTGAAAACTCCCATTGAGACAATAGACTGTAATTGTATTATAGTAAGCGCTAGATGAAAATTTCCTATTAGTAATAGGAGATTAAATAATTTACAAGAACACAACTCTTCTTGGGCTCTCATGGTTTATTATGTTCCTAATGCATGGATTAAAGGTCACTAATACTGCACATTGATATATTGGTATGATTGCTTTGCTGTAGTAGGTCAAGTCTATCATTGTAATGATGAATGGATGAAGCTTCCTGAAGAGTTGTTAACTGGGTTATGCCGAAGCTTTTTAAATTGATTTAACGGATTGATTATTTATTTATTTAGACATTGATAAAATGCACCACTTGCATAATCTGTGGGCACCTGCCCAGAAATGAAACAGTCCATCTAATTAAGGCAGTGTGTTTGTTACAGGGCTTTCATGTCTAAAATCAGGACTTTTGAGGGTTTATTTACATAATGAGTCACGGTCTGGTTTCTTTCATCCAAGTCAGCCTGCTGCTGAGTAGGATTCTGCCATAAACTTTTCAGTTTTGCTCTAATGGAGTATGGGAGGGTGGCCTGGGGTTTTAAATATTTTTTTATTGCATATAACAGCATAATTCCCTGCAATTAATGGGACCCAGCCCGCGACAATTTGCATATTTTCCCTATAATTTGTGACACATTCTTTGTCAGGACAAAGCCATGGCTTTTCTCATTGGAGTCAATTTAAATCGACTCCCTCCTCAGTCTATTCTCTCTGAGGGCCAGGTCTGTCCCAAATCCCCAGGTACACACATCCATGACCTCTGGGAACAGAGGGCGAGGTAACTTGCACTTTCCTCAGGCTATTCAGAGCCTGAGGCTAAGTATACTACACACTTCTGCTGGCATAGCTTTGTCAGTCAGGGTATGAAGAGGGGCAATCCCTGACTGACATAGCTGTGCCAGCGGAAGTCCCTAGTATGGAGGCAGCTCTAAGGGCAATCCCAAGTACAGTCCCATCCTAGGTACAGAGTAGGGCTAGCCCAAGCCAATGCCTCTGCTGGTTCGGCCACACTGCCATTTTTAGTGCACTGGCTTGAACAGAGCTATGTGTCTATCCGAGCTGGAAATTATACCTCCCCGCCGTAGTGTAGACAAAGCCTATGTGTTGGTGACTTTCCTTGTAACCCCAGGGGAGTTCGTGCAGCTTCATTCATATCATAGTAAATAACTGCTTATAGTCAGCGGGTCTGGATATAGATTCACAGACGTAAACATCAGAAGGCACCACCAGAACATCTACTCTGACCTCCTGCATGACACAAACCATAGAATTTCACCCAGTTACTCTTGATTTCCATCCATTAATTTGTGTTTGACTAAGACATATTTAGAGTGTTGTGCACGTCAGAGTGATCTGAAGTATCCGTGTCCTTCCTCCACATATAAGCAGTATCTGTTCTGCTTCTGCAATGCTCCTACCGCCTTTCCCATTTCAATGTATTTCTAATATACTTTTCATTCCATGCCAAGCTGTTTCCAGGCCGCATCAAAGAGCGGTCAAAGACTCAGATACCGCAGGCAAGGCTTGCAGTCGTATCCAGTCATACAATAAGGACCCCCTCCGCCCTCTCAGCAGTCTCCGTGAAACAGGGGGTCTCTGTGAGACAGGGAATACAAACACTACACCAGATGAACCAGGGAAACACTTTTTTGTCACATAGCCTTTAAAAAATGGGTGCTTTACCACAGAGCCAGCATTGTTCTCTCGTATAGTTAAAAAAGAAAAAAGAAAAAAAAGGCAAAAACAGATGTTTGTTCTGCTTTCTACAGCTGGAAGGAAAAACACACACCTATCCATCTTATTATTTACTGGATAATGCAAATCATGGGGAAAAAATTCCACCCCTCAAAGGAGAAGTTAGTGTTTTGAATACCTCAGTTCTCTTCAGTTTTTTTCCCCAGCATCTGTGTTACCTAATAAAAAAGCAATAAGATGGACAGATGAATTTTCATGGTTCTTTTTTCTTCAACAGACCATGGGGGGCAACATCTGTTTCTTCCAATCTTCTCCCCCCACCCCCGTACAGGAAATTAAATACAAATTACTATGTTAAGGTGACGTAAGAATCTATCTTTATTAAAAATTAGGAAGTTTAGGCTTTAATTTAAAGTGGTGCCAAATACAGAGGACCAACTCCTCAGCTGCAGCTGAGGAAGGGAGACAAAGATGCCTTTCAACTACAAATCCTGGACCATGTATGCTTTAAGTGAAACTGGCCGCCAATGGCTCTATAGACCATAATAGCATCTGCAGGAAAAACCCCAGCAGTGGCCTCGCCTCTAGCCACACTCCCTGATATGTGTACAGGGAGGGCAGTGGTGTAGCAGCCCCGAGGGTAAGCCTCTGTGGTTGGCTTCAGGGACTATAGAACTGCTTTGGCCCAGAGGTGCAATGCAGGGCAAATGCAAAGAAGAATTTGAGCTTGTGTTTCATCTTGTAAAGCTTAAGTTTAAGCTTAAGTTTAAAGTCTAAGTCTGCAGAGCTGGTGGACTAGGTAGAAGGAAGATTTTCTAGAGTTTGAAGTATTGGCAAATTGAAAGGCTTGCATTTATTTGAAATTAAGCTGGAATTGGATAGGTGAAAGCTTTCATTACATTTGCTGTCATTTTAATGTTAATGAATTAGGCTCACATTTGTATCATATTATTTTGGAAAATACCATGTACAAGAGGGCTACTGATGGAGAGACCTTGCAGAGATCCCAGAAGTGGTGAAATGTTATGGAGGTCGAGATTCTACAAATCTCTGGAAAGTTTTTGGGGATCAGAAGAACCACTTGGAGATTGTGAACAGTTTTTATTTTGTGATTTCAATCCATGTTTTTTTGTAGGAACATTGAAAATTTTAAAACAATGTTTTTCTACCTAAAAGGAAGCATGTGCTCAGCATTAGCAATAGGAGAATCTTGCCAAAGGTTAAACTGGTATAAGTGGGTGCTACTTTGTTTCTATTCAAATTCTCCTCCCCTCCCACCCAAGCCTCCAGTTCTACGGTATCTTTGTGTTTGTTTTTAATTCTGCTTACTCTTCCATTTCTCACCTTACCTTTTTTCAAGGGATTTTTCCCTTTCTCTTCTGTGTTTGCTTCTTCATTATGGCTTTTGCCTTTGTGTAACACAAACCTAAACATTTGAACTAATAGTTAGACAAGTTCAAGCTGAGCTTTCAAATAGGCAGTGTTGAAGTGAGGTCAAAATTAGGGGTAAACAAGTTTGTCCCTTCCCTGTAACAACATCAGTCTTCCTTCAACCTCGTCCACCCACTCTGCAGACTTTACAGAGAGCTAAGCTTCAAAATGGCAAACATGATACAACCTTCTTTAAGAAGAAGGAACAGGTAAGACAAGACAAATGTAATACCTTAGCCAACAATAAAAAGACATGAAATGCTACCTGCAATCTTTACATGGTCATGGAATTTTGTCCTGATTTGCAGCAATTCTGTATAGGACTATTTAGAGCTACGCCATTTTTATTTTAAAGTATGAGATACAACTTCTGTTAAATTCCATTTAACAGTTTGCAATCTTGATTCATGTTCTGTCATATTCAAATAATAAAAGTCCTACATATAGAGCATATTGTTAGTCACTGTGATGTTTAGGCCTCTCCATACCTGCTGAACAGAGAAATGCTTTAAAATGATTGCTTTAATAGAAACAAACATATATAAAACTACACTCACACATGTACACACACCACACTTCAGGCCTGATCCAAAAATCATTGAAAAAATAAATGGGAAACCTCCCATTTAGAGTCTTTAAATCAGAGCCTGAATGACTTTTTCTTTTAGTTTTAAATTGAAGATGTCTTACTGGAACAGTCACTTTACAATGGTTGGTTCATAATTAAAGGGTATTTTCTAACAACGAGTCCCTATTTATTTTTTGTTTGTCTCGTTGTGTTCTTTTTGTGGCATGAACTGTAATAAAGCCATAGTGTTTCTATCTCTACACTGGTCAAAATTTTTTAGCTCAGATGCATATAAAAAGGTGTCATCAGGGAACAGAAAATGATACTTCTGGATTACAGGCAAAAGGTCTGGAGTCTGTGGTAGCCATGCAGGCTGACAGCGAGCAAGTTATGCAACCAGAAGAAATGGTAATTAAGTCACTGAGGCCCTGATTCAGCAAAGCACTTAGGGCCAGATTTTTAAATGTGTTTAGGTGCGTAATTGGATTTTCAAAAGCTCCTAGATGCTTACAGTACATTGATTTCAGTGAATGTTAGGTGCCAAGATGCTTTTGAAAATTCAATTAATGCCTAAATTCCTTTAAAAATCTAACCCTTAAGCATGTATCCAAGGTCCATTTAATCAATGGGACTTAAGTATGTGTTTGTGCTTTCTTAATTATACGCTTTGAAGTTAAGCACATATTTAAGTGCTTTGTTAAATTGGAGCCTGAATAAGATAGCATTGTAATTATTTACAGAGTACCATAAGTGTGAACAGTGCATTGGAGACAAACCTGCCATTTTTTTGTTGTTGCTATTTTGTGACATATTTTCTTGTCTTTACATGTTTCAGAGTAGCAGCCGTGTTAGTCTCTATTCCCAAAAAGAAAAGGAGTACTTGTGCCACCTTAGAGACGAACCAATTTATTTGCTTAGGTTTCAGAGGAACAGCCGTGTTAGTCTGTATTCGCAAAAAGAAAAGGAGTACTTGTGGCACCTTAGAGACTAACCAATTTATTTGAGCATGAGCTTTCGTGAGCCACAGCTCACTTCATCAGATGTGTAACGTGGAAACTGCAGCAGTTTCCACGGTACACATCTGATGAAGTGAGCTGTGGCTCACGAAAGCTCATGCTCAAATAAATTGGTTAGTCTCTAAGGTGCCACAAGTACTCCTTTTCTTTATTTGCTTATGCTCAGATAAATTTGTTAGTCTCTAAGGTGCCACAAGTACTCCTTTTCTTTTTGTGTTTACATGTGTCTTTCCTGGCACTGAAATGTCATCTATTCAAGTGCTGAATATTTTGTTCTGTTTCATTTCACTATAGGAGAAACTAGGGTGACCAAAAGAATTCTATTCTCTTTTTGGTGATGGTTGTGTTCTCATTAGCATTTCCTTTATTCCACTTCTCATTTCATTCACCCAGCCTGAAATTGGTACTTGATTGTCATGTAAACCACTTTGCAATTGCACTTGTGAACTGCAAAAGTACAGTACCAGGCAATACAGCAGATTTCAGTAATGTTAGTTCAAAAGATATGATTCTATGGATGTTAATAAGGTCACACTTGCCATGGCAATCCACCTGACTGATGCTTTTTTGTGAGTTGTAGAGAGTTTATAAACACCTCTAAACTCTGTTCAAAAAAAGCAATTTTGTCACAATAATCTGATTTCACTCTACCATATGGCCTTATATCACTGGCATCCTTTTTTCCCTGGACAGTTTTTCCCTGTGCTTGCTATAGCAACTTCAGAATGTATTGCAAAGCTTGAAGACTGCTCCTAGTAGAAGAAAGTGCCTTGGTCAATGATTTTGCACTACGAATAGGCATGAATCTATTGCATGAGCAAAAGACGCAAATATTTAAATAACCATGACTCTCTGTTAATGTCTGTTTGCCTATTAGAAGGTCATCGGGATAGTGAAGAATGAAAAACACTTCTGAGTTTTGCTTTGTAACTTTCTCTCTTCGAGAAGGCAAAAAAGGGACACAACCTGGTGCAATTTGCACTGTGAGTTAATTGGACCAGACATCGAAGTCTTAGATAAATCATGCACGATAGCATTTGACACACTGTGTTACTTCAATTAGTATGACTTATGCCATTATCTAGACAAAAGGAAAGATGTACCGTGCTAATCAGGATATTAAAGTGACACTACTTAACAAAATGTGCATGGTAAACCAGATCCAGAGAAAAATCTCAAGTCTGCAGAGTGTATATGGATTCATTTTTTAGGAAGTCTTGAGCATAATTCTGCTACCAGAGCTGTAGGTTATCTTTCAACTGATATCCAGCTTTTCCATCATATGCAGAGCTCCCGTTGCTGCTTACACTGGGAGTTGTGCACACTTAGGAAGCACAGAGTATGCAAGTCAAGATCTTCTGCACGTCTTGTGGGAGCAGAATTTTGCCATATTTGTCTAGCACCCTGGGATTCCATCCAGGACCTTCAGCCTGGAGTTTTATAAATGGTCTCTCTGCTAGTTGAGCTGACTACAAGTCAGTAGGCCAAAATCTGAGCTCAGCTTCATGTGTGCGAAGAAGTACTGATATAACTGAGAGCATAATTTGGCATGCTGATTATTAAGCATGTTAAAGGGTCAGTGTTAAAATAGGTAGGCCAAAGCAGCTGTGATTTGGTTTGTGGACATGTACTTGCTATTTTATTCTCTGAGGAAGAGTCTTGTACCTTTCAATACCTTGCTGCCTGTTTGAGATGGAGCAGGAAGACAGAGGGCAGCCTGACCTGCGTAGGTATGCCTGAATCCACGATAATGAAAGCATCTATCATCCTCCTGAGTGTGTGCGCAGTAAAGTAAGTTCAGTCTTTTCCACAATAACTTTTATTTTGGGGAATAAGCGCATTTTAGGGATCAGGAGAATGGCAAGGCTAAAAATATCCTCTATAGCATGTATGTTACATTTTGTCATTGGAAGGCCTAGAACTCTACATACAGAGACGTATAATTAGGATGTGCCCCTTAAAGTGCCATCTTCCCTTAATGTGGAATATGCCCTTAAATATCCTCCTAGAAAGTCTTTCAAGCACTGAAGAAATGTTTTTTTCAACCAATTTGCAGAGTATAGTAGAATACTCGGTGAACGGAGCATAGTTTGGTTCCCTGACACTTGTCATTCCTGAATAGCCTAGAATTTTTTAAAATCAACCATTCCATTGTGGGAAGAAAGCATTTTCAGGAGGCAAATAATGAATCATTTATAATAGCGCTCCACTGAGTACAGCACCTCAGTATATTAATCAGCTCTCTGCCCATACTGATATTTATCCTTCACTACTGTAACTTCAAAGGTTTCTGTGCTTCGTTTAATAATTTCTTGAAGAGCATAGAGCTTTGGTCTATGTGTACTAGGTACCTATAAGTAGACCTATAATATATTCATTATTATTTTTACAGCCATTTACGGTCTGCCCATCAATGTCTTATGTGGGCAAACTACATATAGTTCAGACTTAAGAGCAAATAACATAGCCCAGTAGCAAGGAAGTTTGATTGTATCTGACCTAGAGCACTGTATGCTCCCAGTTAGCTCCCAGTTTATTTACAATACCAATTGACTCTCTATCCTTTACATTTTCCTAGCATTATATTATGGAAACCATAATAGCAACATAGTCATGATGAGTCACTGTGTGTGTGTGTGTGTGTGTGTGTATGAGTTGGGAGTTGGTAAATAACTTGCCCAGATAGATTTTTCAGTTTGGTGCAATTTGCCAAATCTAAGGTCCCCTACAACATTTGAACAAAATTGGTTTGGTTGATTATTATTTTGTCAAGTTCAACTCCCTCCTTCCCAAAGCCACTGTCCTCCCCAGAGATCAGTGGCCACAGATGACTTTTTGCATTGCTACAACTAAACTCTGGATTTATGCTTTTGAAGTGGACATTTTCCAGGTTGGAAGCGTACGGAGTAGACTTGCTTTATTGCGTCTGTAGATGAAAACCTAACAAAACCACCCAGATGTCTTTGCTAATGTATCCAAAGAAGCGCCTACACAAAGCATCAGAATGATCAGAGACTTTTGTTGTTTTTTCCCCTCCCAAATTATAGAAAGAAAAAGCCAGGACTGGAAAGAGCTGGTTACTGTTGGTAGAAGTACAGAAAATACTGTCGCCATGACGAACCTACAACTAACTATATAGCAGTAGCACCAGCAAAGAATACCATTATAGAATCATAGAAACATAGAACTGGAAGGGACCTTAAGAGGTCATCGAGTCCAGTCCCCTCAAGGCAGAACTAAGTATTATCTAGATCATCCCTGACAGGTGTTTGTCCAACCCGCTCTTAAAAATCCCCAATGATGGAGATTCCACACCTCCCTAGGCAATTTATTCCAGTGCTTAACCACCCTGACAGTTCGGAAGTTTTTCCTAATGTCCAACCTAAACCTCCCTTGCTGCAGTTTAAGCCCATGGTACCACGATCATGGCTCTCTCCTAGTCTGGGTCTGTTTATTATCAGTGCAGACAGAATTCTGATCATCAAGATGTTCACTTATTATTTCTACCTTCTGTGACTTCTTCTCCAAATGGAGCCCTTGGAAACTAACCAACATCGTTCTGGGCTTATTCTACTGGACAGTTATGGCGGCGAGTGACATGGATCATATGGAGAGTCTGACGTGGTAGATTAGTTTATAGTAGAAATATGACTCTCAAATCAATATCATCATGACACCATCCATGCTATTCTTTCTGCCCTGAGGGACAATGAGGTTTCTGTTACTGTTCACATGCACAGTGGCATTCCTGCGTTTATGTTTGTTTTGCTATCAGTTGTTACAAATATGTTTAGCCTGTCAGTGGCAATAACAACACCCATCCTCTTAGGTGTCCTATGTTGAGCACCAAAAAAATGAAGGTACCTAAAATCACTACTCACTTTTTGGACCTTAGTGTGTCAGCACCATCTTCTTGGCACTTAACTGTAGCTCTTCCTACTGTGCCAGCAGGCAATATGTTTGCTTTTGGATATAATAGGTGGCACACTTTTAGAGCATGCAGGATGGTGCGGCCTGCTTTCCTGTCGTGTCCCCAGTCTGCTCCTTATGCCACGAAGGGGGCACAGTTATGACTCTCTCTTTTCCGTCTTTCCTTGCCTAACCCACTAGAAGTGCATGGAGGGAGCAGTTCCGGCATATTCCTGGGCACAGAAAATTCAGATTACCCTATTCTTTGTATGGGATGCTCCATGGAGAAAATTCTGCTGTATTTGTTGCAGAAGTTGGTAGGTGCATACTATTTGTAGTACTGGGCCAGGCAGGTCTAGACCCACCCATAACTAAAGGGCCCACTCCCTTCAATTAAGGGCCCACTAAACCCAGGCCACAGCTGATTTCTTGGGACAACAGATGAAAACAACAGAGCGGGAGTGGGGTCAGCACCACCTGTGCTAATGCCAACATGGAGGTTTTCGACATGGGGTGAGGCGGCCATGCCTCCTGGTTGGGGGGAGGGAGGAAGGGGCCCCAGCTGCCATTGATGGTAGGGAAGGTTGTGGTGGCAGTGGTGGGCGGAGGGGCTGTGGGCATTGGTGATGGGGTGGCAGCCATGGCCAGCTGAGCGTACTCTCTGGAGGCTGAGGAACGAGCAACCCCAGAGCTGGTGGAAGGTGGAGCTGCGGTTGATGGCAGGGTTTGCAGCAGTAGAGGCCATCGCTGCAGAGGAAGCCTTCCTGGCGGGGCTCTTGCCCTTTTTCTCCCCTGCCCCCTTCTGTTGATGGGGGCGGGGGTTCCATTGATGGTGGCAGGTTTGGCAGCAGAGTCCCTTGCTGTGCCTGCTGCTGCTGCCCCATGGGAAGGGGGGCCGGGGGGGGGAGGGGGGCTGGTGGTATCGCCGGCAGCATTGATGGTGGCAACTGCAGGGTCAGATGTGGGGGAAAGCTGGGGTGGGGCAACAATGGTGGCTGGGTCCCTGGGCAGGACAGGAGAGGCAGGTAACAAACAATAAGGGGGAAGCCTTGGGTGGGAATCAGGTAACAATCAGTGCAGAGGAGACAGGGGAGGCATGTAAATGTGTGTGTTGGGCGGGGGTGGCGGGACATCAAGAACTGCAAGGAGAAGGGGGCCATTGAGACTGGAGTTGAGGGCTGCAAACCACAAGTGGGTGGGAGTGCCTGGTGGGCAAGCAGGGGGATGAGGAGGCCCTCCAGCCCAATGCAAACTGAGTGGAAGTCGAAGGGGGTACATGCACCCAGGCGTGCTTGTGAAAGAGTCTGTGCTGAAACAGTCCCAGAGAAGGTGAGTGGAGGGAGGCAGGCAGTCCAGCAAGCAGATGGTGTTCCGCAGCAGGAGTGATGGGGGAGTGGATGGAATGGGTGAGGGCCCCACGCAACAACAGCAGCGTTGTTCTCCAGAAGGAACAGGTGTAGCAGCAGAGGCTCTGGTGTGTAGGAGCGAGGGAGGGGGTAGCAGGCAGAGAGGGAAGAATCTCATGGTTAAGGTAGTTGAATGCTGTCCTGGAAAATTCAGTTATATCCCTGCCTCTGCCATAGTGTTCCAGTGTGATGCTAATTCAGTCACTTACAACCAAACTTTTCACAGTTGGTCACTATATGTTCTGGCTGCCCAATTTGAGATGCTGAGTCTGATTTGCAGAAGTGCCGAGCACGCACAGCTGCGACTACAGGAGCAGAGTTTTGAACATATAAAGTGCAATATAATAGTAAGTATTCTGAAAAATCTGATCCTAGGAGTCTTAAATTACAATTAGCGTATACTTATGACCTTAATCTTTGTGTCTGTTCCCCATCTATAAAATGGGGATAATAACATCTTCCTGAGCTCATAGAGGTGTACTCAGAATAAATCAGTGAATATTTGTAAAGCAGTCGGATACTATAGAAATAGATGCCAGAGAAAAATCCATGAGGAAATTAATAATTCAGTTTTTGGAACAGAGATTGAATACTGTGCAGTAAATCAGGTCTGGGGCCACACATTCAACAACAAGGAGAAAACTAAATACTGAATTCCTGCTCATTAAGCAAGCACTGTCCATTCGGTGCACGGAAGGAGGCAGAACTCCTGTATAAAAAATAGCATGTGATCATGTAAGTAAAGACTGTACCATAATGCAAATGAACAAAGGGGTGGGGGTGGGGAGGGGTGTCACATTAAGGTAGCACAGGTAATCTAGATTTTGGCATTTCCTGACTTTCCTAACTTTTCCTGCTTGACTTTGCATCCTTAATATTCTTTTTAATGCACTTTTTGTATGCAATTATATTCACATGTGAGTAGAACTGATCCAACTTTCGTGATCTCTTTTACAGTTTTCATTTAAATGTTCTTAGCATTGGGCTGGGATGAATGCAAGAATAGTAGAGCACAGATTGGTTCTCATGTTTTCTTATAGACTGCAGAATATAAATCTTGAAAAATGTGCTTTGAATGGGAAAGGATACAACTTAATGATACACTTACTCTATCTGCTACCTGGGCATTCAGTGAATTGTAATGCATATTGCAAACTCTCACTTGTGACGGAAGTTTTTCTGTGCTTATAAAGTAATTTCATTGCATCAACTGCAGTAAAGCCCTGTAAGCATTGTGGTTCCCTCTTTAAAATTATCTAATTGTTATCTGATTTAATAGAATTTTGAGCCCCCAAAATTACAGTCTGCCAAAAATTACACATATATATTATAACAATAATATTGCAAGCCAGCATGGTAAAATTATTTTCTGAGCTCTAAATAGCTATAGGATATATAAGAAACTTCTTTAGATATCATATATATCTAACCAAAGAAAATTACTTGAATGGGCGTAAAATGAAAATTTTGTGGATTATAGTTTCTATTTATAAATTTTGTTTCTTGCGTCCCTGTTCCTCTTCCTTTCTGTTCATGTGGATACATTATGTGTGTTATCTGGCAGGGGGCTGAGCGGTAGAGATAATACCTCCTCTGTGACTGTTCGGATTTCTGCTCTCTGGATGGGCTTTGAGAAGGCACTTTCCAAATTTTATCATGATCCTTTGGATATACCTGGGCTCCACCAGGTCAGAACTGTAGGCTCTTCTTGAGTTTGTGTCAAGTCTCTCACAGAACCAGGAACTCGTTAGGGAAGAAGTGAGATAAATATTAAAAGCATGGTTTGAAGACCTGGACTGTTTGTAATATTAGCTGACTCAGAAGAAATTATATTTTAATTATTCATCCTTGGGTTCTCTCCATCCATATAGCCTTCTAACTGACCACCTTGCTTCCAAGTCCCCTAATCTGCCACTTCCTTCCTGAACTCCAACCACCCCAGTACTTGTCTTCCAGCCTCTCAGTTCCCATCTTCTCTCAAGCAGCAGTGTATCACCAGGAAAGCTAGAGTTTGAGAACCACTTCCCTAACCCCATTTCCCTTACTTCTTTCACAGTACAGCACAAGGTTAGAAAAGAAGAGTATCTGATTTTATTTGCTAGAAATTCTCTACCACACAGGGGGAGCTAAAAGGAACTCTTGTTTCATTTTAATGCTGGTGCATATTTTTTTATCCTGTTTCAGTCTCACACACAGTAACAAATTACTTATGCCAGTGTCACTCATTTCCCCCATAGACCTTTTAACTCCCAAATCAGCATGTAGCAGGTTGCAAATGGTATTTGAAAAGGAAAACCACAGGCATTCTGTGGATGTCATCCAAATAAAGCAGCATGGATTACAGGCAGAAATCAAATTGGAACACATGGAAAGATCCCACTGAAAGTTTCCTTACTCACTCAACATATGGTAGCCTTGTCACAGGAATCAGGATTTCCCATTTGACAACTGCAGACCACCATCAAGGGGTTAACTTTAAATGGAGCCTTCTATAAAAACTAAGAGCAGTAGCAGGAAAGCTGCATTCTCACAACATTTTGCTTGATATAGAGAGGATACCCCAGACATACATTGTGTGCTCTATTGTCGTGGAGCGTGCTTACATTTGTTCTTTCCTATTTTGGTCTCTCTGTGTAAAAGTCATTCGGACTGAAAGTATATGGTTGGTTTTGCATAATGGAGAAACACCGTAGTATCTACCTACTGACATCGTGTTAGTGTATTCTAGATCAGTGGTTCTCAAAGCCGGTCCGCTACTTGTTCAGGGAAAGCCCCTGCCGGGCTGGGCCAGGCCAGTTTGTTTACCTGCCGCGTCCGCAGGTTTCGCCGATCACGGCTCCCACTGTCAGCGGTTCGCCATTCCAGGCCAATGGGGGCTGCGGGAAGGGCGGCCAGTGCGTCCCTTGGCCCGCACCACTTCCCGCAGCCCCCATTGGCCTGGAGTGGCGAATCGCAGCCAGTGGGAGCCACAATCAGCCTAACCTGCGGACGCGGCAGGTAAACAAACCGGTCCGGCCCGCCAGGGGTTTTCCCTGAACAAGCAGCGGACCGGCTTTGAGAACCACTGTTTTAGATCATGTGTTTATGGGAAAAATTGCTTGCTTTGTCACAGTTTAGTCTAAATAAAATACATGAATAGGTTATTTGTTTTGTGGAAGCCTTGTAGTAGTGTCTTCACAGCATCATCATCGGCACATAGCTCAGTAAATATGTTTGGGCTTAGTGGTCAGAGTAGGGGGCTAGGAGTCAGGATTTCTGTATTCCCTTGTCCCATGCTTTGCCACCGACTTGCTTTGTGTCTTTGGACATGTCCATTATCTCCTGCCTCAGTTTCCCCTTCTGACAACCCATCTGTGTCAAGCACTTTCAGACCTATTATTTAAAAGTGCTATATAAATATTCAGTATTAGAAGCCAGAGTCAGGATACAATGTGATCTCTCATAATCCCAACATGTAAAACATAAGTTACTTATATAGCATTCACATGCAAACTATGTCTATTTTGGTTCCACATGGGATGTGAACATTTGATTAATTACTCAGAAGGAAAAACACCATTTATCTGTAAGATTTTATGGATTCAAAGTGCTTAGGGAAGATAGGATCCAGAGGTCACATAGGCCTTTCTTGGATAAAAATAAAATAATGGGCAATGACTGATTTGGGGGCTGGGGCCTGTCTGTAACCCTATGTGTGTGCATAGAGGATACTGCACACTGGAACTTTCAGAGTATGCCCAATATTGGACTTAACAGCAAACATTTTTTTCAGAAATATAAGGTCAGAAATGTTTATGGTAATTATCTCCCATTCCCTTTGTTAACATGTTTGCAGGCAAAGCATTATAAATAGCATTGATAATATTGCCTCACAAGCACCATATCTTGTTTGTTATAATAGAAAATGGCAGGGATGTAAAAATTGGAGGTTTTTATTAACAGGGTTAATAAAATCTTGCTTTGAGCCTAGATTAAATCACTTTGAAGTGCCAATCTTTCCTTTGCAATATTTTGCTTCTAGACAGTGACTTAGAATGGAATTCCCAAGATGTACATGTGTTAGTTATGAAAACACTTTTATAAGGTCTCTAAGTTTTAGTACAGCATCTTGCTTGCATTTGGCATAGCAAATATAGCTGTGGAAGTTTTATGGGGCTGGGCTTTTTTATATATCAGTTTGTAATTGATAACTGCTTAATGTTTTAGTCATAAATTTACTGAATTCGTTTTGAAAAGCTTCTTTTCCCAGACAGCAGAAGAGAATACAATGATAAACTAAGCTAGGTCAAAGAGAAAAAATAATTTTAAATGAATCCAAACATCTAATTTATCTGGATTTCTAATTAATTGAAAAGTCTAAGTTGCTAAAGACAACAGTATTGTAAATCCTATTTATCTCTACTAAGATTTCCTTATTTCTTCCAACTCTTTCTTTTGCACTCATACATCAAGTCAATGTAATGTGACTTGCTCTAGTAAAGTGGAACCAAAGGTCAAGGTTTTCAATCTCAGGGTACCCATGGGGACACCTTTTTGTGTAACACCTGACTGATTCAAAAATGGAATTCTGGTTACCCAATCTATCAAGGCATGGAATAGTCTAATGTTCAATCTTGGCGGGGGGGAGTTCATAGTGTACAATGGCAGAATAAACACAGCAAATGGAGTTACTCCATGGATGATTTTGGCCCACTGTGACTATTTTCATTAGTATCTATTACCTTCTGACACTTTGTAATAACAAATGTATAAAATTGTTTTACAGTTGTGTAATACTCACTTGGTTAAGACCTTTCAGAACGCATTCATAGGATATCATAATGAATTATATTCACTCCTCTGCCAAATGACAGTGTAATGTAAAACCTCAGTGGATTGCTTTGGTCGACCTTTTTATACTCAACTGTACTGGTTTTGAGGTCTTTCCAGTTAGAAGCGGGTGACCTTGCGAACAATCTTGGGGAGAATAGCTTGTGGGGGTGGGTCTTTGAACAAAGGCCTCACATGTTTGTTTGCTGCTGTTTGAATGAAGTACAAGGGCTAAAACAAGTGTGAGCTTGATTACAAAATGCTGATTAAAGAGGTTGCAAGGGACAAAATGTGCCGATAAACAGAGGAAATGACAAAGGACCCATACCAATCTATTTGCTGTGTTGGTCTGTGTGACAGGTTTCCAGAATGGAGAGACCCATGTAACCATTCATATTCCGCTCCCTCAGCCCCATTTTACTTTGCTGCCATATTTAGGAACCCTTATCTCTTAATCTTTAATAATTCTCCTGGGAAGCAAAGATCCTTTTTTCCTTATTAGCTACACAGAGAGCAAAACGGGTCTTAAACAAGTTTTTCCAGCTCTTGAACTCTCTCTAACATGTTTGTGCCATAGCAGGAACTATGAAGTGGACTGCAGAGTGATTTTTTTCCCTCTGTTACCATTATCAAAGCTGAGACAATACCGGAGTTTCTCCACCTTCTATCTGGATTGTGTCTGCGTGTAGAGGATAGTTTCCTGGGTTTATGAATGTTCGCTTCACCCGTTTTCGTGTCATTAGGGATTCTACCTGCCGAGCACATTGGGGCCCAACCGAGTTGTGGCTTTTAGGAGCTTCTGTAATATAAACATTTAATAATAATAATCATTAATAAGTAGTAGTAGTACCAACAAACACGTGTGTAAGTACATACACGTGCAAAAAAAGCAGCTTTTGGTCATGGAGTTGCAGCACTGGCCAACTGAAGTTACCTGCTTTCATTATTATTACCCACAGGATTTCAGGGAATAACAGCCACTGGATCACAGGTAGATTGAGGACAAAATATCTAATCTAACTGTGGTTCTGGGTACACATTTGTATCTGGCTCCAACGATGCTCTAATTTTTCTACAGTAACTTTCCCTGATTCAAATAGCAAAAGTGGCTCAGAACAGAATAGTTCTGTTTGTTTTGCCTTTGAACATAGTCTAATGTAATGTACTGCAAATAGCAGACAGACAGAGGATGAATATGCTCATATACTGTATAAGAACATGGACACTTCTACTTTGAAATCGGTTAGGGCCTTAGGTCAGCTATTAAAAGGCTAGGAGTATTTGTGGCACCTTAGAGACTAACCAATTTATTTGAGCATAAGCTTTCATGCGCTACAGCTCACTTCATCGGATGCAAAAGCTTATGCTCAAATAAATTGGTTAGTCTCTAAGGTGCCACAAGTATGTCTTTTCTTTTTGCAAATACAGACTAACACGGCTGTTACTCTGAAACCTATTAAAAGGCTGTTCGGGTGGATGCAGTGTTTGAGCAGAAAATGCTAAGGTATCTGTCTCAGGGTGAATGCTTCCTCAACTCAAGGGCATTTTCTTGAAGTTCACCAACTTCAGTAGACTGTAACCCACTGAATGCCAGGAACAAGGCACTGGAAACTATTCAGTTAATGCAGAATTACTTATCCAAACAAGATGATGTGTCTACAGAGTGACTAACTTCACATATTCTCACATAACATACAGGGTGAAATCCTGGCCTCATTGAAGTCAGTCACAACTGGGTCAGGATTCCATTCATGGTGTTGTTCACAGCTGTTGCAGATCTCATAGCATGAATGGGTCAGAGAGACTGAACCACTAAGCATGGCATGAGGCTATTTTGTATGGCAGTGAGGGGAATCTAGCCCTGCCACTGCCTGGGCTGGAATGGCCATGCAGATATAAATGATAGGCATATACTGAAATGTAGCTTCCAGGAGATATTTACCCAGTTAATTGGCATTGGCCCAATAATAAAGTAAGACACATAGTACACTTCTGCCAATGCAGCAGAGTTCACTCTGCATGGCCTTCAATCCACCATGTTTCCTATAAATTAAATGCAGACAAAAACAATTGTAACAGCCCTTGGCATCAGACAAAGCTTGAGATGTTCCATCATTTCCCCCAGCAAACTGCAGAATGAATTCTCATCCTATTCCCATAGATCACTCTCATTTCTCTGCCCTTTTCTTTTCTTCTATATACAAGGGACTGGGTTCATTCCCATCATTGGCCAGGAGATACAACTTTATGGAAAAACAAATCTCCCAAGAGTAGGCATCTGAGGTGATTTTTTTTTCCATCCTATTTCTGCGAGGAGGAGAGACAAAGACAAACACTGCATGTATTCATGTTTGTGTTGCGTTACCTCTGACAGACACACTCATGTTCAATTCTGATGTATTAAATTGGTCTTAGCACTTGGCTGTGAGGTTTCTGAGGAAGTGCGGAATGAGTGGTAACTTGAACACACACATGTTGTAAGAAATTCAGAAAAGCATAACTTCAGAGAAGCTCAATAGAATGTAGCATATTGGAAACAATGTACTCTAGTGCATACCTTTCATCCTTGCCTTTTGAATGTGCTTTAAAAACAATGATGTTCCCTTTAGCTGTGTCCTTTTGGTTCAGTAGGCTTCATCGCATGAGAGAGAGCAAGCCAGATATGAAAGGGCAGCAGAAGAAAGGGAGAGGAAATAAATAGCAAACCTGTATCTCTGATGATAGTTTAAAAAAAATAGAAAGGGAATCTGTATTTTGTGAAAGAGAAAACAGGACGCACTTTAAACATTGCAGAATTTAACTATTGCACATATGCACAATCTGTATGTGAAGTGACTATGATTGTGTCGGCTGCTATGGTAACTGAATGGGCAAATGCCTCGTTATACCTTTTGCAAATGGCGTGGTTCTGGTGCACACCCTTAAATGTGACCACCCCCACAAGACAAGCTTCATTGGCCCAACAGGTGCTCTGCCTTCCAGACCTGCTCATCAGAGCGAAATCATGAGCCATATAATGCTTTCCTCCCATAAAAAGAGAGCACGAGAGAGCTGCCCTTAGGACAATCCCTGTATCTTCTACCAGTGGTTTTCACACATCTTATGTGTCTTAAATAATCCCTGCCCTATTCCATCCTCCAGTGTGTAATTTCAGCCTAAAATTGATTGATCAGTTTAAGCCCCTTGGAAGGACACACACCATCTGGCTTTCAGAATAAAAAATGGTGGCAGCAACATTCAGAATCAGTGAAAACAAGAAATCAAGACTGTCTGGTAATTGAGTGCTCCCTTCTTCTTAGCATATGGGCAATGTGGCTCAGCAACGCATGACCAGGATTCATCACCGAATTTGGTCCGCTGGTTGGATTATTCACTTCCTCAGCTTGGGCCAAGTAGTGACGGGGCATGCAACATGAATGCTGATCCATGCCCCCATTCAGTACTCCCAAAACAGAAGGAGGGAAACAACTGCTGGTAATGGAATGACAGTGTCCAAGAGTTAACGTTCCTTACTGAAGAGTGCAACTTTACAGTGTCCTTGACAACTAAAACATTGCTGCAGAGACAACAGGCCCAGCCTTGTGTTCATACTCTTAGCTAAAGAGGGTGCTCTTCATTGAGCTGGGCAATCAACATCCTCAGGCAGAGTTACCGGTGCCACCATCTGCTTTGGTAACTTGGGAGTTGTGACTGACTGGATTAGTAACTGGAAACTGCTTCCGTTTCTCCCATGCATCCCTAGGCAAGTTTCCTAACATAGGAAGCAAGAGGGGAGGGGGTAGTTGCTCATTAGTTTCGCTAGCTCTGGGAGTTTTCTACAGGGTCCCAATAGTGACAGTGAACATCTGTATGAGACATCCATCCTCTGCCTAAAAAAATAGCAGGGTTTGTTGTCCATCTCTCTAGTCATAGAATTATTTTACTTCACAGAATGTTCACAACAAAAACATTTTAGATCAGAGGAAGGCACAGGTGATTAACTAAAAGAACCCACCCAATGAGGCAAGCTAAATCAATTACTTTTTCCACCCTGTGGATCTCCTGGTAAACAGGTAGGGCCAGTTTTCTCACCAGCGATGCATCAAATGTTGGATTAATCAGAAAGCCACGTTTGTGAATATTCATTAGAGGGCAGGCAAGTTTAACAAAAAGCTGTTTAGTTAAAGCTGTGTGTAGCAGCAAAATGAAAGGCCTAAAAATCATCGAACTCATAAAACATCTTAAGAAAGCCTTGAGTATTAAACTTTTCTTTTTACCCATTTATTAAAGTGTTGCAATTCTGAACTTTGAGCGTGCTGTGCATGCTACTTCACTCCACAGCCCAGAAGAAGACGGGCTATACAGCAGAAGGGGCATGTTCATTATCTAAGAGTGAGAGAGCAATTTGCATCACCTCTGAGTGGAAATTTACCTGCCTCACTGTAATTAGCTTTAATGGGCATTAAACATGTAAATCCCCATACATAGGCATGAGGATATTAGTGATTGGATTATAAATACTTAGAATAATCATCAAAGGGATGGTTCTACCTAGGGTTGCCAACTTTCTAATTTAAAAAAACTGTACACCCTTGCCTCGGCCTCTGCCCTGTGCCTTCAACAAGGCTCTGCCCCTGCTCACCCCTTTCCTGCTTCCCGCCGTCGCTTGCTCTCCCCCATCCTCGCTCGTTTTCACCAGGCTGGGTCAGGGGGTTGGAGTGCAGGAAGGAATGAGGGCACCGGCTGGGGGTATGGGCTCTGGGGTTGGGGTGAGGAATTTGGTGTGCAAGAGGGGGCTTTGGGCTAGGGCCGAGGGGTTCAGCGTGTGGGATGGGGCTCAGGGCTGGGGCAGTGAATTGGGATGTGGGATGTGTGTGTGGGCTCTGAGAGGGAGTTTGGGTGTGGGAGCAGGCTCAGGGCTGCAGGCTCCAGGTGCCGCTGACCTCAGGTGGCTCCCAACAACATGCCTCTCCGGCTCCTAGATGGAAGGGCGGCCAGAGGGCTCTGCGCACTGCCCCTACCCACAGGCTCCACTCCCGCAGCACCCATTGGTAACTGAACATGCCTGCTGCATCCCAGGAGCAGAGCACCTGGCAGCCCTACCCATCTCCCACGAAAGATTTCAAATAATGATCTATTTTTCAAGGTTGCAAAACACTATGCATTTTGCGGATATTTTATACTTAGAAAACAGTTGCTTATTCCTATTATTTTTAGTCCAGTAGCACTTGTGCAAAGTGGTGTATAAAAATACAGGACAGTTGCTGTTCTGAAATGCTTAGACTCTACATAGAAAGCCACGTGAGGAAGAAAAGGCAGCAGTACACAAGCAGGACAATTAGAGTGATGGGTGCCAAGCTTCACATCAGTCCCGTGAGTGTTGTTTTTGTTTTCAGTTTATTTATCAGCAAATGTCTCTAGGAACCAAGTGCTTGGACAAGGTGAATTATGCTTGACATGTAGGTTTCCTCTTCACTGGAGTGTTGTTTGGCTTCTTGTAATGCTTGATCCTGCTATCAATGGGAGTGTGGTTAAAGAAGCAAAACTTTCTAGGGTGGAGAAAGCCTAAGTTTGTGATTGAGTCAGGACTACCAGTCTTATCCTGTAACTACTAGTTGTTGCTTCCACCAAACATAAAAGCTCAGCATAAGATTTCTCAATAAATTGCAGAAGATCATAGAACATTTTACTTCTGATAGCAAGAATGAACTATAAATCCTCTGAAGCTGCCATATTCACTTTATGGAGTGTGCTGGAAACAAACCAGCTGTACTTAGGCACAGGTGACCTGGGATTTGTTGGTACTGAATTTTCAACACAGAGAATTTGTTCGACCTTCCCACTCTTGCTGAGCAGGTGTGAAAGTGACATTAAATCTTGTTGACTCGCATTTCCACAATGGTCTCATGGCAGTCGGTGGCAGTTTGAACGATGTATGCTACACAACGAGCATCCATTAACTGTCTTCCTAGTTTCTCCTGCAATGTAGAGAATACATTATTCCCCCCCAGTGAGCATCTCTTCCAATGCTGTATTAGTACAATTGCTACCTCATGAGCCTAATTTATTAGTATCGATAGTGCAGCTGTGGTTTCGCTCGCTGCAGATGATGATTCAGGGTTTGGTAAGATGACTTAAAGAACCAATCTAAATCAGTCTCCTGTGGCTTAGTTTTTAATAACTGGAAGCCTCAAAGTAAAAGCACATTTAACACATTCTATATGATCCCAGTTCTGATAGGCATGAGAGCGTGAGCAGCAGTCTGCCTCTGTGTTTAGGACCAGAAGTTCAGATGTTCCCAGTGTTTTTGAATCAGTTTAGATATGCAGGGCATTGGAGGACAGCTCTGATTGTGTTTCACAATACAAGCGAAGTGAAAACACCAGCCACTTTTTAGCTGATTACAGTGCTTTTCACCATGGACCCAAAGCAATGGAAAAGTATAGCTTCAGAGCTATGTGTGTTTCCTCTCTTAGGGGATGGGGGGAAAGTGAATGGCAAAAACAGTTACTTCTCTCACTTTAAAAGTGGCAAAGAGTCCTATGGCACCTTATAGGCTAACAGACAGACTGGCGCATAAACTTTCTCTCACTTTGAGCCTTACCCAAAGCCCATTGAAATCTGTGGAACTATACCCACAGACTTTGGCTCAGTGGGAGGCCATGAACATTGAGCTGTCTGCTTCTGCTTATAACCTGTCTCTCCTCGCTATTGCGTTCTATTGTTAGAGTGGTGCAACGTATTGAAGTACTGAGTCCAAGGTGTCCAGTGACATGGGGGGAGGGATAGCTCAGTGGCTGGCGGGAGGGATAGCTCAGTGGTTTGAGCATTGGCCTGATAAACCCAGGGTTGTGAGTTCAATCCTTGAGGGGGCCATTTAGGGACCTGGGCCAAAAATTGGGGATTGGCCCTGCTTTGAGCAGGGGGTTGGACTAGATGACCTCCTGAGGTCCCTTCCAACCCTGAGATTCTATGAGTGCATCCCTGCTGTAAGTTCATTGATTTCAATGTGGTCACATGGGGCTTACTGTGGCCTAGAGTATTTGCTTTAAGTCACAAGTAGTTGTTCAGGGCTGAGGATGGAAACAATGGAATGACCACTGCAAGGTAATATGGAAGGCAGTGGGTTTCCTGTCTCGATGTTCAGTCAGAACATGGAGCGTCACAGTGAAGCATCCATGAACTGAATGTGCTTGGAAACTTTAAATTCCCTTTCAGCTTTGGAGGTGAAGGGCAGGTTCCATTACCAGTGCAGTGTGGAGGAGGCTGTTCTGTGAATAACAGAGGCTTTCCATCTCCAAAGATTATCAGCCTGAATCTTTTCACTAGCATTAAGTTGAATTTATAAAGTATAAAAATACTAATTAAAAATGGCCAGCTTGGCTGTGCCATAAAGGGACCATGGAAATACTTTGAAGGGCCCCCCTCCCCTCCGGTACTGTTAAGGTCTAGTCAAAAGCGTAACCTCTGGCAACGTTTGCTGCAGTTAATATTGTTGATAAGCTAGGATGTCTGCCACCTCTCGTGTTATGTCTTAATTAAGAAGAATTTGTTTCAGCACATAATGTTTGTCAAAAGTGTGTTTTGCCTTAGGACTACTTTACAGCTGCTGTTAGAAAATAAGCTATTCAGCCATCTGTGTCTTGGTGTTGCCCCAGTTTCATGGAAAGACAGACTAATTTCCCCTCGACTAAAAGCATAAAGATTAAAACAAAAGTAACAATGCAGAAAGGGCAAAGTCAGCTTTAAATATGTGCAGAGAGTATTATGGCACACTGTGCCTGAGAAGCGCATGTCTTACTGGGCTCTAACCCAGATGGTTTTTCCAAGAACGTCTCTCTGAGGTTTCACTGCCAAATGCAAGATGGCCCTGATCCTGTCGCCTAAGGAACTCAGAGGTTATGGATGGTTCTAAGCAGGTCAGACAGAGATGTACAATTCATTTACACCCTAACCTCTCCTGTGGGGCCTTAAAGCACCTCCTACTTTAGCCTTTTGTTCAGAGAGAGCCTGAAGGTGGAGTTTGGCTCTTAAAGTGTGGCAAGAGGAGTGCAAAGGCTGAATAGGTAACACGTTACTTCCCCTCTGGAGAGCATATTATATTATATATGGAGTACCTAGCGCCTTTGAATGTAGAGTCCTCAGTTAATCTGCTTCGTTAGTCTATTCATCAGAGTTAATTACCCAGGATGGCTAAGTAGGTCCATGGCCAGGGGAGATGTCCTGTGTTTCATGTGCCTGAGCATATTAATTGTAATTTAAGATGCATTTTGCTGTTAATTATTTGCATTGTCCTAAACCACGGACCCCCTTTTTGGTTATAGATTTCAGAAGGGATGGCTTACATGGACACCTGATATCCACAGCTTCAAATGCAAGCAGAGTCAGCAAGGTCCTTTGTCCTTCCTGGTAAGATATATTTGTTCATATCCTTGGAGCTATACTGATTTACACAAGTTGAGGATCTGGCCTGTTGCTTCAATGTAATGTCTTATGTGTGTTTGTCTTTCAGAATATACCTTAAAAACCAAGATCTGTCTGTTCCACATGGACATTAAAGAGCTTCCGGTTCTTCTGGGTCCTAGAGTAGGGATTTACGCAGAAGGGTGTGGCCAAAATTTCCATACGTTCCCATTCCCATTGGATTGCCCACCTGGCTGCAGCATTCTACCAGAGGTGGGTGTATCCTAGCTAGGACACCATATTAAATATAGTTATTATTATTATCCACAGTGAAATCAAGAATCATCCTGAGGAATAATTAAAAGTGAGACAATAAAACAGGTAGCAAACAGGCAATATTAGATCTTGAAACCATTTCAGAATCTGAAGTACAGTATGCAGCCTTATAGCTTTGATGCTGAGTAGCAATTAATTAATCACATTACTGGCCCAATGCTGCTCTGTTATGCCAGTCTAAATTTGCAGTAATTCAACTGAAGACAGTGGTGTCACTCCAGATTTACCTGAGTGGCTGGGGGAGAAGATATATATTTTAAAAGGATTCTCCCTACCTTGCCTCAAAAAGAGTGAAAAGAATATTTTGAGTCAGGTATTAGCTTCCTCTGTTTTCTCTTTTAATTCCCATTAGAGTAAATGACATGTGTGTAATTAACTATGGGCAGTCACTTCTATCTAAACCCCGCCCCCAGTATGTTTTCCTCCTACAAAGTCTGCCTGCAAATCATTTGTTTTCATGGAATAGTTTTGCCGGGTATTGGAAATTGTGGAAGATATTCAGCAGGAAGGGTATTCAGCCTTTTATTTTCTAAGCCCCACAGAGCTAGATAAAGTGAAGGAGTGAGAGACTGCCTTTTGCCCATTAGCAATTACCTGAGCTTAGTGGTGACATGGGATTACAGGAAACTTGCTGAAAAGACGACAGATTTCAGTGAAACGTTTGAGAGAACAATATTAAAGTGAGATTTGTAGAAATATACTTGATGAAAAATGATGCTCTCACAGTTAACTGCTTTGATGCAAGGAAATGTACCTGGGGAGGCATCATTCCTGTTCCATTATCCAGTGGGGGCCTCTTTCATTGGCTGTCATAGGTCTTCCAGAGCAGACCGATTGACATTTCAAATGTCTGCCTCGCTTGGTGAACTAAGGGCACGCTGTACTTGCCGTTATTTCTTTAGACAAATAGGCTTGGGGAAGTGCTATTGAGTTCTATAAACGTTAATGTGAGTCTGAGCCTGGAAAGGCTGGAATGGGGAGGTGGCAGAAGCTGAGGGAGAGGAGCAGAGTTTTTGCATTTAAGGTAGAATTTTGAATAGCGGGTAATGCAGTGTTGTGCTGGGAAACATTCAGGGCCGGCTCTAGGATTTTTGCCACCCCAAGCAAAAACATTTTTGGCCGCCCCCGCTTTTTTTCCGTGCCCCCCTGTCCCCGGCTCCACCCCAACTCCGCCCCTTCCCAATCCCTTCCCCAAATCCCCAGCCCCACCTCCTCCCCTGGGCGTGCCACATTCCCCCCCCCATTGCTTCCTGCGGCTCCCCCCTGCAACCCCCCACCCTAGCTCACTTCCCCTCCGCCTGCCCCCTGAACACACCACCGCTCCGCTTCTCCCCCCTTCCTCTCAGGCGAGGGAGAGGCAGCACGTTCAGGCGAGCAGGTGGAGAGGAGGTGAGCTAGGGTGGGGGGGAGCGCAGGAAGTAACGGGGGGGTAGAGGAACCGCTCCCTGTCCCAGCTCACCTCCGCTCCACCACCGCCGCCTCCCCCGAGCGCGCCGCTGCTCGGCTTCTCCTCCCTCCCTCCCAGGGTTGCCAGGTGAAACAGCTGTTTTGTGCGGGGCAAGCCTGGGAGGCACGCTCAGGGGAGCAGGTGGAGGCGGAGCAGACGCGAGCTGGGGCGGCCTGGCCAGCGCCGGAATGCTGTCCCAAGCGCCTGCTTGTTTTCCTGGTGCCTAGAGCTGGCCCCGGAAACATTGTGCAGTCTAGAGGCACAATGCTGCCTGGTGTTGCTGTAACACCATCGGGCAACATTAGCAATGTGCAACCCTTCAGCTCAAGGGATCAAGCATGGGGCAAGTGCCACGATGCACTGGGGAAGTGGGAGCAAGTAGCTCTTCCACTTTCTCACCTCTGCATATCTGCACAGGGACCAGCCACAAGGGTGCACAAAGTTGCAGCTGAGATGCCATTATTCTTTATTCTGTCCCCAACACCCTTTTCTTATCCTCTCTTTTGCATGAATTATATTCCAATCTCTACTCTAATCCTCTCTGATGCTTCTGTCCCTGTACTGTCTTTCTCTTTCGTCTTCCACCTCTTTTCAGTTCTATTTCTAGACTCGTCTTTCCCCCAACTTTCACCTTTAAAACTTTTAATCAAGTTTCTGTTGTTTTTAAAAAAGAGGGAAAGGCTGATTTTTATGACTAAAGCCGAGGTTGGGATTCAAGTAGTCTGTGTCCTAATTCCTAGTTCCTCTGACCTAGGCAATTCACCTAGCCTCCATGGGCTTCCAGGTTTCCTACATCCAAAATGAGGACAAAGCAGTATTCTCATTTGCAAAATGGAACTATTATCCTGAGGTTTGCAATGTGAATTGGAGGAACTTTCTTTTCTCTGATACGTTCCTAGTTTGTGGTAGTGACGAGCGACTAAGTATAATTTCATTTTTAGCTCAAATTTTGTGGATTTGGACAATTTTTCCCCCCTATTTTTCATGTTCATCTGAAGTTCAGGCATGTCCATATTTCCAATGAACCGTACAGTAATGGAAATGCTAACACAAGTTAAACAGTTGGATGAGTGAATGTGAGTTTTATTTAAATTTGCCAATAGTTGGTGTTGCCACCTCATGCTATTATATCCTGAAACGTGTGATATTTGGTGGTTGTCTTGAAGTCCGAGCTGCTAGAGGGATGTGATTAGGAGACTATCTTTAGTTTGTTTGTTTTTTAAAAATAAGCTTATTGTCCTCATGATTGCAGAGAAAAGCTGGAACATATGACCCAAGTACAGCTTAGAACGCTCAGAAACCGGGAGGCAAAGAAAACTGGTTCCTTATCCCAGCATACATTTATCAGACACGTTACTCATCTCTAGGTTTCAGTCTTGTCAGATGTCACATACTGTAAAAGTGAGATGCTTCAACCTGGTGAAGTCTGAACTCAGGGACTTGAGCTTTATCAAATTTTTAAAGGGCCTCAAAAAGTTCGAGGCTGCTGTACCTGAACATGAATCGGTACTTTGCTTTTCCTCACAATTAGTACATCTCAGTCCTACGCACTGGTAGAGAATCCAATTTTTAAAATGTATTTCTACATGTTATACCTGAACATCAGCTGAACCAGCTTAATCGCATCCAATTATACATAGTTGTGTTATGTGGTCAATCATAGACACAATCAATAGTTCAGTTCTAGTTGCGGTTTCCTCCATTTATAGTTAATTTCCTACTTTGCATCCTTTTTAGGGAGTTTCAGAATGGATCTTCACACTCCTCCCATTATTCAGGATAATTTTTTTCAAATATTAGTGATGATTATTTATTAAAAAGTTGTGTCAGTGGTTTTAATAGTTGCAGGGAACTGTTCTCTATCAGAGACTCCAATAAATGGGATCGAGAGAGTACGTGGTCTTCCTCTGGCTCCCCTGTTGCGTTCTTAGCTGTGTTTATACAAATTAGCATGGAGGCAATTTTTTTATCCAGTCTAAAGATCTGTCTTCTATCAGTGCTTCTTGAATGTCGTATTGCTTGTTGGCAGTTCAGAAAGAGCATTTATGGGTCACTGGATGTAGTGCCTTTTTTCAGCCAGTGTTCCTTTAAGTACCAAAGTCAGGGGAGCAAGGCAGGGATGTTTTCTGCCTGGTTTAGCAGCCACTTATTTTGGCATGGCTAATTTAAACATTTAAATACACCCTTCTACTTTTAGATACTTGAAGGGCAGCTGCTTGCTTTTGCCTCTGCCTCCTTGCAATCTGGTAAGGGTGGTGGAGTAGAAAGACCAGGGTCTCTTCTGAGACTCTGCTTCTCAGCTTTCTGACTTCCCCTGTAAGGTAACTCCAATGTTTGCCTGCAGTAAGAGATGCACTTACTGTTCACAAAATACTGTGAGCTTGGAACCTAGCTGACGGACTGAAATAATTTTTAACTTGAGGCGCCAATCAGGACCTTTGCTTTGACTGAGATGCATGTTCTCAAACAGAAAGACATGCAGTAAGTGGACCAACTTTACCATAATGCATCTGAATCAATCACTAAGGATCAGAGTCTTCCCTGATTTCAACCCTGCACAATCCCATTAACTACAATAAGATTGTACAGGGCTTGGTCTGAGTTCTGCAGCGCTAATCAACTAGAAACGGATACCTTGGCTCTCATGCCTGTATATATTAGGCTTTATACCCTTAAAAGAAATTCACAGGTGTCCCTATACTTGACAGGTACTATGCATGCCTAGAGTCATTCGTAGGCCTTTCCACTAGACTGTCTCTAAGCCTATAGTATTTGTCCAATCTAGATTCTCAAATGAGCTTACAAAAGGAACTCGAAAGATAGGATGGGCCAAATTCTGCTCTTAGCTTGCAGTGGGAATTGCACTGGAGTAAATGTGCTCAGAAATTGGCCTGCTATACTTATGCACCTCATAAACTTACTGGGAATGTCAGTAAACTCCCTTCTTTACAGCACAGCGCCCAGATCCGCCAAGCCAATGAGCTGTTTTGTTCCTCTCTCTAGTTATGTTAGCTCAGCTTAATGTAAGGGACCTGATCCTGCAAACCCTAAGGCATGCAAGAATTCCCATTGCAGTCAAGTTCTTTGGTACTGGCACATCCTCATAGTTTTTTGGTTTGTAGAGCAACGTGAATATTTATGTCCCTGAATAATAAATAAATTGTGAAGATCTCAATCTAAATAAACGTCAAGGTTATAAAGTTGGTCATTTATGTATTATACATGTAAATACATATTCCCAAACAAATACCAGACTGCTCCCCACCCATTCTGCCACCTTTACTCATGGGGCCTAGCACCTTATTTATTGCATCTCATTGACTTCAGTGCGACTGCTGGAGGAATAAGATACTATTGCGTAGAACCCTTATTCACATGTGGGGACTCATAGTTAAAAAGAACTGGGTCCAAACTGAGTTCTGATTCACAGTTTACACCAATAGGATTGCATGGGCTGTGCTGGTAAAATGAAATGTAGGTTGTGGGAGGGCAAAAAGTGCAACTCTGTGCTGTTAACATCTAAAGGAACGTTTTGTCTTCACCAAAGAAATTCAAGACAAATACTAAAAATATAAGCACAATATCCTTGGGGGGAAATTTTCCTTCCTGCATGCTGGTTTACAAAAATTGCTTTGGATTGCTTCTGTGACCTTCCTTCTATTTTTAATGAAGTAGAAAGACAAACATTGATTAAAATCTTTTTCAAAAGTGTGTGTGGGGAACTTTGCTAGTTCAAGGAGGAACAGCCGACTTCTGTATTTAAATTAGTGAACTATCTGCAGCTTTGTTGTTGGTTCCCCGCATCCCCCCTCACGCGCTCACACAACCAGGCTTAAGGGCACAACAAAAAACAGTTTGATCTCTCTCACGCTGTAAACCTTTCAAATATATATTGCTTTGTCCATCTTACTAATAGTAAGGCATTCAGTGGCAAATAAGGTTTTTTCCTCCATTAGAGGTATATTATTTCCTTTGATTTAGGCCCACAACACTTATAATCATGTATAGGAGAGGAACAGAGTGGCTTAGGGGATTGGCAATAGGTTATTATTATTATTCTTCATACTATTTGTATTACAGTGGTGTCTTGAGGCTCCAATCAAAATTAGGGTCCCATTGTGCCAGGCACTGTACCAACATATAGTGAGAGAGAGAGAGAGTCCCTGCCCCAAAGAACGTAGTCTAAATAGACAAGCCGGACAAAAGGTGGAGGAGCAACAGAGGCACTGAGAGAGGAAGTGACTTGCCTGAGGTCGCACACAGAGAGCCAGGAGCAGCGCCTAGATCTGCCGAATACCATATGCCCTATCCACTGGCCCATACTGGCATCCCTTGTTTAGGGCTCCGGTTTTAATTGGGCCCAAGTTGGAAGTGACAAACCATGAAGCAGCTGGGTTTGCTTGTGTCTGGCCATATCAGCAAACAGCACCATGATCACTCTTTGCAGTTGATCAGTCAGGAGTCAATGCAGGCGACAACGTCATGATACAGTTATTATTGTGGTTTACGCTGTTCTCGCTAATGTGTGCATTCAGGGTTTGGGCTGTGGCTTTCGCATAGGTGCCTCAAATTATTTGTTGATGGGTACATTCAATAAATTGAAAAACAAATAAAATAGTCCAGTATATGAAGTGACAATAAATGAAATGGATCTGTCACATATTTTAGGTAGAGCTTATACAAAATCTTTTGGCTTATCCTCAGGCCAAATTGTGACTGGTACTTGCATGGGTGGATGATGCAAGGCGCTTCCCCACCAAAGCATCACACAAAAGGGGCAGGGAAAATTGCATCTCATGAGCCCAGGAATGTGGAGGAACTGCTGCCTCCTACAGGGGTAGGCATGGAGGTGCAGAAAGGAGATGTGGCTGTGAGCAGAAAGGAGATATGGCCCGGCCTCCTTCCTGGCATGTGGAGTAAGCTGGGTGCACTGGAGTGGCAGTAGGGAAGCAGGCTGTACCAGCATAAAGGTTACAGCTGGTACATTTCCTCAGCCAATACACCCAAACTCCCTTACCCCCCCTGCAGAGCCCAGCTGCAGGACCCCACCCGCCCAGATATGGGGGCCCGTCCGGCCCAGAAAGTCCCCCACTTTGCCCAGACAGCTACCCACCTTCCCTGCTCTGTACCTCAGGAATCCGGAGGGAGAAATAGCCTGATACTCGGTCCCAGGCTTGCACGGAGTTTCCTGCACACTGCTGCCCTGTCCTTCCCTCAGGGCATGCTGGGAACTCTAGCTTCCCCCCAGCAGTGTCTTCTATGTGCGAACTGGACTCTGCTGGGTCCATCAGCCCTTAGTGGTGGCTAGGAGTACTGCAGCCCATTTCTGTGGGGGAAAGGAAATTCTGCATGCACAACATTAATTTCTGCAAAATTCTGCATTGTGCAGTGGCGCAGGATTTCCCCAGGAGTAATTTTCAAAAGAGGGGTCTAAGGAAATTCAGCATCAACTCCTGTTGAAAATCTCAATCTTAAGCAAAAACTGTTTTTTGTTTGTCTTAAATGGCCCCTTTTACTGGCATTGCTGAATGGCTGTAGTGAATGAAGTACCACTGTGCACCCTTGATCATAGCTGAAGGCAGCTCAAACTACTACTATCCATGGTGTGTTACTGCTGATACTAAATACAGCAGATTTTTAAGGCTGTTGGGCACTTTTTTCACCAGTTCTATTTTTTTTGTTTGCTTTGAAAAGAGCGAGTGGGAGGCCTTACACACATCCAATGTAAAAGTGCGTATGCCAGGTTGGGAATTCCTGAGACTAAACAGGGATAAAACCGAGCTTGTCAAGATAAGTTTTTATAAGTTTTATTGTTAAAAAAATCCTCAGAAAAAGAGCATTTACGAGTACAATAATTTATAGATAGCTTTTGTGGCTCATAGACCAAGTGTTAATGCAAATACATTGTGTCATCATTACTATATAATACATCAAAGTAAACACAAATTTATTTCAAATGTCACAAACTGTTACTGTGTCGGTACAAATTGCTCTCTACTAAAGTTGATGTATTAAAAATAATGTATATTTATTTTATAAATAAATAAGGGAAAAGGTCACATGTATAGTAATTACAACCAGGAGGCTTTTTGAGCTGAAAATGACCATTTTACATTGTTTGCGTGTCACTGCTTAAAATGACAATCTGCCTGGAGACACACTAGAAATCTTGTTCATCTTTGTATGTGTGGATGCGGGCAGGGTATTCACAATATGGACCAGAGATGCTGGGTGTTACAGGACTAACTGGATCACAGAAGTTAAAATGTGAGTTGAATGAGCTAAGGGTGGGAAACCAGCCTAAGCGAAAAAACAGCCAAAGTCCTCTGAGGTGTACAGTGGATCGGTGATCTTTATATGGGTTTGTCTGTACAATGAATTCACAATCCCTGATTTACAGAGAGAGACTTTTTTCTGGAGTTAAAAGAGATTGATTATAAAGTCAAAGGCGGGACAAAATGTGCAACTGGGAGTGCTTTCCTGAGGCAAAGAGAAAAAAATGCAACATTTGAACTATCCAATGAGCAACAGTGGTGGGTTTAATTTAGGAGACATTATTTTGCTCAAGTTGTGCTGTACCTTCTCTCCAGCTGCCTCACAAGGACACATGGCAGCCTGTCCTTGAGCTCATCTCACATGCTTCAAATTAAAGTCATGGTCGCAAGGAAGTCTTGGCATTACTTTTCATTTTCATAACTGTTTGCTGCTGTGGCTGCAGCAGTGTGAATTTCCCAAGAGCTTTGTGATGCTATTTCTAGACTTGTGTTTAATGGCAAAGTTAATGGACACTCTGAAAGCCAGGATGAAGAATGAACCCACACGGGCAAATGGCAGTAAGATCGAGTGCTTCAAAGACGTTGCTTTGGCAAGCAGTCAAATGCGGTTCTATTAAAATGCAAATTAGCGTTCAAAATGAACCTATTGCCTTCTGCCCTCTGTGAGTTGAACTTTGGCTACCAGAGAAATTCTGGCTGAGATTTTTCAAAGCCAACTAATAGATTTAGTCACACAACTCCCATTCATTTCAGTCCCCTACTTGGCTTTGAAAATCTCAAGCCAGAGCTCCCTCACATTATATGCACTCAGAGTCTATTAACCATCAGGTTATTGCATAAGTCCTATCTATATAATCTTTTGCTGATGAGGGTGAATAAGGGGCAGTTGATTGTTGGGAGTGGATAAACTTCTTGCCTCGGTGGGAGTCTCATTAGTTTATTTGTTATCAATTAGTTATTCTGTTTCCATGTGCCCCCCAGAGACCCTGATGCACACATCTTCAAAATATGAAAGTAAAAAAGAAAAACCCATGGGAAACAACTCTTACTCCCATGTTATGGTCCTGCCCACCTCCCTTCTGAGGTTGAGTGCTGCTCCCTGCCTTGTCTTTCTTTGTTCTCAACTTTTCCATATAGCTTGGGTAGCTCTCCAGCTGGAGAGAAGGGAAAGGACTGCCTGGAGACAATATAGTTTAGCACTGCATCTCCCAATGCCTTTGCCTCCTTGCTTGTCAGTGCCATAATACCAAATAATCTGAATGCCTGATGTAAAATGGAAGATGAGAACACATTTTGAATTACAGAAATATAATAACCCTCAGATATATCAATGTTTATTAATTATTTGGGACACTGTGCATGTAACACCAAAGCAAGCGATTCTCATTCTTTCGAAGGGACAAATGGCCTGTATTTTTAAAACAAATGTCTCCCATGCAGTTTATTAGATTTTGCAGGACAATGAAGGTGTTTTCAGGCTAGAGTAAATTAGTTTTACTGAGTTACAAGGTGGGTTGAAGCACACATTCTATATGGAAACTGTGTGTAATTAAATAGCATCACTAGACTCAGTGTTGTATTGCACGTATTTCTTTTTGATTTGTCCCTTCCACAGGAGACTATTTGGCCTTCTAGTGCAGCAGTCTACCTTTAATAGTGGTCAATTCCTTGTGCTTTAATAAGATAGCACTACAGTGCTCCTGATGTGTAGCAGCAAACACCTAAGGAAGATGGGGAAGAAAAAGGGTGAAGTTATACTGCGGTGTTGCAGTGAGATACTGAACCCTTTAGAAATTTTGGGCATGTTTTCTGATGAATGGTCTTGAGCCAAAGCCAAGTGAAGTGAAGGATAATCCTTGCATCGACTTCAATAGGCTTTGCGTCTGGCCCTATGTTATTATGAACGAATGTGTTTTTTCAGTTCCTATTTTCTTTATTTATTATTTTAAAAATTCTGCTTCTTTGGAGATGGGAAACGCTTGGGACACCTATGGCTGAAAACCCATCCTGGTTCATCAGTGAAGGCAGCAATCAGATACTAACAAAAACACATTTAAGAAATGGAAACACAGAGGACACAGATAGAAATCCATATATATTAGAAGCTATGGATTGTAGAAAATTGTTAAGAGAAGTGAACGATATCAAGGAAAAATACACCGCTGGAAGGGCTAAGGACAATACAAAGGAGTTTTAAACTGCATTAGGAACAAAAGAAGTTTTGCTATTGGTATAGGCCCTTAACTCAGTGGAAATAGTAACATTGTTAATAATGATGAAAAAAAGGCAGAAGAGTTAACTAAGTATTTCTGTTCTGTATTTGGAAAGAAGCAGGATGGTCTACTTGTATCACACCAGGATGATTAATTCCTTTGCCATACAATTATAATCTAGGTGGATGTTAAACAACATCTATGACGGATAAACATTTCTATATCAGCTAACTTGCTCTCAAACAGTTACCAGAGGAGATCTCTAGGCCCCTAGTGTTAAATTTTAATAAACCTTAGAATACTGGATAAATTCGAGAAGATGGGAAGAGTGCTGATGTTGTGCCAATATTGAAAAAGGGGAAGCAGGATGATTCCTGTCATCAATGCTGGGCAAAATAATTGAAAAGCTAATACAGGGTTCAATTAATAAAGAATTAAAGGATAGGAATATAATTAATGCTGGTCAACATGGTTTTATGGAAAATAGTTTACTTATCAAACAGACCTAATTTCATTTTTTGAACAGATTACGTTTGGTTGATAAAGATAATGCTGTAGCTATAATATATTTTGCCTTTTTAAAGACATGTAATGTAGTAGGGCATGACATTCTGATTAAAAAATTATCACGCGGCAATACCAATAAAGCACATGTTAAATGGATTATGTATTGGGTAACTACACATCTCAAAAAGCAGTTGTCATTGGGAGTCCTCGTCTAAAGGAGTTGTTTCTAGGCACCACCATTGGGATTGGTAGCAGGCCCAATTCTATTCAACGTTTTCATCAATGATCTGGAAGTAAATATAAAATCACTGCTGATTAAAATTTGCGGATAATACAAATATTAGCAGAGTGGTAAATAATTATGAAGATGGTGTCATACCAAGTGAGCCAGATCATGCTGTAAGATGGCCCCATTAAAACAAAATGTGTTTTAATACAGCCAAATATAAAGTTATGCATCTAGGAACAAGGAATGCAGGCCATACTTATAGAATGGGAGACTGTATCTTGACTCTGAAAAGGATTTAGGGGGTCAATGTGACCCTGTGGCAAAGAGAGCTAATCTGATTTTTAGATGCAAAAATAGGGGCGTAGTGAGTAGGAGCAAGGAGCTTGATATTTATCTCTGTATCTGGCATCGGTGAGACTGATATTAGACTACTGGTGTCTTGTTTTAAGTTTCAGAGTCGCTAGAAACTGCACAGCCGTAGTATATGGATGGGTAGCCATTGGGGGTTCAGACAGTGACATGGGCATGAATAGACATGAAGTTCAGACTACAGGGATGGAACCCTGTGGTAATCCAGAAACATTCATTTGACTTGCACTTCTGAAAATGCCAGTTCTCTAACCTTTGTGAACTTGGAGTGGCTTGTTTGACTAAGTAAGTGCTCTTTTTGGTTGCTTTAGTCATCTGGTTTCCTGGCCTCTTTTGTGTTTATGGGCTTTATCCGATGGTTTCAGGCAATTGTCAAAGACATACTATATAATGAGAGAGGTTATATTGCAGGGGCAGGATTTTAGAATTGCACTATAAGAATTAATGTATAATTTGATTTCATCCTGCTAGCCACCCCATTTGAATAGCAGAAAGGAATGACCCTTTGGGATTATGAGATTCTGTTTTCCCATATGCATTACAAATTGGGCATTCTTTGTTTTAAGGTTTAGTTAGTAAGAGACAGGATTCTGTATTGTGTCTATGTTAAGTAGATTAGAGGAACACTGAAGGCCTGGGTCTCAATGTAAATTGTCTTGGTTATTGATTGTAAAACTTAGCAAGGTTTAATTTGCAATGCCTTTTTGCGCGATATTAAATACTACTGTTTGTATTCTCAAAGTCTCTGTAAAAGACTGTTTGTGTGAATGAGGAATGCATGCATCATGAAAAGATAAGGTGTGAAGGCCATTGTTAACCAGATGCTCAAGAAAGGAGGAGCGAAGACACTTATCGAGATTTGTTGACTCCAAAGAACCATCAACGCATATCCATGATTGAGGAAGGGCAAATTGACAACCCTGAGGTGAAGGCTGGCACCCCTAAAGACAGTTGATTAAATTGAAACCAGGAGAGGATGACCCTCTCAGAGGTGTTTTGGAATGTTAACACCAATCAAGGAGTAACTGGTCAGAAACTGACACTTCAACAGAGAAAAAGGACTATAAGAACAGGGTGCTTTGCCACGGGACTTTGGGTTCATCTTGCCACACTCCAGGAGCATTGGATTGCGGCCGACAGAGCCCTGCTCCCCATCTGGCTGGCCACTAGATTGATCCAGACTCTGGACTGGTAACTATAAACATCGACTCGCAGGACTGTGTGTGTGAGATTGACAAGCATATGCTAAGTGTTGTATTCTCAATAAATGCGGCGTGCTGCCTTCTTCCCTATAAAGCTCCTGTGTGCTTCTTATAACAATATGCTGAAGTTAATAATTAAGCTAGCTTCAAGGCAATGGCAGTCTGTGTGACAAAATTATCACAGTGAGAGTGATTTTTTTTAATAGCATTTTGAGCTGTTTTGAAAATGGAAAATAAATTTGCAAACTTTTAATGCAAATGTATTTTTTTCTGTTTTCCAGTATTGTCAACCCAAACATTCAAAAATCACGTGTCAGCCCCACTCAATGCCAAATCCTGAGATGGGCTTAAAAATCAGTTCTTTTTAAAAAAAAAAAAGCCACTTTGAGGAATTTAGTATTTGCCTTTAGGGTGTACTCAGGGTCAAGTTTTCAAGATCTTCTCTGCAACCAGGAGGGCTAGAAACTTACTTTTTGTTTTAAATGAAAGCTGAGCTTCATCACTGGTTTCAGTTAGCCCGGGCTCTAGTTAAAGGACCAAATGTCCGGGGACTTGTACAAAAAAAATCACACGAGTCGTTAACACTGGTGTTTGGAAGAAATTTTGAAAAATGTCCAGCTGGGTTGACTGGGGTTTGCCCTTTCTGGGCAATGCATTTCTGTGAACAGGGTGCAACTGAGGCTTGGATAGGGCAGCAGTGTAGTCTTTGATATATCTGGCAGCGATACATAGGTATGGTTAAGGAAATAACCCGCACCTCCACTGACATGTAAGGTCCACCTATTTTGAGCAGGTGAAGATGGGATTTTAATATCAAAAAATATATCAGACTAACTGTTTTGCACTGATTTCTTTTGATTCACAGGTGCTCGTGAGTAGATGGTGGCTGTAACATAGTAAAAAGAACTGCATACGCTTTATTTAGACGGCTCATTCATTTGCAAGGCTGTCTTTCAGTGGAATAAACAAAAGCTCAGGCCACTCCCTTCAATTAGCAACAGTTTTCTAGTGCAATCCCCAAAGATTTAACACCATCTTGATTTCTTAGGCACAGGCAGGGCTTCAGAGAAGTCCCCTCTTTCATTTTGGATTTTGCCTTTTTCCTACAAAATGTGAACGTGTACAAAATTCACCAGTAGGCCAGATTTAAGCCTCTTCTTCCCTAATCCCTTATCTCTCTCTATTTTTTTAAACAAAATCTTGATGTTAAAAAATGTTTTTGCAATGTCTCCACTGGCCTTCCCTTTCCCTGTGGTTTTGTTACAGTCCATCGCATAGGAAATAATGTTTAGTTGCAGCATTGGGTTATTTAAGCCAACATTTTTCTTTGCTTATGCTCAAATAAATTGGTTAGTCTCTAAGGTGCCACAAGTCCTCCTTTTCATTTTTCTTTTTAGGCATTTATATCATGCTTGCTACTGTAATAGCTGAGCACCATATAATTGCTTAAAGAAAGGCACAGGTTCTTCTTTCCCCCGCTGCAGAGATTTTTTAATGGTTTTGTTTTTGTCCGGTCATGGCTCAGAATGCTAACAGCAGCAGCAAAAACGTCCCTGTACCAAGGGGACTGGGATAGGCAATGAAGCTACTGGATGGCATGATAATTGTGGCTGACTCAGACAGGTATGATGCAGAGGTCGTTGTGTATGTGTGTGCATCCCAGAATAAGTAGTTTGAGCAGCAGCATCAGGCTATAGCGACGTAGGAGCGGGATGATGCAATTCACAGAGGACAGCCCCTGGCATTATCTATCTCAGAGGCTACTAGAAGTATAGCAAGACACGGGTTGAGGGGAGGAAGGGACGGGGTAGGCTGCATGGTGTTTGGGGTGGGGAGGGGGGAAGACAGGTTGGTAGTTAGGATGAAGAATAAACTCTTAGGAAGTGGCAGCATTGGCAGAGGGGGTGACTTTAAAATTGATCTCTGGCCTGTTTTCTATAGCTTAAAGTGCTTTGCTGCTTCTGAAAGAGAGACAGTGTCCCTTTTGCAAAACAGCGAGTCAGGAAATGCAGTAGCTTTCAGATCAGAAATAGGGTGGGATTAGTAATCCCATCTGGAAATCAGCCACCACCTACTTTCCTTTATCAGACGTTGTGTAAAAGCAAGGCAAGTGGAATTTGGCCCTTTTCTTTTCACAACATAAGAGGCAAACTATGGGGGTATAAAGTGGCATGTTCTTAGATACACAGTCCATTTAGGCCAACTTCTGACTGGCTCTGGCTGCTCTCATGTTGACATGAGAAGTCAATAAAAGTCACACACAGAATTTGGCTGTGTGGAAACCTGCTAATCAGGAAGACTTGTCCAGTCCAGTGGAGAGAATGCTAAATGAACAGAAAGCAACTGTACTCAGATCAACATATGGATATTTTTCTCATTTAAAATCCTGACAGGTATGAGACAGAGGGACATCATAGAAGAGACAGAACATTTATTTACTCCATCAAGCTGCACCCTTATTGACTAACCATGTTCTCATATAGATGTCACCCTGTACCTCTGCCCAACCTCCATCTTGTTAACGCCTTGTAAGATCATGTCTGATATTAGCATGTGAGCTCATTAGGGAACACAAATCATGGTCTTTTTACCTGTATTGGGAGACACCCAGCAGACTTTTGAGCACTGTAAGAAATAATAATCATGATATAAAGAAGATGGAGAGTTCCAGTGTAGATTTACTGCTCAGTGACCCAAACTGCCAGGTCAAGATTTTCCAACACCCCCATTTCTATTCAGACGAAATTTCTGACTCGGTTTAGTGAACAGACATGAAAGTCTCCTGCTGCCACATTTTCACGGTTACCTGTAACAAATTACAAGTGTGCACCCATCCTAAGTTTGAAGAATGTCCAAGGATATTTAGTTGATTTATGCAGTGCAGAGGTTAAAAAAATCTCAGTAATAACAGGTAATTCACAGTTTCTGGTTCTAAATCTTAGTACTCCTCCTCTTTCTTTAGCTTGTACTGTTTCAAAACCAGCTATATGCCCAAGTCTTGGACTGAATAGCTAGCACTGCTAAATAAGAGGCCTTCCATATTTAGAAAATGAAAAAGAAAGGGGAAAAATTACTGATTAGAACAGCCATGTTATTTCTTTTGTATTACCATTTAATCTAAGCAGTGAATGATCAGGGACTAGATTCTTACTGAAATCAGTGACTATTGTCTGTGATCCTAGTGTCCATCAAATAGACGCCTAAGTGATACATCAGCATATTCAAGTAACTAATTATTTGCTAATCCAATTTAAATTCATTTCACTTAATCATTGTGATTAGTAATTCATTAGCCAGGAAAAATGTGAAGTGGTGAAGCACTTGCTACTTACATACCAAAGAAATGAAAAAGAAACTGCAATCAAGGAGATTTAATATGCTTGCAATCAAAGGCAAACACAAGTTAAACCTTTTTGGTACAGAGAAATGCGTGAGCGTTGTGGCATAAGAAAAAAAATCCAGAATAACAAATGTGCAGCACTTTAATGTTAGATTGACCATGATTGGAACGGTTCACAAGTAGCGTGGACAATCTAAATTGTACTTCATTGCCTAAGTATGCTAGAACCATTAGGATAATTTAGAAAACACGTCACCAGAACTTGGGCTGTGGAAGGAAAAATGGGAGCATCTTTGGAAGGTTAAAGTGGGAGTTGGAGTGACTTCTAGTCCAATATTTTGAGACAAACAGAAAGATGTGAGGGCTATTATACATCCTTCACAGCCTATTTACACCAGTTGTAAGAATATTTACCTGAACAGATATTTACATTTTTTAAAATATTCTTAAAAAAGTAATATTTGCTTGATCTATGACACAATGAACTTCTCTACAAGGAAACTTACAATAGGCATAATAAAATATTCAAGAAGGCATAAAAGATAACACTAGCGCAGTGGTCTGGCCTAATAAAACACATTTAGGATGACTGCAATGTATGGATACAGCTTTGTTCTAGAAAGGAGTTGTGCATATTTAAAAGTACTTACAAAGTTGATCTCCTCCTTTCCTTACAGGTGTATGTTTCCTCACTAGATGAGTAGAGAATCATGAGCACCACGCATTTCTAAATGAAGGTATGTCCATGTTTTAATGATGGGACAACGTCTTCTAAACTTTATGGCTCATAAGAGAAAATATGTAGGTTTCATCCTATCGATGCTAAAGGGCAATTTAAAGGATTTCATATCTAATGAATTCATAGGATTCATTGCCTTTTTTCGTCTGTCCAAACAGATTTATAATAATCAGAGAACTAAGATGGTTATAACTTACTTGATGTCTATTGCCAGCCTATAAAATGCAATTCTTTCGGTAAAAGCTAATGCTTAAAGGAATGTTATCAGTGTTACTCTGTGTCCTTTCAATTTAAAATCCCTTTTTTATGAGGAGAGTGACAAACATCTATGTTAGAAAATAGTTACTGCACCTTTAAGTATCACCGAATATATTCAACAACTGCTTTCGTATAAACTCTGGGCAGTCAAGGTCACGCTAGAGCATAGTTATACTTTCATGTAATTCAAAAGGCCAGGTGCAATGATGTAACAGATGCTGTCCCTGGAAAAGGGAGTTTGCACTAACATCAAGATTACATTTTCAAAGCAGTTTGTGGGATTTAGCTGCTCATTTCTTACTGTTTTAATAGTACTTGTCTGGCTTGCACCACTTTGGAAAGTTACCCATAACTACTCTTGTCCTAATTAGTTCATGATGATGAACACTGACAGCTACGAAACAGAACTGGAGAAAAGCTTTTTATGTCTATAAAAGTGCAAACGGAACTTAACTTTCTCACTGCCAGCTGTTGCATTCTGGGGTAATTTATTTGATTTTTACATGAATCTAATTTCTCATAACTAAATGGTAATTGAAGATAAAAAGGTGTAATATAAATGGGAGGAAAACGGTAACACAAAAATAATCTTTTCCAGAATCTTTGAAGAGAAACATGTAAATTAAGACTAAAATTATAATGGGTGAATGGGTTGCTAAAAATATGTTACTGAAACTGGTGGAGATGGAGTTGGCTATGTAGCCATTGTTTTATGAAGAACTAAGTCGCTTCAGTGTTGGTAAATTGCTAATGAGGGAAATGAATAATTTCTAGAAATGTTTCTGCCTACATTGAGCACAAGCCTGGCTATTATGCTATCTGGCAGGCAGGAAATGATTTTTCACACTATGTCCTATCTGACTTGAGTCACATGGTGCTGAGGGAAGAGTGCTTTATCTCCTGATACGATAGATTCTGCATATCTGACTACCAGTGTTTTGTGGCTTTCAAAGTCACCTTCCCATCCCCAATTTTTCCACTAAGAATTTTCTCGAATACAAACAGACGATGTTCTTTATACACCCTGCATTCCAATAGCAAAAGAGAGAAAAGAAAAAAACAGAGAGTTGACCATAGATACTTCTGTCATGTTTGGTACTGAAATTATATCAAAGAATTCTTCTCACACCATCCCTCAAAGGAAACTGATCATTTTCCATTAAATTTATCACCTAGATGTCTGCATTTTGAAAACTGCTTTCTGTGATTTATTTTCCTTATTACAAACGTCAGTTTTAAATGTGTTTTTACTGCTTACATGTTCAGGAAATGTTAAGGGTAGTATAATCAGGGCCCTACAGTCAGAAGTACAGTTGATTTGAAGTTAGACTGACTGAAAGAAAACTGATGACTTCAACATAATGGAGAGACTCATCAGTACTGAAACTCAGAAGCTGTTTTGTTCTACAGAATCATCAAGTTATGCATCTTATTCAATACCTTGGTAGAGAAATTATTCTCTTTCCAGGTATACATTCTTTTCATAAGCCAAGCCGTAAATCATACTTCCAAAAAATATCCCAACACAACCCAATTTCTATTAGCAGATCATACCTTATACTATAAAACTTGCAAGTATACCAGTGTTGCACCATGAAGCTTATACAGGTTTTTTTCCCCAGTGAAAAAATATACAATGCGACTGCCTATTTGTTGCAGTGTAAGGTCCAATCAGTACTTGTCTGCTGCAGGCTCTAGTTTTGTGCCCTTTCATACTTCTCCAACCCAGACCACTGTGTTACCCCTCCTGATACCTGAAACCTCACAGTGTAATGTGTTTTGTCTCCCATTAATAACAAACAGTGAATTCTTAGCTGGTGTAATAAGATACTGTCCAAATAACCCACTGTCTTTCATAATTCTGGTGTAGCTGCTCCAGGGCCAGTCTTTGGACATGATAGGTTCCTTTAAATTCTTCAGTACATTCATTTTCCCTGTTGACAGCTCTACAAAAAGCACATCTGTTTGCAAATGTGACGTAGCATATATATAGTACTGATTGCCTTCAGTGAAAGAGGGTTGAAATGTCAGATCAGATACGTGTACATTTGTTTGTAAGTCATAAATCAACTTGATTTCCCCTTGGATGGTTATTGCCTGGACTTTAATCCTGCCACTGTCTTCAGCTGCACTGACCAAATAGCGTCCATCAGGGGAAATATAGGGCGTACCCGATATGTCACTGTTAGGGCCAATCACAGAATCTGTAACACTGTCAATAATGAGCTGGGGAGAGGCTATTACTGATGTATTTTTTTTACACTGGACAAAGAAGTAGCCGCCCAAATGGGTATAGGCCATGCTCTGTGGTTTGCAGCTATAGTTTCTGAAGCGGATAGTCTTGATGTGGGTCACAGTTTCCAGGTCAATTTTGTGAACTGCAGATTTCGATTTGTTAAAGATGAAACCGAACCTGAAATATAAAACATGACACTGCCATCATCTCTGGAGCTGTGGCAACATGCTTGAGAGAACACTGAAACCAGCAGAAGTGGCAGACTCCATGCTGTTGTTTTCTATTGTGTGTAATAATGTTCGCTTTTCTCTATGAAACCGCTCACGTTTTAATTCTTCTGCTATGTGCTAAAAAAAAACCCCTACATTTTTGGTTAACATGTCATTACGAATGCGGGGCATGATCCCACGAGCCGTTATACATGCAAGAATTCCTGGCTCGCATGAACAGTCCCATCAACCGTGGGAGCAGTGTGCAGGATTGGGCACTTTATGTGTTATGCTGGAGTCACTTGCGTGAGTGAAAATTAATTTTACGTGGAATATCTTTTTATCCATTCGATACAGAAAGAAGGAAATTAAGTGAGATGTTTGTCTGGTCTTTGAAAGATTAAGATTGCTTTATGAAACGTGACAAGAGACTTGTTTTCACACAGTTAAAATATATATTTTGCTTCAATCAGTGGGTTTATTTCTTTAATCTTAAACAGAATGTCAGTGAGACACTCAGCAGTGATTTCACTGCTGAAGAATTAGCCAATGTACCGTATGATCCCTTGAAAATCACTGAGCTTAGCCTTGCGTTTTCCCATTATGCTCGGATCCTTTAGAAACGTCACTTAAAATAGCTGCAGTAAAGATTTACATGGCATTAGGTGTGGAGGAAATAGGAGATGACACCAGTGTTTCTCCTGAATGAGCGCACTTGGACTATTAAAAAAAAAAAGCCTTTCTTTACAGCATTTCTTTCAAGACTCCCTTAATACTTGGCCAAGTGCCTGAATAAGAGAAAACCCAGGCTTTTATCATAAACTTTAATTTGAAAAAGTGGGTTAGAATGTATGTTACGTGCACACAGCTGCTGAAGAGGTGCTATGCCTGTGTGAAATTTGTGCTCTGAAATCTCAGTGAAAAAACTTGCTCTTCATATTCTTTTAATGGACAGCCATCGAGTCTGTAGGGCATCCTGGGAACTAGCACCCCCCCCCCCCCAAAAGAGAGAGGTGACTCACCCTGTGCAGTAACTGTAGTTCTTCAAAGATGTGCTCCTCATAGGGGCTCCACTTCTGGTGCATGTGCGCCCCATGTGCCTTTGATTGGAAATTTTCATTAGCAATGTCCGTTCAGCCCACACGTGAGGATATCAGCAGCATGTGTGATATCCTCACACATGCTGTTGATAGCCTCTCGGCTTGCACTGAGGCTTTATCAGGTTGCATGGGCACATTGCCGCTCAGTTCCTTTTTCACCACTGAGCCACAGAAGGAAACTCCAAAGCACGGGGAAGGAAGGTGGGTAACGGAGCAGTATTCCCATAACAAGGAGGGAACTTTGGAATCGATTCCAGCACAGAGGAAAAAAGTGCATTGCCAGCTGTTGCATCAGAACTAGAGGCATTGAGAAAGGCATATGTACCGAAAACCTTAGTGCAGCTCTCGGATACTGGACATTTTTAAGTACAGCCATAGATGTATGTAGATTGTGACCTCGTCAAGCAAACGGCGAGAACCCTTCAGTAGTGGTATGGCAGACTCTTAAGGCATCCAAATGAACCTTGAGAGAAATAAGTAATAGTCCTGTTTCCTTTAGCTGCAACACATATTCCAGAACAACTGGATGTAATGCAAATTTGGGGGTAGTATTTTGGAATTCACAACAGACACTAAATGTTCTCCATTTTTGAAGGTAAGTATTTCTGGATCTTTCCTATTTTTAAAATAATATCTGTTGTAACTCTGACGGACAGACCAACTAACCCCGCAAATCATTGAGGAGACACACCTTGAGGTGGAGAATGCTCACATTGGGAATACAGCATTCCACTGGCATCCTGGGATAGGAGCTGAAGAGGGATTGGAAGATTTATCTCTGGACAAAGAGCTAGGGGAAACCACACCTACCTTGACTATGTTGGGGCTATTAGGATAACTCTGTTCTTGTCCTGTCTGATTTTGTTCACCGCTTTGAGAATCAGAGGCATTGGGGAACCACATAAAACAGCTTCTTCATCCAAGTGAGGATGGATTCCTTCCCCCCAAGGAATTACGACCTAACTGAACAGAATAGATGGCATTTTTTGTTCGTAGTGGTAGTGAAGAGATCAACATCTGAAAATCCCCAAGTCTGAGCTACACCAGCAATAACTTGGGAATCCAACTCCCATTTGTAGTCTTGGGAACAAACACCTGCTAAGAGTGTTGACTTGAAATTTTGCCTGCCTGGGAGATAGGTTGAGGAAATTCTTATGCAATGTTTTGTGCTCCAGTTCCATAACCTTAATGCTTTGGTGCAGAGGGAAGGAGATCTCACTTCTCCCTGCCAATTGATAATAGAATATGCAGGCAGCATTGTCTGTCATGACTTTGCTAGACCTGTCTGAGGAGAGGCAGAAAATGAAGGGAGACATTTCTGACTGCTCTGACTCTTAACAGATTGATATGGAGGGTGGTTTCTTGGGGTGACCATCTGGGTGTGGTCTCAGAGTGAACATGTATTGTTAGGTTTCAGAGTAACAACCGTGTTAGTCTGTATTCGCAAAAAGAAAAGGAGTACTTGTGACACCTTAGAGACTCACCAATTTATTTGAGCATGAGCTCAATACTCCTTTTCTTTTCATGTATTGTTAGAGCATTGAGGTGTGCCTCCCCATTCTGACAGATGCATCTGTGGTTATGGTTAATGTTGGTGTCAGTTGGAGTAAGAGGACCCCCACCCCTACATTGCGATGAACCTTCCACCAGTCCAGGTGGCAGTTAACCTGTTGAGGAACTGACACCTGTTTGGCAAGAAAGCTGATCTGAGCCACCCCTGGAAACAGCAAAAGCATAATCTTGCATGTTCAGTCACAAAAATGCAAGCGGTTATGCGACCTAGAACTTTGTAGGGTTGCCAACCCTCCCGGTTTGGCTGGGAGTCTCCTGGAATCGATCTCGATTGCCCAGAGGCTACTGAAGCCAATCCGGGAGATTTTAGGCGGCTAAAAGTCAGCGACACACCAGGGCTAAGGCAGGCTCCCTACTTGCCCTGGCTCCATGCTGCTCGCAGAAGTGGCCAGCATGTCCCTATGGCCACTAGGCAGAGGCGCGGCCAGGAATGGGGAATGGCGGCCAATACGAGCTGCAGCGGCGTTGCCTGTTGGCGGGGTCAGCACACAGAGCTGCCTGGCCGCCCCCTGAGCCGAGGAGCTGCTGCCGGACATGCTGCCACTTCTGAAAGCCACCTCAGGTAGGCGCTGCCAGGCCGGAGCCTGCACTCCTCACTTCCTCCTACACTCCAGCCCCCTCCTGCACCCAGACTCCCTCCCAGAGCCTGCACTCCCTCCTGCACCCCAACCCCTTGCCCCAGCCCTGAACCTCCTCACAATCCAAAACTCCCTCCCGGAGCCTGCCCTCCCTCCCCCAGCACAGAGCCTCTTCCCACGTCCAAATTCCCTCCCAGAGTCTGCACCCCCTCCTGCACCCCAACCCCTTGCCCTGAGCCTCCTCACGATCCCAAACTCCCTCCCGGAGCCTGCACCCCCACCTCCAGCACAGAGTCCCTTCCCACATCCAAATTCCCTCCCAGAGTCAGCACCCCATCCTGCACCCTCAGCCCGGAGCCCCAACCCACACTCCCTCCCACACCCCAACCCCCTGCCCCAGCCTGGTGAAAGTGAGTGAGGGTGAGGGAGAGGGAGTGATGGAGGAAGGGGGGCAAGACAAGGGTGTTTGTGCAATTAGACAGTTGGCAACGATACCTAGAAGCTGAAGACCATTTCTGACTGAAGCCTGGGGGCTCCCTTGAATAATTCTGACAGAGTATGATAGTGTCATGATGTCCATGGGAAGGAAGGCCCTGGATGCGAAGGGGCACTAGAGTTTCCTCGGGACTGATGGCGAGGAGAGGGAGGTCTCCCGACCTGTCTCCAAAGTGAGGCAAAAGGAACACTCCATCATTAACAGTCACTGCTTGATTTCCTGGTTCTTCCGTGGCTTGGATTTGAGGGCTAAACAAGACGTTACACTTATGTGGCTCTCCCAGGCAACAAACACATAAAGTGTCCATTGCTGACTGGGATAGCCTCTTTACACACAAGGCAACATTTAAACCCCTGTGAACCGGGCATGCCCTATGCAGGGAAGCTTTCCCCAGAGGGAATAACACAATCTTTCAATAGCTAGTATCTAACTATTACTACTTACTAACAAACTACGTAAAAAGAACTCAGCGAGCAGCCGAGACAAGCACGATGCGGACACACTAAGCTCTGTCTCAGTCCAACACAGGAACTGAGGGCAGTTTTCTTGCACAGCCTGATATAGCCTCAGTGTGGGACACGTGGGTATCAGAAGCACCTGCATGGGCCAAATGGACACTGCTAATTAAAATCTCTGATCAAAGGTGGCTGGGGCACATGCACATCTGACGTGGAGCATCCATAGGGGCACTACTTGAAGAAGGTCTAGATATTTATCTGAATTAACAGACAGTTGGAAGTGTCAAATTACTGTTTGTTTCAGCAAGCAGAACTATTTACATTGGGTCAAAACCTGCACATAGTCACACCAATGTCAGTAATAGTGTGGCAATCATCAGTAGAACCCCAATCCAGCAACTAACTTAAAGGTAAGCATGTGCTTAAGTACTTTGTTGGATTGGGGTCTAAAAAGCAGAATATGGCACACAACTGAGCTATACTGGCTCCATAAAGTGATTAGTAGTTGTACTATAACGTGGTAGCAATAGAATCAATTACTATGTACTTACCATTGATTTCAACAGTTAACATGGAGTTGTCACATTAATGCCAGGAAATAGTGCATATTATTTTGAGTTAAGCGTGTTAGCTAAATTGTAATTCCCTTGGAAAATATTGTAATCACAATACTTGGTGCTCATTTTTTTAAAAATGCATGCACCATTTGTGCAGTTGCTGTTACTGCACACACATCTCATATTTCAGCATGCAAATGGTCAGTTATGTGTTCAACAGCCAAACTTTAGATGAGAATAAATTTTTTACCACTCAGCTCAATAAATCATAGGATATGTCTACCGAGTCCTTAGGGGCTTGTACTGGGATGGCTAGCCCATGCTGAAGCCTGTGCTGTCATGTGTTTGCTAGCTACTGTTGCAAACAGTACAAGCACACCTTAATTTGCAGTGTAGACATACCCTCAGCGGTACACTTTGAATCTTAGATTTCTTGTAGTATGGCTTTGTGGTTAAAGCATGAGCCTGAACCTCAAGTTTCTATTCCTGTCTCTACACAGACTTGCTGAATCATTTGGGGGCAATTTGCTTATCCTGTTCTTACATCAGTTTCCACATCAGGAAAATGGGGAAAATAATACTTAACCAGATCACATGTTCATTAATGTTTATATAGTACTTCAAGCTGATTAGACAGAAGGTTCCCTAGAAGCACAAAGCATGATGATGACGAGTCATTAGGACCATTCCTTACCTAATGTGATTAATAATAAGATTTGTAGGTGGTATGAAAAAATCATCCACATCTTCAAATGGCGTGCGGATGATATGCTGATTTTCCCCTGCACTTGCCTCTGATATTACCTACAATAAATAAACAAAATGTTGAGCATAGGGAAAACAAGAAGGAAGCGAGAAGTAAATACAGATTACAGAACTGCATTACACCAAAAAGATTTTTGCCATGTACCTAGGACATTCAAATTGATTAATACTTTCAAAATAGTGTTTGGAGTAGCTGTCCTGAAAAAATGTTAATTAAAATGGCATTTGAAGATTGACATTTGTAAGGTAAGTGCACAACTCTCTTTGCTGTCATATGATGATGTTTGTATCCGTAGACAAAGCAATCATGCACAAGTTGAAACACTAAACCTACAATAATGTATTCCAAACTGTTTAAAGAAAACATTTATTTCATATTTATTAACTCACTTAAATGCACAGTTTTAAGTTTTAATTCACTGGCTTGAATGGTCTAATGCTAAGTCCCACAGCAATTAATTATCACTTTGAAGGAGCAGAAATGTTCACCCATTGATTGCACCATGTAAAATACATGGAAGAGCAGAGAAAGGTACTGTCTCGAAATGCTGTCCTTCAGAACAAAGCAAACCTTCTGCTGCCATGGAAACTCTGATTTATTATCTCCCTTATAACCCCAGAAAAATGAGGAGGTAGAAATGTTCAACAATTAAAATGTTAAATACAGAAATTGTTTACTGGGATTGTTTTGATTCAAGATGGTTTAGGTCAATTCATTAGAAGTTTCTGCTAATGTAATGTGCTAACAGGAGTTCTTTTGAATGTAAGGCTAAATAATTCCTTAAAAGGTTTAGTTCAAACTTTCTGGTCATGCCATTTCGATTTCTTCCAATTAAATTGTTTGAGAAAAATGCCAATTTTTGCTGAGTGCTTTCATGAAGCCAGAAATAGTATTGTATATTTGCTTTCCCATAAACTAGTAACAACTGAACAATAGCAACCCCTTAATAGGCTGCATAACTTTGTTTAATAAACCCCTGATTTCTGAAGAGGGAGAAAATTAAGGTCAAGCTGTACAGCCGAATTTCTTTATTACAGACTGTGGGAAATCATTAAGGTTTTTGTTTGTGTGTGTGTGGGGAACCTCATCAAATTTGACACTGCAAACTTTTGGTGGAGGTGGGAGGGAGAGATCAGAAAAAACAAAGGTAGACTGCTGCTGATGTTAATCTAATGCTATCCATGCGTATCTGCACTTCACAAGATAACGGAAAGGACCATCTGAGAACTATAGCCCTATAACAAGTTTCCAGCTGTGCAGTTGGTGTTGTCTTGTTAATAATCACAAGTCTGTGCCATCTTTCCTTTAATTACAGAAACCTCTCACAGCTGGACGGAAGCTATTAAGTTCGAAGCGTAAAGAAAATCCATTTTGTCTTCCTGTATCTTGTCCAGGAACCCATGCTAGTCATCAGGAAAGTTAGCTGAGATTGCTTCTGAAACTTCTGTTTAGTTGCTGTTGTTCTGTTGCCAGAGGTTACAACGGTGCAGGAGTCCTCATTATTTAGCAGGGCCCAATTGGTTTGTAAAATCTGTATGGCAATATGGCAACTGCTGTAAAGAAGATGATTATTTATGTGTAAACGTCTGGCCTGAATAGTTTAACTGGGCACTTAGCTGCTGTGCGGGGAAGCAAGAAGAAGATCCTCCCACTCTCAAGTGCCAGCATAAGGGCTAGTGTAGACTCGAGGTGCCAGGTTCACAAGGTATTTGCGTGCCTAACTGCCTCTTTAGGCACCTAATGCCAACATTTGGTGCCACTGACATTTTCAGAACCACCGTCCAGCTGCTAGCTAACCCTGTAGGCATCTAAGTATCTGCTGGTGGGCCCACGTCACTGCTTGGAACCTGCACTCAAACTGAAACCCCAGAGCAATTCTCAGACTGGACATGCCCATATCTCTCCTAAAGCACTCAGTTGCATTAGTATGTGCTAAACATGCCTATGGGCTTGGGCCCCACACACAATCAGGGCCAAGCAAGTTGGGAATTTTTTGGCTTGTGCGTGTCCCTAGAATACTCAATAGCCCTGCCGTTAGGGCACTTGCCTGAGAAGGGGAAGACTCAAGTTCACATCCCTGCTCCAAATCAGGCATAACAGTCTGGATGGCTTCCTCTCTGGTTTTTCATGAGAAAAAGTTGACCTTGTTTTTAGGCGCCTAACTTCAGGAGAGGGTTTGTGGATAAGAATATTGGCACTTCCCTCTGGCCTGTCAGTCAGGTGTCTAAGGCCACATCAATGGGAGTTAGCTGCCTAAATACTTTTGATTGGGGTCTAAGCCCCACCCCTTTCCTTTGCATTTCAGTCCTGGTTAGGTTAGGCCATGCCCTGCTCAGCTGGCTCCCAAGAATCTCCTTCTTGGGCACCTAACTCTCTGTATGCAATGCATGGGTAGCCCAGGCAGCTAGCTCGGGGCTCAGAATTCCACTAGGTGCCTATGAGCTAGGCATTGCAACACCTAAGTACCTGTCTGTAGCTAGCCCTAGATTCATCGTGGGGAGAGGGGATTAGATCATTGAATTGGATCTCCCCTATATCACAGGCCTTAAATTTCATCCAGTTACTCCTGTACTGAACCCAACAACTTGTAAAGCATATCTATCTTCCAGAAAGGCATCTGTGATCCTTAAACTTCCTGCATCCCTATGAGGAGTGGAGGTAGGAGGTCAAGAGGATCTGTGCAATGGTAGATCTCCCAGTGCCTCACCACTTCCAGCCCACCCATCTCACTCTCTCTACATCCAGTTGATTATTTCGCTAGCCTCTTTTCACCTTGGAACTGATTTCCAGTACCTCATGGGGATTGCCCATCCCTTGCCTAGCCCTCCAGAGTCCTATACTGAATCCCTTCGTGTGGCAGAACCACAGTGGGGCCACTGCCTTGAGAGTCTCTGCAGACCAGAAAGCAAGGGCAGGAAGTGCCATTCAGGAACTTTTTTTTTTTTAATTTTGAGAGAAATAAAATCCAGTTCCTAGGACACTAGGGTTCCAATTTCAGGGGGGCTGTGCACACACACAGTGCTTACTGACGTTAGTTGTGGGTGCTCAGCATGCCTGAAAAATCAGGCCGTGTACTGTCGGCATAACTCGAGAGAGAGCAGCACAGTACTACAGCCGCTCATCCAAACAGGAGGCCGATACTGGCAACCTAATGCAGCCACATGGCTTAATTCATTTTTATGGTGGGTACCAGATGAAAAAAATAGATGTCAAAATAACAGCATGAAGCCAAATCTCTGCTCTCATGCTAAACTCCAGGTCGGGTTTTATTGCTGTATTATTGGTAAAAAGAAAAGGAGGACTTGTGGCACCTTAGAGACTAGCCAATTTATTTGAGCATAAGCTTTCGTGAGCTACAGCTCACTTCAACGGATGCATACTGTATGCTTATGCTCAAATAAATTGGTTAGTCTCGAAGGTGCCACAAGTCCTCCTTTTCTTTTTGCGAATACAGACTAACACGACTCTTACCCTGAAACCTATTGGTAAAATGTTAACTTTACATAACACTTACCTGCAGTGTTGGATGGGACTTCTGCATGTTCCCCCAGCTAAGGACCCAGACTTGGTCGTGTGATTTATCATAATGTAATTTGGCTGGTAGGGGGTGAACATCCATAGACTTCAAAGAAACAAATATTTGTATTCATATTTAGTCAAGTGAAGGTGGATTATGAACATTATTTATGTTAACATTTGTTTACAAAGATTGATGTGAACATTCCTGTAGAATCCATTATCCACCCCCCATACTTTAGGGAGATGGAGGCACAAATTTGTGTAGTTGGCTGAAAAAAATCACAGTGACAGAGCCAGAAATAGAAATTAGGTAGCCTGATTCCAGTCCTCTGATTTGGCTAATCAGACGACACTCCATCTTCCACCACAACTTCTATCTACAGGGGCCAATTTCTGATAGTGTTACACCTGGGCAATCTGGTTATAACTGAGGTCAGAAACTGACCCAGTAAGTGTAGGTCAGAAATACTTTCTAGGAAGCTGCAAACATGACTGCAGACTTATTCCTAGGACTATGAGAATCATGCCATAAAGCGGTTTTTTGAGAATGAGGTTATAGCATGGCAAATGACGCAGTATACCCCGATGAGTGAAAATAGTTTATCTGTCCGACACATGAGCTCGGTCAGAGGTTCACTGGGTAGGGACCTAATTCTTTAGCAGATCAAAACCGCTTTGCCATCATGGAATAAATAGATCTCCTGGTTAAGTACCTGCATGACTTTCTGTGTCTGGATATCAATGATGATTAGTCTGTTCTGCTTGGGCTGGGTCACATAAATATACTTGTCTCTGACATTGACAGCTGAAGCCCAGAGGCAGGACTGAACAGCGCCACCTTCAACTCTAGGACAGATCTCTTCCTGAAAGAGAGAAGAATAGGTTTAATTTGTGCAAGTTCAGGGCCATGCTCTAAGCAGCCTGCACTTTAGCCTGAAATCATAGAACAAAAATCCATGGGGACTATGGTATGCCTAAATTATCCCCCCCCCCACACTTTTTACCTGGAAAACATGAAATAATTATTGTATTAAGTAGCACACTGTAGTCTGGATCTGTCCCAATGAGATTAAGCAACTGGAGCTTGCTGCAAGCTCCCATTTATTTTCAAATAATCATGATGCTGCACAGAACAGAATCTTCTGAAGTATCCCCTGGTACAAGGGGACTTATAGTGCTCTCAACATTTATTAGCAATATAAATCTCATTTTGGGTTTAAAACACAGTGATTTATGTTTTAATGGAATTATTGCACTGCATTGTTCCTATAGCTTCATTCTCAGTTTTAGAAAATCTTGCTCTCAGGTCCTTGTGCATTTAGAGTAGCAGCAGAAGAGTCCAAAAGTCTCCTTAACTCCAACCTGGAAACATCTTGCATTTAAAAGTATCATATGCTGTGGGCTTGATCTTGTTGACCTTACTCACAGCTGGGTCATTTGTTGAAGCCAGTGGGACTAAACATCATTAGAGCCAGCAGGATTTGTCCTTTGCTATATTTTCTGTAATGCTGCTTCTCCTTTTTGGTGATAGCTTTCTCTTCATATGCCTGCTTTCCCACCTTGTGCATTATTATTGATGACCGGTAAGTTATTCCAACAGTAATGGTACTTTTCAGTTGGTACCTCTCAGGTGCCTAATAAAGTACAATATCATTTAGTTGGGGATCTAAAGCTCGGAAGGCCACATTCTTGTTGAGTTCTGGCCCCTCTTCACTACTTTGTGGGTACACAAAGGCTGGAAATCAGCTGGATTTAGCTGCTGAGAAGTCCTATGGTTTGGTGAACAGAGCTTGTGCATCTACGTCCTGGCCCACCACTCCCACCCGGTCCTGGCATAGAAGTAGGTTTGGGGGGATGGAGCTGGAGTGCACTGGGCCTTGGCTATCCTCTGGCGGCATGTGGTCCTTTGTGCACAGAGCTTTGAAAGTGAACCAGAAGGCAGAGCAAACACCACGATTTATTCTGTTCTTAAAATATCTCATAACTTTTAGGCCACTCTCATGATCTTTGAGCGTTACTTGTGATTTTCATAGGTGGGGGTTGGCAATATTCAGTAGCAAACTTGCAACCGGAGACTCAGGAAGCTATGAGTCTCCATGACAAACTTTTCCTTCCCCATTGCCCCCACTTTTGCAGCAAATGGAAACTTGGCACAGCAGAAAATCTGGGTCCAAGTGAACTGTCCAAGGTCCCGCAGCAAATCAGTGAGAGAGGTGGAAACAGAACCAAAGTCTCTAGACTCCCAGTGTGGTCTATTTTCCACCGGTCCACGCTGTGTATCTTAGAACAATAGTCTTCCTTATCTGAGATTAAGTAGAAGTGACTAGCATGTGAGAGGATACAAGCACAGCACAAAGAATAGTTTTAAGAAATGCACTAAAAATAACCTTTGGCCTGATCCTACAACCATTGAGGCCCCCAGCAAAACTTCAATGAGAGCTGTATAGCACCCTGCGTTTGCATTGTGGATGAGGCTGCAAGTCTATCACAGAGGTCACAGATTCCGGGACTTTCTGGGACCTCCATGGCTTCTGCACTCAGCAGCTGCGACCCCAGGGCTACCCAAGCATCTCAGATGGCCCTGGTGACTGACCCCAGGACAGCCTGGCAGCTTGGGTGGCGCTGGGGCCAGCTGCGGTGGCTCCCCTCCCCACAACAGTGGGCCACCAGCAGTCCCAGGCCACCAGCAGCTGCGGTGGCGGTCCCAGGCTTCCCCCTACCAGCAGCCACTGTGGCTGTCCTGGACTGGCGGGGCCACCCCGCAGCGGTAGTCGCTGTCCTGGGCTGCCCCTGCCCAGCAGCAGTGGCAGCAATCCTGGGCTGGTGGGCTGCCCCCTGCCAGTAGCAGCAGCAGTGGTCCTGGACCACCCCTCACCAGCAGCAGTGGGCACCCTCGATGAGTACCAGTGGGTGCACCAGAGCCCCCCCCTCCAGAACCTCCTAGAACACCCAAGATTTAATCAGGGGTATATAGTACAAGTCATGGACAGGTCATGGAGCCTGAATTTTTTTTATTGCCCATGACATGTCCATGACTTTTACTAAAAATACCCATGGCTAAATCTTAGTCTTCATTATGGGTCATCCTAATGGGTGAACTTGCAAAAGTTCACCTGCTAACTAGCCATTAATTACTTTTGTTTCTTAATGGCTACTTTATTTGAATGCATAGTTTTGGAGCAGATACAGGACATGGGGAGGAAATAAATGCATGTGTGTTTTTGTCAGTGCAGCTGTGGCTCTTAGGCCTTGTCTCTACACAAAAGTTGTACCACTTTAGCTATCCCAGCACAGTGAACGGGATATCCCTGCTGTGGGTTCTGTTATGGCTTATTTCTGTACGAGAAGGGGAATGAATAAGCTATAAGCACTTTTCTATCAGTACAACTTCACCCATACTAGGGATTGTACCAATATTACTATTATAGTAAAAGAATCAAACGCCTAGCACACATAGTTACACCGGTCCAGTCACTGTGTAGACCAGGCCTAAGTTTTGAAGATAAGGGGCCAGATTGTCTTGTTTGGCTGAGTTCTGATATATGCCTCCCACAGATCCTGGAGCCAGCCAGAGTCCAGTCTGGTTCCTGGTGTAAAGGCTTGTCTACACAGGGAAACCCCCCACAGCACGTGGTGCACATTAGCTACTCTACACTGACTCCCCGTGCGGATACTTACTGTATGCTAAGAATGCCTTTGTGGGCATCAGCTTAGTGCAATTTGTATTAACCTAACCTCCCTGAGGGCACTTTTAGTGCACAGTGGGTGTCCACATAGGGAACTAGTGTGAAGTACTTAGTGCACTTTAAATTCATACCCTAGCTTACTGTGCACTAACTTCCCCTGTAGACAACCTCTAAGTTGGAGCAGCTCAGAGCACATTTAATTTAAACCTGTCTACAGGCCCCAGCAACTGTATGCTACCATAGTGGTATAACTGAGCTGGAGCAGGGACCAGAATCTGTCCCTATGGGTCTAATACAGCACTCACTTCAAATTTAACACATTCAGCCTTCCCCACGCTAAATGTTCTTTTATGCCGATTGGATAGCAAATGAAGCTGTTTCTGTTGTAAACCCACCAAAGGTTGGCTTGTTTGTACAACCACATGACTGTTTACATGGCTAATGTTAAAATAATAAAAAGAAAAAAGTAATGTAAATCTAAGTTATTTAGAACTATCTGAACCAGGGTCTACTCCTGCACTCATTGAAGCCAATGGCAAAGGGCCCCAAGACTTCAGTGGGAGGCGGATCAGGTCTTTAGAGGTTTCTCTAGAGATCAGACATATAGCACTGCTAAAAGTTCCTTTTTAAACCCACCACTGTTTTCTTTAAGTGCCCTTCTTTCTTTGTTCTTTTCAATCTGAATTTCCAGTACCACCTTTCCAATATTTACAGCTCGTCAGAAAAGAAACCCAGAAGTCTGTCTTTGAGTTATAAAACCTTATTACCGCTGTTACAATATGTCCACATAGAGTGCTCAAAGGTGAGGATCAGAGTGTCGATTTATAAGGTGATATATTAAAAGGCTCAAATGAAGAGAAAATATTAATCTGAGAGTTATTGATATTTAAAAAATACTTATTTAACAGAATGATGCCCTTTCTTAGAATTATAGAATCATAGAATATTAGGGTTGGAAGAGACCTCAGGAGGTCATCTAGTCCAACCCCCTGCTCAAAGCAGGACCAATCCTCAACTAAATCATCCCAGCCAGGGCTTTGTCAAGCCTGACTTTAAAAACCTCTAAGGAAGGAGATTCCACCACCTCCCTAGGTAACCCATTCCAGTGCTTCACCACCCTCCTAGTGAAAAAGTTTTTCCTAACATCCAAACTAAACCTCCCCCATTGCAACTTGAGACCATTACTCTTCGTTCTGTCATCTGGTACCACTGAGAACAGCCTAGATCCATCCTCTTTGGAACCCCCTTTCAGGTAGTTGAAAGCAGCTATCAAATCCCCCCCCTCATTCTTGTCTTCTGCAGACTAAACAATCCCAGTTCCCTCAGCCGCTCTTCATAAGTCATGTGCTGCAGCCTCCTAATAATTTTTGTTCCCCTCCGCTGGGCGCTTTCCAATTTTTCCACATCCTTCTTGTAGTGTGGGGCATAAAACTGGACACAGTACTCCAGATGAGGCCTCATCAATGTCAAATAGAGGGGAATGATCACATCCTTCGATCTGCTTGCAGTGCCCCTACTTATACAGCCCAAAATGCCGTTAGCCTTCTTGGCAACAAGGGCACACTGTTGACTCATATCCAGCTTCTCATCCACTGTAACCCCTAGGTCTTCTTCTGCAGAACTGCTGCCTCACCAGTCGGTCCCTAGTCTGTAGCAGTACAGGGGATTCTTCCGTCCCAAATGCAGGACTCTGCACTTGTCCTTGTTGAACCTCATCAGATTTCTTTTGGCCCAATCCTCTAATATGGTAAATAAACAATCTTCAATATGGTAAATAAACAAATGACAAATGAAACATTTCTGGCCATATTTCAGTACCTGTATTTGAAGATATTTTATAGTTCAATAAGATTATACAAGCGATGCCTTATTGTGCAATAGCATGACATAAATACTGAAAAAACTTAATTCAAGGCCTTAAAGGCATGTGATATCTCGCTATTGCACTTGTCATGTTGTGTATCATTGCATTTGATCCAATACTAAAAGTTCACTGCCACTAGGACAAAATTTTCCTTTACCAGTTTTCTTTGAATTCAGATAATCCTGGATTTAAAAAAATCCCAGTGTTTGTAGAACATTCCAAATGAACAAATAGGGAGCCCAAGTTGTCTTTATTTGTAATGGAACTTACACAGAATGTTCAGTAGAGGTGTAAACTTCTCCACATCACTATCCCCACATGCTGCCACTGTATCTCAATTCTGACTTGGGAAGCCATTGCATGAAAAGCTTATATGCATGTGAATAAGGTAACCATAGTCAAAGGCTCTGTGCCACATTAATAATCCCCATGTCAGAATCATAATATGCATTATTTTTATTTTTAAAATCAGCCTTAGAAGCATAGGGATTGCCATAATGGATCAGACCTGAAGTGAAGACCAATTGCATATCTACCCTGCAGAAGAAGAGGTTACTCACTTTGTGTAGGAACTGCGGTTCTTAGAGATGTGTCCCCCTCTTGGTGCCCCTTGATCAGAGATTTTCAGTTAGCAATGTCTGTTGGGCCCATGCATGTGTCCTATGCCTCCTTGTGCCAGATATCGAGGCTATATGAACTGCCCTCAGTTCCTTATCCATCCAAACATTCCCTAAGGAACAGTCTGAAGCAGAGGGCAAGGAGGGAAGGTAGTGGAGCACCCATGGATACACATCTCAAAGAACTGCAGTTAATGTATGAAGTGAATAACCTGTATTTCTTCTTCCAGTAGTATCTTAATGGGTGCTCCACTTCAGGTGACTTCTGAGCAGCAACCCCAGGTGGAGAAGGGAACTTCGAAATAGAGTCCAGAACTGAAGATAGTACTGCAGAACCAAGTGCTGCATTGGATTTGACTGCATGGATCAGGACATAATGTTTCAAAAACATAAGGACTAAAGCCCATGTAGTGGCCCAACATTTTTCAGATACTGGCACAGTCTGTAGTAATGCCATAAATGTTGCCTCAATTTGGTTGCAGACCAGAGAGTCCCCAGACTCTTAATAAACCTACCTGATACCAGATGAGCAAATATGGAGGATCTTTCTACTAGAAGATGGAAGCCTGATATTGCAGCCAGAAGGACCTTAACTGCACTAGTTGATAACCCTAATTTCTTTAGATTCAACAAATAATCCAGGATGACTGAAAGGGGCAGCAAATCAGGCAGAAGGGAGCAACACCATCTATTTCATTTCTGCAGGTGCAGGTTGACCTCTTTCAACTGTTCAGTAATACCTGTTACACTTCCGTAGAGCAGGAGGATTCTAACCCCATGAGCCATGCCCTGAGGCGGAGAACCAATAACTTGGGAAGAAGCACATGACCTGCATCCTGTGACAGGAGATGAGGCATGGTTGCGAGTTTGAATGACGGTTGGACACACAGGTAAAGCAGGTAAAGGTACCAAGCTTGTCTTAGCCAGGTCAGCACTATTAGAATATTTCTGGCTCTGTCCTGCCTGATATTGTTTATCACCTTTAATATCAGCAACACTGGCGGAAACACACAGACCAGACAGTTCTTCCAAGATAGAAGAAAGGCATCTCCCAAGGACTGGTGGCCCAGATCCTCTCTTGAGCAGAAAAGAGTACACTGCCTGTTCCTGGAGGTGGTGAAGCGATCCACCTCTGGAAGTCCTCATTTTAGGAATATGTTGGGGAGAACTTGGGTGTCTAGCTCCCATTTGTAGACCTGCGAGAGGTGTCTGCTGAGGACATTCGTTGTGGTGCTCTGAATACCTCAGAGATAGACCACTGAGATTTGGATCTGATGAGCAATGTACCAGTTCCATAGCTTCATGACTTCAGGGCACAGAGAGGGAAATCTTCCTGCTCCCTGTATGTTGATACAGAATGTGCAGAATACGTTGTCCGTCATGACCCAGATTGATTTATCCCTTATGAGGGGTAGGAAATGAAGGCAAGCCTTGACAGCCCTGATCACCAACAGATTGATGTGGATACTGGTTTCTTGAGTTGTTCATCTGCCTTGATTTGTGCAGGTACTGAGGTGGGCTTTGCATCCCAATAGCGATGCATCTGTCGTTAAAGTCACTGATGGGGCTGACTGACAGAAAGGAATGCCTGCACAGATGTTGAGTTGGTTCTTCCATCAGTCTAAGGAGTTCATCATTTGTAGAGGAACTGTCACCTCTCTGTCCAAGATGTCTCTGACTGGACAGTAAATTGTTCTAAACCACCCATTTCCTCAGCCCTCAGCTGGGGAGACCTAGTTGCTTTGTGGCCCAGTTCTGATTTGGTAGCATTTTACATCCACTTGGCACAGCTGGAAATGACTACCCAAGGTGTTGGATATTGGCAAGCCAGGCCCGAGACACTCTGTGATTCCAAGGATAAACTTCCTTCACCTTTTGCATGGCCACAAATCCCCACCTTGCACATCCTCAACTGGACACCTTGAAAATGTAACATTTTCCTCGTACTGTATATTCTCTTCACAAGATCTAGGGAGCACAAGCTGACAGATGACTTGGATACTTTATTACAAAAAATCAAAACAAAAACTTACATAACTTGTAAAAATCCTCTCACTGGGTTTGATATGTCTTCGGATCTCACATTCGTTTGGCTGAATGATTGTGATCCCATCATTGGAAAAGACATAAAACATATTTCCCACACTTAGGCCTTTAAGAAAAGAAAAAACAAAGCTAAATAAGCAGAATTTAAAACAACAACAACAAAACCACATTTCTAGACTTTTATTTTGGAAGAACAACAAAAAAATCACTTTCCAGAAAAACTGGTAATTTGGATGCAGTTGGTGCATTCACAAAAATCAAACTTCATGTCATAACAAGGGCTTCAAGGTGTGAGGAAGGAGATACAGACACATTCAAAAACACATTGCTTTGGTGGCGGCAGTGACAAAGTTAGGGAAATATCCTGAGGTCTTCCATGATTATATCTGTGTCAGAATTTGAATGTGTGTGACATTCTAGCCTTGCCAAATCATGACTTTTTTTCTCTTTCCATTTACACTGGAAATAGTTTGCTAACTGTTATGCAACCAAGGAACTGTCAGCTAAAAACACACACACACACACACACAAAAAACCCTCAAAGTCACACAGTTACAATTAATTTGACCTTTTGCAATTTGCAAATTGTAAAGATGAATAAAAGCATTGCTTGATTATTTCATGAAATACATTTTAAAAAAATCCATCCTGTATTCTAAAACCACCTGCGTGAACCAAAAATAGCCACCAAAACAAATACATTTTTGAAATTTTGCAAACTGTAATTCACAAATGTGGAATATTTCAGCATTGCAATAGCACTCATCTATCAAAACTGGGGCATTCCAGGAGCTTTTGAAAAACTGGCTCCTTCTCAGTGGATTTCTGGTGTAAGGTTATAGTTTCATATTTCTGTTTAGCAGAAATGCCCTACAACACTGATAGTTTCTTCTTCAGCTACATGCAAATGCAGTAAATAATATCTTAGAAAATGGATTAGGGAATCTTTTCAAACACTATACTCAGAAAGATCCCAACACTCTTTAAATTTTTATACCACCCGCTAAATAAATTCTTCCAATGGCCTTTGTTATCTCAGATAATGTTGATAGTGTACTTATCTGCCAAACTTCCATGGCACTGGTGATATAGAATTTTGTCTTTAATAAAATTTGCTCCATAGAAAATAAGGTCCTGATCCTGCAAACACTTAGAAACATGAGCAACTCCACACTACTGGGACTAGGTTCTCCTTAGATTAGCATCTATAAATCCTATAGGACTACTCACATCTAAAGCGTTACTCCACATGCGTTAAGTGCTTCCAGGATTGGCGCCTGAATCATCATAGGAGATTTTTACAGCAAGAACTACGTATGATTGGGACTAACACAGTTTTAGCAAATTTCATAAAATATTTGCTGTATTTATTTAAATGAAATTTCAGCATGGGAGGGTGTTCCTTAAATCTAAACTATCTTGGTGTGAAATATCTGGCTTCAGAGTACAACTGCATGTAGAGAGACTTTTTAGCTTTTGATAGGTTTGTTGCTGAACTGAGAATCTGATGCTTTAAGATTAGCCTCTGAACCATACCAAAGAAATACCCCAGTTAAGGCATCAAGCGGATACGGGAGCTGTGATCCTTGAAGGTGATGCCACAGTGAGGGACCATGCATTCTGAAAAAAGCATAAATGTTGAATTTCTACTCAGGCTCTACCTAAGGACTAAGTAGCTTGGTAGGTGCTAAGGGCTAATTTTCCAGAAGTACATTACCAGGCCATTTTGCCCAGCCATTATAGCCAAAAATCTACCCTCACTGCATGCACATAGCTCCCACTTATTTGAATGGGAACTGAGTGTATGTATTGGAGAGCAGAATTTGGCCCTTTGTGCAATGAGTGAAGGAATTTTCATATGTAAAATAAAAGTTTCATTTTAAAAAGTGAAAACAGTCATGCAATAAATTATGACAATTGTGATAGATACATGTTATTATCTGCATGCACATTATTAGTGTTATTTTATTCAATGATTTGGTTAAGAATATGAATGCGCATTTCAGCTTTTAGTAGTCCTTAATAGCAAAAACACTGCTTGATAATGCCTTCAGTTCTGTGCAGATTTGGAGTTACTCTTCCAATTTACTTTAGTTACCTTGCAATGTTTTAACATGATGATCCTGAATCTACTTCCACTAAAGTCAGTGTGAGTTCTGTGTCTAACTTCAATGGAAGCAGGACCAGGCACTAATTAAAACATTAAGATGTTTGTTGAAGATAACACTCTTTTCAAGGTTTACAGGATATTAAATTAAAATGCCCTTATGGTTAGTAATTTTCAATCCATCTTTTGAACACAAAAGTTACTTTTCACTAGTTAACCCTTGGAGTTCGACTGTCATATCAAAAACGTGCACCTCAATCCTGACTGGTTTACACACAGGAATGGTCCAATCGGTGTCAATAGGGCAATCCATGTAATGGTTTTCCTCATTCTAATCCAAATTGATTGAAGCATTTAAATAGCTAAAACTGGTAATACAAGGCTTTCGTGTTTAAATTTATATACATCTATAATACTGATGATTATTTGCGTGCTCTCCCTGTCCTCCCTTGCCCCAGACATAATGAAAAGTATTCCAGCTTTGAAAATAGTGTGACGATTAATTCTATATCTGAGCCACCCACTCTTCCATCCACTATTTTCACTGTACAAGATATATGCACATAAAAGCATTAATTATTGCATATATTTTCAATTCTATGTGAAACTGGCTGAGAATGCTGTGTGCACTCATTATATAACTGGGTTATAGTTGTGTACATGAAAACTTTTGAAAATATAGCCCTCTTTCAATGATCAACTGTAATTATTTTAACTCTGATTTAAAGCAAAAAGCTTGCTTCATGCAGCACAACATACAGTCATTAACTCACATCATTAGTTTACTGCAATATCTAATTTATTGTAATATGACAACATGAGAATTTGATCACCTTAATGCAGCGGTTCTCAGCTTGTTCAGGGAAAGCCCCTGGAGCGCTGGGCCGGTTTGTTTACCTGCTGCGTCCGCAGGTTCGGTCGATCGCGGCTCCCACTGGCTGTGGTACGCTCTGCCCGGCCAATGGGGGCTGCGGGAAGGGCGGCCAGCACGTCCCTTGGCCCGCGCCGCTTTCTGCAGTCCCCATTAGCCTGGAGAGGTGAACCGCAGCCAGTGGGAGCTGCGATGGGCTGAACCTGTGGACGCGGCAGGTAAACAAACCGGCCTGGTGCGCCAGGGGCTTTCCCTGAACAAGCAGTGGACCACAGTTGAGAACCACTGCCTTAATGGACTCAGCTGTACCCATCCTTTTGGTTAATAATATTTATTAAATCACCAGCTTTAATTTTAACAGTGAGGAAAAATAAGTTAAATTAAATGTAAAAAAAAAAAAACCAAAAAGCCCTCTTTCTCATCCAGCCTTTTCTCTTTGCCAAGTTTTATCTCACTAAATTAGCTCCTTTCTCTACAATGAATTTGCAGATCGAATATTTTACAACTTAATTTCTAATATGGAGGGAAAGATTTATATAATCGTATTCTAAACACACAGTTATTTCAGGAACATTGATAGTAAATCTGCTATCACAAGCACTGTTTCTCCCTCTAAAATTCAGAATTTAATTTAGAAATGTGCAGGTTTGATTCTGATCAGTTTACAGTAACTACACTGTATTTAGTAGAACTATTATTCAACTTTACGTATTCCTTTAATTCCTTTATTCCTACACTTTTCTGTCTGCTTATTCTATGTAAAGTTATCTCACCCCCTCCCCTCGAGGATCTTTAAGGTAGAACATGGGATACACAGTATATAAACAACCATGCACCATTACATAGGTGACGCTTGACTGATTTAATTCAACAGCAATTTCAGATCTGAGCAAACTATACACTCGAATAGAGCAAATCTAAATGCCCACAGTGCAATTTACATGAAGCTCAGCAGTGGAGAAACAATCTCCATCATTGTGTATTACACAGTAGCTGGTGCTGAGTTGGGAATAGGGAACAACTGTCTCAGGACAATCTGCTCAAGTTAGTGATCCTGCCACTTCTAATGACCCAAAACCTAATGCTTTTACACATATGCCATCAGCACTACTGGAGAGAATGGGACAGTGGATACTTTCTGGGTGTTCATATGCAAGATGAAGAACTAGAGGTCACTGAAAACTGTCACTCTCCTTATGCCTCTAAAATCCTGAGGGCAAAGCCAAAGCAAAACAAAAAGCCCTAAGCCAAGTGAAGCAGTAAGATCCTCTCTTTGCATATGTAGAGGACCAGGTGTGAAGTGGTCCTCATACTCTCAGCTGGTAGGATGGAAATATATGCTTTGCCTGATGGCAGAAGGAAAGGATACTTGTGCCAGATACATTAAGGAAATTGCTCAAGTACAATGTATTCACTGGTGAAGTCTCGATCCATAATGCTAGTAGCCTAGTATGATCTAGGCTTCCTTGTGTGGAAGCTACACAAATTAAGCCTGCACGCAATGCAATGCCAGCTTATGACTGAACTTTAAAAAAAACCACACCATTCACATCTTTTTAGCAGGTGTTTTATAGTCCAGGGGCCAATTTTTCCAGTGCACATATGCAAGATCCATGCAAGATCCAAAAAGTGCACAGAGCCAAATGTCCACATTTGTGCATGCAGTTGCCATAACTACGTATGCAAGTGGATAAACTGTAAAATATCCAGTTGGGGCACAACTGTTTAGATACTTTTGCATATTCATTTACTGCCATAGCATATGCAAATCAGTATGTAGATATATTAATACCCATTTTTGCACATAACTACAGTACATGCACACACAAAATCAAATCAAATATTGGCCACAAGTGTCTCCTAAAGGAGTTTGAGTCCATTAGCTACTTAGGATGCTTTTTTCCTCTAATTTAGCCTTCAAGTTACAGAAATTTTGACCTTGTGCAGGACACACTATAAATCTGATCAGATTAGAGTTCTTAATTGCCAATTAAAACAAGAAGAAATGAGGCATCCTGTGCCCCGCATATCTTTAAAGGATTGGAGGGAGCAATAACTATGGTTTCACCCAACACATATGAACACAAGCAGTGGGTGTGTGTGGTTTACATAAACAGTTGTACATACTGTACTAGTAAAGAACAGGCCTAGAACAGCATGAACCACATGTTTAAAAATGGAACATACTGAATTTATATCTTACATTTGTTCATTTGCAATAAATTGAGATCATAGTTGTTCTGGAAATTCTGTTAAGCTATTGATATTTGCTAAGAATCTGACATTAAATTGCATTAGTGATTGTTTCTGCCAAATCAAGAATTTCAAATGTATCATGATCACCTATTATTTTATAGGGAAAAAAAATCAAAGGGATTATGTCCAGGATTTAGATCACGAAAGTGACATATATTATATGAAGCTTAATCAGACAACCGTGAGAGCCGATAAAGTTAGTGGCAAGTCAGTGGAGAATGGCCCATTATGGAATTATTGAAGCAGACAAGCACATTATCACTACAACAAAACAACTTTACTGCAGTACCTTCCTCTCGCCACAGTATGTTTGCAACTGCAGCATCAGAAAATTGGGAAAGCCAGAAAATAATCAAGAAAAGAAAAAAAACATACAATGTCAAAATTTTCATTGTAGCAGTTAACTGAATTAATACTTTGATTTTAAGTGAACTCTTTAATTTGTGAAAACTTCATAGCATTCATCCAGGCAAAGTATTTAATTTGAATAAAACATCAGGAAAAATAGACATTTCCAAAGTCAAACTTCTCCTTGTGGGAGAGTCCTGCAGTCCTTGCACTGGTAAAATTCCCATTACAATGAATGTGAGTTTTGCCTGCACCAAGACTGTAGGATCAAGCCTTGATGTACAAAATGTTCTCCTGAATGTAATTGTAGGTATGGTACAGACAGTGATTTCCTGTACATTTTCATTAAGCAAGTATAACATCTTTCTGAAGCCTAGAAGAGATAGTTATACCAACAAAATGCTTTCCAGTATTTCCCCTGGAAATGTTATGCAACAACAGTTAGGATTCAAACAACATCCTTAGGTATATTAATTGAATTTCAGTTTGTAATATTTCAAATTATTTCTCACCAGGATATAATTTCCCTTGCCCAAAGGTTCAAGTGAAAGTGACTGATATTTGCAAGAATACACAATTCTACTAAATGAACCAAGTATTGCCATGAGTGTGTGTATCTATTGTTAACATCTAATTCAGAATGTGGTGTATTTTTGGGAGGTGACCTAAGCAGCCCACACCTGTACAATCTGCAGAACCTTTAGAAGCGTCATTTGCAGAAGCACTCTGGAGAATTACTCCAAAGTGGCAACCAATCAGCTCTTCCGATATTGCAATTTCATGTTGGGTAGTGCCAATATAACACTGCTGCACTCTAACTGAAGACAGTGGCTAAGATTTGGATGGCAAAATATTTGTCTTTGTTATGGAAAATAATCTTAATATTTTAAAACCCATTTTGCTTCTTTTCAATGTGATACAGGAACACGAAAAAATTCAAGCAATCTGAACTGATGACATCCCTTAAAGTTAAAACAGTTTCACAGATCACTATTCTAGGCATCCAATATTTGTCTATTTTGAGTATTAATTGTCTTGAAAAAGGAAAAGTCTGTACAAACAGAACAATGAAATTTCATTTTCCAAATCAGGCAATCGTTAGAAGAAATCTCTGGGTTGTAGTCTTTTACAGCCAAAAATATTAGCAATGTGTTACTTTAGTAAAGCTATCTATGCTTATATCTCAACACAACCCTAACACACAAAAGACCCTCAACGATGTGATACAGTAAGTCGTCTATCATACCTCATGTGATATCTTCTCAAAATAGAGCCTGATTCTGTAATCACTATGTGGGCAGAATTCACCCTAGCTTCAATGGGAGTTCCACAGATTGTGTGGACTGATTCCAGGACCAAGTTGTAATTGCAAATATGTGGACTAAAGAACACAAAGCAGATTACATTCAGGTTAGGCCTCTTCCTGTAAATCCTTACTAAGGCAACATTTCCATTGAATGTGTTAAAACTGATTAAAACTAAAGAGGGGAAATGGTAACTTCAGATAAACCACATAGCATTAGAACAAAAATAAACAGTGGGTTCCTAAAAAGATAAAGGAAAAATTAAGCTTACGAGTCTTCCTGGCTGAATCTTCGATGAAGAGAGACGATATGTCCTCATCCACTCCCACTTCATTTTTAGCAATGCATGTATAGGCACCGGTGTCTTCATATCGAACACTACTGATATGAAGTTCACTTCCATTTGCTGCAACGAAGACATCCATAAACTGTTCCTCACTGTGATAACACAGCTGTTCAAATGCCCTAGCTTCCTAAAGAGGCTTGTCATTACAGGCTTGCAAAGTGACAAGTTTTTACCTGTGAATATTTTCCATGTTTAAACTGAGATTTTGAGGAGTTTGTGGATTGCTAGAAGATGGAAGTGTTTTCTTTTCCTAGTGTCAAATACAGACTTACCACAAAGAAATAAAGTGAAATTCCACACCCAAACAGAATGCAACATCTCACTTATTTGCCTCGAGTAAAAATTTGTAAAATTCCCCCTTTTTTTTGGTGCACAAAATCATACAAATACTACACATTTTTTTCATCAAACCAATGAAAAGCTGATTTTTCACCATTTTAGCAGAGGGTGTGAATGTTTTCTACACAATCCCACCTATTGTGTAGTTCTCCTATAATGCACTATCATTTAAAATACCCTTTTAACCGTGTGTTAGGTGAGGTCTCATTTCGTTATATTTCTATTGCAAGTACAATTTACACATGATCCTGCTCGCTGTTAGCTTTTGAAAATGGGGGTCTAAAATTAGCAATGAGAAATAATTTCATTTGCAGATGTTAATCTGAAAAGGGAGATACATGAGTCTGAGCCTGATTCTCAATAGACTTGCATCTTGTGTAGTCATTTACACCTGTACAAAGTGAATGTAATATATTGCCTTTCTGATTGTCCCTGATTTAAACCATGAGCGAAGCAGTGGAGAATCGGGTACATTGTGTTTTAATAGAATGCTGTTATTGTTTATACCAAGCAACATTGTACTTTATGGAAAAGTCACTGGAGAAAGAGATAGAAAAAAAGAACAGAGGTCATGGAACATAATTTTCATACTTTTGTGACAGCAAAAGAAAAAGAACATCTATTTTTAGGTACAACATAAACCATTTAATTCCTTTTTTTTTTTTTAACAGTACATAAGTTAGCCAGAATTCTGTCCTTACCTAGGAGTGTTAGTTGTTTGGATAATTTTGGCATGATATCAATGCCATTTTTTAGCCAGGTAATTCTGGGATTAGGAATGCCTTCTGCGTGACATTTGAGACTTGCGGATATGCCAGGTTCCTGTGCCTGAGTTTCGGGATATACACGAATCACTGGTGGCACTGTGGAAATAAGGAATTGGTGATCTTAAACTAACCTGTCAATTGTCATTTCTCTTTGTGCTTTGTAATCCACTGACTTTGATCTCTGTTGTAGAAAAAGCCTGATCCAAAGGATTGTGAAGTAAACAACATTCTCTTTTCCATTGTAAACTAGAGTTAAGGTTGCAGTGTAGAAAAATCATTACTGTATTCTGTTGACTGAATCAAAACAAAAATGCTCCAAAATTAACTTCAAGAGGTTATCCTTGAATCTGATTTTGTAGTCAAATCACCTTTGATTTTTTTGTTCACTAAGGCCTTAAACCAACTCCGACTGAAGTTATTGGAAAGACTCCCATCAGCTTCAATGAGAGTCGCATTGGGACCTAAGGATTACTCATGTGCTTAAAGTTAAGTATGTGCTGAAATGCTTTGCTGGCTCAGGGCCTAACGATCTTGCTCTCTAACATAAACTGGAAACATTGCCCTGAAATTGGTGGGAGCAGAATTGGATTCTCTGCCTGCACTTATTCAACAAAAGGCATGCAACTATTCAATATTTTTAATTATTAAGAATGAATTAAAATAAAATTGCTTAAATATTTACTACATAAGATTCTGAGCAAGTAGGCTATTTATAAATTATTGATTAAGTTGGAAGGTATCAAAAAATTGACAGTCTCTTGCAGGAAGCATTTGTGTACTGATTGGAAGAACTACTAATTATATTACAATTTCAAACAAGTTAATTGATTTTGAGTCATGTTGCGATCATTGCTCAATTCAACAAACCTTAGTATTACCCATTCACCATTCCTTCACTATCTACTCTGGTATGTTTAAATATTTTAAAATAATTTCATAAGTGTTTTTAAGTTTTTAATTATTTAGTTTTTCAGATAGGAAATTTTGGGAGTCAATGAAGTAACAGTTTAAAGACTCGCAATTCTGTAGGATGCATAGGCCCCAGGATGATAAAAGTACCTTCATCTAACAGCTGGTATAGAAGGAAACACCACCAAATGAACCTTATCTACGGCTTGTTAGGGTGCTTGATATCTGTCTTGGGGCAGTTCTAGTAATTAAGTTCAACAACACGCTCCTTAAAGCTTCTTTTTGATGAGCATAACTAGTGAGAGAAGATTCCATTCTCTTTCCCTTGCCTACTAGGTACCTAAAATGGGTATTGAGTTATCACCTCTGAGTAATCTTTTCAATGGAGTCAGACATGAAAGCAAGGCTTCAAGTCTGATTTTATGGATTTGAAAAAGACTGTTCAAGTGACTAGAGGCAATGAAGAAAAAAAACCACTCCAGAATTTACAACAAAGGAATGTTTTTAGAGTCTACCTATGCATTGGGTATTTAGATTCATTTTATTTCCTATTCATAAAAAAAGCACAGTGCACCATTAGTGCCCTGTCATCCATGGCAATAAGTAACACAAACCACAAGTACTTTTAACCAGACTGACAAGCTTAGTTTCTGACCCTGCCAAGTCTACTAATCATAGTCTGTCTAGAGGTATAAAATTGTTTAGATTTCATATTTCAAGAGAGCTGTGTGTAGAGGCTACTATAAAAAGCAAGCTTAGTTTTAGTCAATTAACATTAGAAGGGTGCAGTTCCTAAACAAATGGATTTATTGGCATTTGACTTAATCCTCCTCCTATTAAAATCAATGGCAAAGCTCCCATTGACTTCCGTGGGTGTAGGATCAAGCCATAGGATAGGAAAGATACATATTTTCTAATATAAATTATCCTGGGTTTTTTCAGCCCATTTCCTGCTCAAACGGCCTTTTAACTTTTGACTGCTCAAAGGACACTGTTGTGATAGGGATCTCCAAGCATGTCTGATGATTTCAGATTTTATTTTGGCATGGCAATTGCTGGATTTCTTTTGTTTAATGCAAAGCCTTAGGGTTAGATGAAGGCACACTACTTAACAAAGCTGAGACTTACTGGTCTCATCAGTAGGCTGCAAGCCAGAAACTCCTGAGCAACAACCCCAGTCTTGATATCAATTCCCCATGTAGCTTTCAACAAACCCTTTAAAGTTCTCTGATTCAGTGTTCCCACCTGTGAAATACATAATCACCTCACTGAACTTTTATGAAGACCTGGAGTGCAGTGTTTGTTTCATGGAGACACACAAAGGGTAACATTTTCGAAAGAGCCAAAGTGATTTAGGAGCTTAAATCCCATTTTCAAAAGCATCTAAGAAGCCTAAGTCCCATGACAGTCAGTGAGGTTTGTTTTGATTCCTAAGGGCTAGATTTGCTAAGATATTTAGCCTCCATGCAGATAGTTGCCTTGTCGGACTTTCAAAAGCACCTAAGCAAGTTAGACACCTGTCAACTGGCACACAAGCATTTTGAAAAGCCCACTAGGCACCAATCTTCTTTGTCAGGTGCCTAAATGCCTTTGAAAATCTGCCCTTTAGAAGCCTGAGTTTCACTGAAAGTTAACGGGATTTAAGCTCTTAAGTACCTCACTTCTGAAAACAAGACTTTCGCTCCCAAGTCAGTTAAGTGTTGCAATGCCGAGCAAAGAAACACTGAGATACCTTTAAAAATCTGGGCCTAATTCACTTTTGAAAATGGGACTTAAACTCCTAAGTCACTGAGGTGCATGTGAAAATCTTACCCTAAATCTAGTGGTGCTGTCTCAAGCAATCATTCTTTAACACATTCATAGCACTTTCTGAATATTACCCAGTTACCACTCACAAAAGCTGTGTAGATTGATTAGGTGTCATTGTACTCTATTGTACTACATCATTCGGGGATTTATCCAATTCCCATTTAAGTTAATGACAAAACTCTCACTGACTTCAAGGGTGCATGTTTAAGCCCTCTATGAACAGGGTACTAATGAACAAAGCAGAGGTTACTTGGATCTTCCTATTTCTTCACGTTGCTTACTTGGATTAAAGGCATTCACGTACTTTATTAGCAACCAGAGACTAGAACAAATTTACACTGCCAAATGTAGCCACTAGGTATCCTAGGCACTGAATCAATGTACAACACTAAAACTGGCTTAATTTGAAATTATGGCCTGCTGCACATCTTTCTCAGAATGGTTAATAAGGGAATCACATTACTCTCTCACCTTCAAAATAAAGAGCATCTACTCCTGCTTTTTCCCCACACCTTGCTTCCTCTGGCCCCATTTTAACATTTATTGCCTTTCTCGTTTCTCATCCTAATTCATTATACAGGCAAGTCATTATGTGCAACTGGTTTATGATAACCGGTAAACTACAGACTGCATTTCTATTGTCCTTGCTACAAATTAGTACTGTCCAGGTAAGCACATTTGTTCTTAAACTGGCAAAGATATCAGCGTAAGACTTTGGAATATATGGACTATAGTTTGCCATTTCCCTTTGTGAATATATATCTCCAAAATGATACTATGTCTACAGCAAAAGGCAACATAAAAATGCCATTATATTAAACAAAGTTGTAAAGGAACAGGACTCATGCAATAGAGAGATTCGCTAAATAGACTTGTCTGCAAAGGGCCTGATTCTGCCATCCTTACTCATGCCGTCTTACGTTGTGAGTAGACCCATTCATTTCTGTAGAAGAGCTCACAGTAATAAGGTGCAAGTCGCTATGAATAAGGATGACCAAATCAAGCCCCAAAGCAATACATTGCTGCTATAGTATATATGTGCTTTAGTGATTATTTTAATGAATGGATTAATCATTCCTCATATGTTTTAATTCTTTCAGTTCGCAAATGAAAAGGCTCTGCAGCCCTCTCTCTTTTCAGTTAAATGCCACACAACAAAACATTGCATTGTTCAAAACATGTCTCCACTGCTGGCAAATTTTCCTAGAGGATCCTCATAATTGAGCTGAAGAGCCAACTACCTATGGAAACTGTATTCAAGGAACACATTATTGTGAGTTATGCTGATGTTTTTCAGAGCATAGAAACAAAGGAAAATTATTCTCTACACCCAGCGGTCTCTTGATTTGCAAACTATCAGTTTTTGTAGCTGATTACAATTTTACAAGTGTCTTTATCCTCAGCAAAATCTTTTTGTTAGAAATGATAAACTGCTTTTTCTCCCACTAAACTCAACATATGCAGTACAGAATTTTCATGTGATTTCAGGAAATGGAAAAGAAAAAACATTTCCAAGTACTCTTCCTATCAAAGATCTATTTGCAAGGACAATGTGGATGGATTGGTTTTAATTTTAGATCCTTCAACATGTTCATTTCTTCATAAGACATTAGGAGCAAGCTAGTGTATGTATATTTGCTCTCTGCTTTTGCCACTGCTATACAAATCATGAGATACAGACACATCAGATCACACGTTACATGTGCCACATAGCCACTACATATGGTGTTGAGATTTTTGTGGCAGGTGCCTTTATGCTTGTGGCATAAAGGATGTTAGCTGACATAGTTTATCCAAGCCTGTATATCCTTCCTTGTACTAGCTTTCTTATGCATACACATCAAAACTAGCATCAGACTTTATTTACATTTCACTGTTAATAAACTCTTTGACCATGTCATTGGTGGTATTTCTAAGTGTGCCTTAGGTAAAATGTGACCACGATTCATCACTGAATTTGGTCTGCTGGTTGGATCATTAGCTTCCCTGGTCTGGGCTAGGTACCAATGGGGAGTGTGATGTGAATGCTGATCAGTTCCCCCCAAGCCATATTAATACTGCATATGTGGAAATGCTAACCATATACCACCCTTGATGTTCCCTATGAGAGGGGACTCACAGTCTAAACTGGAAGTCAGGAAATGCGGGTTTCATTCCCGGCTCTGCCACTGACTTTCTGCTTGACCCTGTGTCATAAATATAAAGGGAAGGGTAAACCCCTTTGAAATCCCTCCTGGCCAGGGGAAAGCTCCTCTCACCTGTAAAGGGTTAAGAAGCTAAAGGTAACCTCGCTGGCACCTGACCAAAATGACCAATGAGGAGACAAGATACTTTCAAAAGCTGGGAGGAGGGAGAGAAACAAAGGGTCTGTGTCTGTCTGTATGCTGCTTCTTGCCAGGGACAGAACAGGAATGGAGTCTTAGAACTTTTAGTAAGTAATCTAGCTAGGTATGTGTTAGATTATGATTTCTTTAAATGGCTGAGAAAAGCATTGTGCTGAATAGAATAACTATTTCTGTCTGTGTATCTTTTTTGTAACTTAAGGTTTTGCCTAGAGGGGTTCTCTATGTTTTTGAATCTAATTACCCTGTAAGATATCTACCATCCTGATTTTACAGGGGGGATTTCTTTATTTCTATTTACTTCTATTTTTTATTAAAAGTCTTCTTGTAAAAACTGAATGCTTTTTCATTGTTCTCAGATCCAAGGGTTTGGGTCTGTGGTCACCTATGCAAATTGGTGAGGCTTTTTATCCAACATTTCCCAGGAAAGGGGGGGTGCAAGTGTTGGGAGGATTGTTCATTGCCCTTAAGATCCAAGGGTCTGGGTCTGTAGTCACCTAGGCAAATTGGTGAGGCTTTTTACCAAACCTTGTCCAGGAAGTGGGGTGCAAGGTTTTGGGAAGTATTTTGGGGGGAAGGACGCGTCCAAACAGCTCTTCCCCAGTAACCAGTATTAGTTTGGTGGTGGTAGCGGCCATTCCAAGGATAACGGGTGTAATATTTTGTACCTTGGGGAAGTTTTGACCTAAGCTGGTAAAGATAAGCTTAGGAGGTTTTTCATGCAGGTCCCCACATCGGTACCCTAGAGTTCAGAGTGGGGGAGGAAACTTGACACCCTGGATAAGTCATTCAAATTGTCTGTGCCCTGTTTCTGCCTACGTAAAATGGGGACAATGCTTACTACATCATAGGTCTGAGTCTTCATTCATTAATGCCTGTGAAGTGCTCTGAGATCCTTGGGAATCATTTACAGAACTGCAAAGTTATGAAACCATTAGCCTGCACCCAGGGGCTGATGTTAAGAAAAATGCAGCTAAACATTGCACTGAGGTCCCCAAGCCTCGGATTACAAAAACAAGAAGACAAAGGCCCACATCCACCATGATCCTCAAAAGCCCGGTAGGGTGCCACCTAACCCTGGAGTTGACTACATTTCTACTGTTAAAGTTCTTGAGGTGGTTAGGGTTTCTGCCTCTGGGTATACGCACTGCTGCCTTTGTTCTGGTGCGTGAGGCCTAAGCCCCAGCAGATCCTCAAAGTAGGTATACTAGATGTTGCCCTGCCTATCTCACCTGTGGGGCCTCACCCAATAGGCGTTCTCAGAGCATGCCTAACTTCAGACAAAATGTGCTGGTGGGGGGTGCGGGTGATAGAGTAGGACTCTCTTATAGCCTTTAACCCAATGGTTAAGGCACTCATCCAGGACGTGGAACTATGGGATATTCCGAGGTGGAACTATGGGATATTCAACTCCTGTTGAAGCTGTTCCATTAATAAATAAACATGCACTGAGCCAGAGAGAGACTGAGACTGACTCATTAGTCCTGTGGCTAGGGCACTCACTGGGGAGGTAGGAAACCCAAACTGAAATCCTTTCTCCTCATCAGGCAGAGGGGGGAATTGAATTGGGGTGCCAGCATCCCAGGTGAGTGGCCTTACCTTTGGAATAAAGGTTATAAGGGAGCCCCCCCCGCTCCGCTGCCCCTTCACCCCCTCAACCAGCTAGTTTGTATGGAGTTAAGTATTGTCTCTGCTGTTCTTACAAGACACAGCTTAGGCACCAGACTTCAGGAGAGGTCCACGGCTCTGGATCTCAAGAGAAAATAGGCACTTCCCTCCAGCTCAAACTTAGGTACCTAATTTCTTAGGCATGGGGATCAGGTTTAGGAGGACACATCCCTCGCCTCAGCATTTGCTATTGGCTGTGTTAGGTTGCTCCCCATCTGAAGTGCTGGCTTTGGTGGATCCCATTCTTAGACAATTCTCTTTCCCCATGCCTCATCCAGGGTTCATGGAGTCCACGGGGTGGCTAAGCATTTAAAAGCTTGATGCTGCAATGCTGAGCATTACAGCCCCTAAGTCCCTTTGTGGATTTGTGTCAAGAACAATAACGTCTTTGAAGCATGGTTGGGTCAAAAGCAACAAAAAAAGAGCCTAACAGCATGCTACAAAGCCATAGAACCATTAATATATCTTACAGCTGAAGCTTCCTGTAATGGAAGTATATGTGTGGTGTGTCATTAGAGGCAAAACAAAATTATCTGACCTAATGAAGTAGAAAACCAATCAAATAATTGAAAGAGAGGCCTGAGGAAACATGTTTTTCTTTCTTTTGCTCATATATATTTGGATAGAAAGGGAAACATTGTGTTACAATTAGCAGTAATGTGAAACTAAACCTATGTTTATTCTAAGATTCAAATGAGATTCTGGAAAGGATCTTTGTCTTCAGACAGTGACATTCTCTCTGGAATGCAGCCATCTTCACTGTGACAAAAAGGGAACTAGTGTGAACAGTTTATTAACGTGGTTAGGTGAAATGAAACGTTTCCAGAGGTGGATTTGCAATAAATGAGATTATCCTGTAATACATTTAACTAACAGAGATCGGCCCCAAACTAAACCCTGCATTTGAACAACATTTAACTTTGGGAGATGTTTGGATCTGGATTAGGATCTGAACTTCATGATTCATGCCTATCTTTAACCTAATCAATGTGGCATCACATGGCAATGTTACATTCCTAAAAGAGACAAAGGAGATTCCTGAAGTTAATCAGAAGATTGGTGTTTCTGGTTGGATGGAGTATACACTGGGGCCAAAGGCATTTCCTTGTATAAAATTAAGTGGAGAAAAAGAACAGAGGAAACATGTTTTGAAAACTGGAACTGCGCATGCTTATTGGGTATAGTTGTAACTATGCATTTAGAACTGTTGCATATATGTGCCAGGATGTGACAGGGGATGTGTTAAATCAATACATCATTAAATAGGAAAGCAATGACTGACTGAGTGCAAAGGAAAGAAATAATACAAAAACCGGCCTGGCATGTTAATCGTGGAATGATTTAGAGTAGCAGAGCAGAACATAAGTTTGTTCCTTTCTTTGTTGCTTGCTGATATTGCCAAATGAGATCTGAAAGAGGACATGAAGGCCTGCAAATATACTAAGTACCACATGTGCCCCTGAAGAAACAACTTCATCCCCCCCTGCTTCCATCCTGCTAACAGTATTACCGGCTGCTGATTTAGGCAGGTGCTCAAGAGATTGCCGCCTTTCTTTTCATTAGGATCCTTCAGAACCTTCTGCTTTTTCACAAAAGTGTGTTGCTTTATCAATAATCCTAATCCAGACAAACAAAGACCAACCACATAGCACTATTACATTACATTTGATTATTCAGACCCCATCAACCCAGAGCGTAAATTTGAGGATATTGTTTTTCCACTTAATTTAGCTTCAGCCAAAATACTGTTTAGGATGTATCAATAATAGTCTTCGAAAATACCTTAAAAATGGTCATTAAACCTGGAAGGATGAGGAACGTTGTTTCTTTGTCTACTTACAGTTAAATGCATCTTCACTGCTTTAATAAACCAGATGTGTTGTAAAGCATTCAGTTGCAATAGACTGAGGCCAAATACACTGCAATGTTTCGATGCCCCTTTCAATCATGGTTTTCTCAAAAAGAATACACTTCATATTTCTGAGGTATTACCTCCTTGGGTATTACCGTCTGTAGGGGTTTGGGTTTTGTAACAGGAAAAATGTCAGTGGTTCAAATATTCCCTTCGGGCTGCATTGTGGTCATGAATAGAGTCAGTTGCAAATATACCAGCTAAATATTTTTCTCATTTTGAATTTGCTGATTTGTCAAAAATCAAAAAGTTCCATGGGGACAGTTTAATTTCAATTAAGTTCTTATGGAACCCAGGTTGGGTTATGGCAGAAACCAGCCTGCCAGGCTGGTTTTCCTTCTAGCTTGTCTGCCTGAGTCTTCAGCAGCCTATGATTCCTTGGAAGCCCACACTTTCAGGCTCTGAGGGTTCCCGGGTCCCATGAGGGACTGACCCAGCATCAAGGTTCCATTGCCTTTCATGGAGAAATTCCAGGATTTGGGGTTATTTTCCCAAACTGGGACAAAACCAAATTTCAGAATATCAGAATCCTCTGTGGAATGGAATTATCTTTCTCTGCCCATCTCTAGTATGCTAGAGTTGCAGTAGAAGGGTGCAGGGAGCTACCATGAAGAGTTTAAATCAGTGGTGTTCAAACTTTTTTTCTGGTGACCCAGCTGAAGAAAATTGTTGATGCCCATGACCCATTGGATGAGGATGGGGATGAGGGATTTGGGGTGTGGGAGGGGCTCTGGGCTGGGGCTGGGGGTTTGGGTGCGGGAGGGGGGTCAGGGCTCTGAACTGGGGCTGCAGCTCTGGGGTGAGGTTGGGGATAAGGAGTTTTGGGTGTAGGAGGGGGCTCCGGGTTTGGGGGTGCTCAGGGCTGGGGCAGGGGATTGGGGCCTTACCTCCAGTGGCTCCCAGTCAACGGTGCAGCAGGGCTGCAGAGGCAGGCTTCCCACCTGTACTGGCACCATGGACTGCAACAGCCAGCAGCAGGTCCGGCTCCTAGGTGGAGGTGTGCAAGCGGCTCCGTACAGCTTTCGCCCGCAGGCACCGCCCCCCAGTTCCCATTGGCTGGGAACCAAGCAATGGGAGGGCGGAGCTGGTGCTCAGGGCGGGGGCAGCACGTGGAGCTATTGAAGTCCTCAAATCATGAGGTTTAAACCACTGGTTTAAATAGGTACATATAAGACATCACTGACATATCTGACTGCTTCTAACATTCCCTCTCTGCCTATGGGCATGAGGGGTACAGCGGGTTTACCTGGTGGAGCTCCATGGCTCCAAAGGTGTGCAATCGTTTGGGTTGTGAGCACAATCAAGATTCAAGCCTCCTACCTACGTGTTTCACTGCAAGTAGCAGCAGGTGCAGGGCAGTGGGAATCACATGCTACCCTCTTCTGAAGCATTGCTGTTGCTGAGTGCAGTACCCTGGCACTCCTAAGCCATTCTGCCTGCAAGTACCCATGTAGGCAGAATGACTCATGGGATCTCAACTCAGCAGCTACAGTTCTGCTCCTTTCCTCTTCTCTGCTTCCCTGGGGAATTTCCAGAATTTCTCCCTAACTGTTAAGTAAAAAGACAAGAAATTCCTGAGATGTACTGTGTCTTGGGACACCCACAATGTCTTCTTTTGATGAAGCAGCATATTTCTGTCATCAGTTTTTGTTCCATTGCCCCAACATCAGATGCTGGAACAAGTAATCACTCAAGTATAAAAGCAGAGTTTTAATGATGTGGGAGAGTAGCCAAGCACATTAAGAACTACAACAAAGCAGCTTTGCAAAGCTCAAGAGCTCACATGGGAATACGGGACACTGCGTAAGACAAAGATTTCTACAGACTAGAGTATTACTAGGTCAAACTTGTGGTTCTCTTTGACATGAGTGCACATGACTTTAATATTAGTATTTGGGGAGGGCACTTTACAACATTACAAGGCAAACGAAGATGAAAGTTGTAATGTGAAGCCCTCCTTTCGATAAGAAAAACTTCAGAGCTAATCTGCAAAACTCTCCCCCCCCCCAGCACGTTCATCCACAAATACCACACATCCCTCCCAACAAGTTACATCTGAGAGACAAGCTTGAGTATGCCTCTCATTAGAACCACTGACTGAAAAATCCCACTTCCTTTAATCTTTGCATTTAGGTTTTAGTTTCAAAAGCCTTTGGGCCTTGAATTCTAAGTAATGACAAAGTCTACATTGTTGCCTGCCAACTAAACTCCATTCAAAGCTCATAATACATCATATAATGTACAAAAGATTACGTTGTTAGTCTGCTTTTTTCCCACCTGCCAGTCATCTCACAAGTAACATTTTGAGAAAGGAAACCTATTCTCACTCATTCTAGTTATCTTTATTCTAAGACATTGCAAGTTACCATACCAAAAGATGAGAAATTATTGTCCATAAACATTAGGATAGATTCCAGTCAAACGACCTGCAAGCTTCTTCCATTTGGCCTGCCCCTGTGCGTTGTATGATCTTGCAACAGAATGAACTGTCATTTGCAGGGGAAGGGGAGGAAGAAAAAAAAAGCACCTGAGTCCAGTTAAACAATCTTTCAGAGACGGCTGGGCCTACATAAACCAAACCAGCTCATTCTGAGAAGATGAAAGGAAGATGAGGCAACCTTCTGGAAGAATGAAGCAGTTACCCAGGGAAAAAACAGCTCCAGAAAAAGGCAGGTGAAGATACAAACAATGCTGGGAAAAATATAGACAAAGTGGTTGAGGTAATATCTTTTACTGGACCAACTTCTGTTGGTGAGAGGAACATGCTTTTAAGCTACACAGAGCTCTTCTTCAGGTTTGGAAAAGGAACTTAGGGTGTCACAGCTAAATACAAGGTGGAACAGATAATTTAGTATAAGAAGTTAGCACATATTCTAAGGGACCATTCAAGGTGAAGTGGCCTTTAACATCCTTGGAGTCATAGGACAAAAAAGAGGGTTAGTGGATTACAGATTGTTGTAATAAGCCATAAATCCACGGTCTTTATTAAGACCATGATTTTTAGTGTCTAGCAAACTTATGAATTTGAGCTCTCAGTTCATCTTCTGAAAGTGTTGTGCAGGTTTCCTTGGAGCATGGGGACTAATAGGGCAGATATAGAGTGATTGCTTTGTGAAAAGTGTTCACCCACAGGTGATAGGCTATTTTTGTCTTATTATTTTCCTGTGTGAGTTCATTTGAGAGCATAGTGGTTGTCTGGTTTCACCCACATAGTTATTATTGGGGCATTTAGTGCATTGGATGAGGTATATCACATGTTAGGCATGTGTAGGACCCACAGATCTTGAAAGGTGTGTTGTGGGGGGTGGTGATCATTGTAGCAGTGGAGATATGTTGAAGAAAAAGATACTGAGCTTGGGGACAGCTGGCTGCAGGCTGTGGCTTACCTCCCCAGAAATCTGTAGACTTGCCATAGAGAAAAGAGAACTACTCTCCTCCCCAATCCCACTTTTCTTTGTTGGTCAGGGTATCTTGACCCACCAGATGATAGCTTGGAGACAGACCTCCCTGAACTTATCCACAAGGCCCCTACCCTGATCATACTTAAGTTTCCCAAGAGCCCAACTATGGCTTTAGTTGACTTGCATAAAAATTCCTATTTATTATTTCACTTTGCTTTAACCTCCACCTACTGATTTAGAAAAGCTGGACGTGCACAAGTCCATGGGGCCGGACGAGTTGCATCCGAGAGTGCTGAAGGAATTGGCGGCTGTGATTGCAGAGCCATTGGCCATTATCTTTGAAAACTCGTGGCGAACCGGGGAAGTCCCGGATGACTGGAAAAAGGCTAATGTAGTGCCAATCTTTAAAAAAGGGAAGAAGGAGGATCCAGGGAACTACAGGCCAGTCAGCCTCACCTCAGTCCCTGGAAAAATCATGGAGCAGGTCCTCAAAGAATCAATCCTGAAGCACTTGCATGAGAGGAAAGTGATCAGGAACAGCCAGCATGGATTCACCAAGGGAAGGTCATGCCTGACTAATCTAATCGCCTTTTATGATGAGATTACTGGTTCTGTGGATGAAGGGAAAGCAGTGGATGTATTGTTTCTTGACTTTAGCAAGGCTTTTGACACGGTCTCCCACAGTATTCTTGTCAGCAAGTTAAGGAAGTATGGGCTGGATGAATGCACTATAAGGTGGGTAGAAAGCTGGCTAGATTGTCGGGCTCAATGGATAGTGATCAATGGCTCCATGTCTAGTTGGCAGCTGGTATCAAGTGGAGTGCCCCAAGGGTCGGTCCTGGGGCCGGTTTTGTTCAATATCTTCATAAATGATCTGGAGGATGGTGTGGATTGCACTCTCAGCAAATTTGCGGATGATACTAAACTGGGAGGAGTGGTAGATACGCTGGAGGGGAGGGATAGGATACAGAAGGACCTAGACAAATTGGAGGATTGGGCCAAAAGAAATCTGATGAGGTTCAATAAGGATAAGTGCAGGGTCCTGCACTTATGATGGAAGAATCCAATGCACCGCTACAGACTAGGGACCGAATGGCTAGGCAGCAGTTCTGCGGAAAAGGACCTAGGGGTGACAGTGGACGAGAAGCTGGATATGAGTCAGCAGTGTGCCCTTGTTGCCAAGAAGGCCAATGGCATTTTGGGATGTATAAGTAGGGGCATAGCAAGCAGATCGAGGGACGTGATCGTTCCCCTCTATTCGACATTGGTGAGGCCTCATCTGGAGTACTGTGTCCAGTTTTGGGCCCCACACTACAAGAAGGATGTGGATAAATTGGAGAGAGTCCAGTGAAGGGCAACAAAAATGATTAGGGGTCTAGAACACATGACTTATGAGGAGAGGCTGAGGGAGCTGGGATTGTTTAGCCTGCAGAAGAGAAGAATGAGGGGGGATTTGATAGCTGCTTTCAACTATCTGAAAGGGGGTTCCAAAGAGGATGGCTCTAGACTGTTCTCAATGGTAGCAGATGACAGAACGAGGAGTAATGGTCTCAAGTTGCAGTGGGGGAGGTTTAGATTGGATATTAGGAAAAGCTTTTTCACTAAGAGGGTGGTGAAACACTGGAATGCGTTACCTAGGGAGGTGGTAGAATCTCCTTCCTTAGAGGTTTTTAAGGTCCGGCTTGACAAAGCCCTGGCTGGGATGATTTAACTGGGAATTGGTCCTGCTTCGAGCAGGGGGTTGGACTAGATGACCTTCAGGGGTCCCTTCCAACCCTGATATTCTATGATTCTATGATCTGTCTGTATTTTTCTGTCCTTCGCTGCTCTCAGGCTATGTCTCTTTTTGAATGTCTGGAAAGTGCACAGCTCATTAAGGATGCTCCTGTAAAAATAATTTGTTGTGACAAAATATTTCCACAAAACTAAAGCCCTTAAAATATCAGACACACAAGTATTCATTCAGGTGGAGTGGAGTAAACACAGCTATATTTTGCAAAAAATTTGATTCTCTGGCCAAATTAATATATTGGCTGAAGCTAGAGTGTATCAGTCTGTGCACTAACAATGATCATTTTCAACAGTGCCAAGAGAATATGAAACGCTATCAAATCCAGACAGTAGTAGTAACATCCACTTTGCATATGGGGGAAGTAACATCCACTTTGTAAATGATGGCACAGGGGAAAGGCTCTGGAAAATCAGGCCCAGAGTGTTTAAACAAATTGTTACATTGCATGAGTTGGGGAGCTAAGGGCCTTCTAAAGGATATCCATGTGTGGGGCCAAAGTCTGAATCTGATGCTCAAGTTGAATATACCTTACTCACTGTGAATGAATGAAGTCAGTGAGCCAGATCCACCAGTTCCTCAGTAGCACCGATCAGCCAGACAGTTGCCTTAAAGGGACGGCCGAGGATTAGCCAGTGGTGAAGAGCTGACTCTTTCACTCCTCCTTCCTCCAGGTATGGGACAGTTAAGGGCAAGGAGGAATTGGGGCAGAATGCTCTTATGCTGTTTTAAACTATGCTGGGGGCCAATCCAGCCACTAGCCTTGGGAAAGCAAAAAGGTGATTCACAAGTGAATATAAGCTCTTCTCTGCTGGAGTTCTACTCCACAGCACTCTTTAAGAAGTAAGGTGCTATTACATCAGAGTAAGAATGTCAGAATCTGTCCCTACGTGATCACTCAGAAAGATGTTTATAGTTGTTGAATAGTTTCTCTTCACTGTGGAATCCAAAGAGCCAGATTCTTAGCTGACGAATACTAACATAGCACAGTATGATGATGTGAATGTGCAAACCAAGAGCTGTGTTTTTTCCTTTTACAGAGAAAATTCGACATGCTCCATTTCATAACTCTGTGAGAACAAGATTAACATTCAGCATTGCTTACAGGAACGTTTTCAGTGGATTGTCATATATGCCATTTACTAACCATTCACCTGAAGGATGTGGGTCTGATACAGCTCTTCATAGCCGTAGGCGTGACAGGTGTAATTGCCCATGTGAATAGTTGTTACCTTGGTGATGTAGAGGGAATCATCTTCTCCAAAATCCTATAGGTAACCAAAGACAAGAAAGAGGCCTTATTTAGCAAATTTATTTTAAACGTCACACAAGACTAGGCTATCTTTTTCAGCTTGTTTTGATAGGATCTCAACTTGGCAACACAACTTGAATTTTCAGTAGTAAATTTTGGAATGCATAAATCAGTATGTGGGAGGAAATGAGTGACAATTTATGAGTAAGATGATGCAACTAAAGTAATTCAATTGAGTGTGAACTTTTTTGCTTGGTGTTAAAAAGATGCTCGATGCTTGTAAAAAGATGACAGTCTCCAGCCATCTATCAGTAATTTATAGTGGAATTTAATATCTGTCTACTAAGGTTATAAAGCAATCTCTAACTTCTGGGTGAGTTAAAGACCGTTTGGATCTATGCTGATCGCTAACACAGTGCATCTTGACCTAGAGTCTCGATGAGAAAGAATTGAAACTATCAGTTATCTATAAAACACCTTATATCAAAAAGGATTTTAAAAACAGCCTAGTTAGGAGGTAAGGAGAAAGAGCATTTCTTTCAAAAATGTTTTGATATTTTTAATTGGTTATGTGCCTTTCCCTAGCTGTCATCTGCAGCAGCTTTACTTATATTTTCTCCATGTGTAAGTTAAAATGAAAGTTATTCCAGAGAATTCTCATGTCTGTGTTGCTAGGTTTGGGTATCTGGATATTTTGCCCTTGTGCTCTGCTTATCAAGTTATTGCAAGTGATCCCAAACAGGACTATATTGGGGAACAATATACACAGCAGCTTCTTTTCTCTCTTCATTAGCATTCAGACTTCTGCTGCTCTAAAATGTTTACACTTTTATGCAAAACCCAGAAGGAAACACGTAAAAAAACATAGTTAATTAGCTCAAAGAATGATTTTTCCTTAATTAGCTCAATGCATGAAGCATGCTAAATGAAATCCTTTGCAGAATTTCGCTGGAGAAGTACAGTAAAATTTCATGCTATGTAATAAGAGGAATACAAAATAAATACAACAGGATGAATAATAAACAGGGATGCAAAATTACTCCACTGGTTAAAACCCAAGAATGTTTGACCAAACTCCAAGTGTGGCTGGACGAAGGAAAGCTGCATATGCAATGTGCAACAGGAAAATCCCCACAGGAAGTTTTATCCGTTATGACAGCCTTTTTAAATACTCCCATTCAGAATAAAATACAATCCATCTGGTTTGTTTGATATGATCTTGAAAACATACAAAATTTAGTTAAGGGGCCAAATTTTGAGTTACATGTGTCAAACCCTCATAAGTGAGAACAGTGGAAATCTATGTAGGCCAAAATGTGTCTTTGTTCAGGACCAGTGGAGAAAGTTTCCATAGGGATGGGACAGATGCATCCAATGCTGCCCCCCAAACCACAGGCCTGGAGGTGCTGAGGGAAGCTAAGGTCTTGCAGTCAGCAGACTTTACCCCGAGCAAGCCCTTTATCCAGATCCTTCCAGCCACAGTTACTGGGCAGGAGGGCTCTATCATCTCCCATTGCAGGACTGCCACCCCAAGTGTTTCAAAAATTGAGTCAGGATCTCCTACCCTCCTTCAGTCATGAGATTGGTTTTAAAATAATGAGATTTATTTTGTTTTCTGGTTTATTTGTCTTTTTTTATTTGTTTTCTGGTTTCTGAGCCACTAAGGTTCCCTTCTTCATAAAGATTTTTCTCTGCAACCATGAGGGTTAGAAACTGACTTTATTACAAGGTGGAAGCTGAGATTCCCATTCAATCTCTTGATTCCAGAAGCTGGGGCTTAAAGAAAAATATTGCTAACTGACTCTTTTAAATCTCTGTCCCTGAACCACACCAGGCATCAAAGAGGGTTTACTATCAATACAGGGCAGACCATGAGTGGGTAGAAAAGGTGGCCCTGGAGCTCTGTTAGGTTTTGTACACGTTACAAGATGGAATAAGGAAGTGCGTGAAGCATGAGTGGAGCTTGCCAGTGGGACTAACATGCCCCTTCGTCCCAGATCATGCTCTTTGATGCCTACAACGTCACAGGTGGCAGAAATAACTGCGGACGTGGCTACTGTTGTTTCTGCTAGCATGACCTTAGCACATAAACTATGGTTTTGCCAATGCTTCTTTACAAAGTTGTGTGTCCCCTTCAATTTTTGGTCTGCCTTCAAACATCTACTCAGAATTTGGCCCTAAGGGTGAAATCCAAGCCACAGTGAAGTCAATGAGAGTTTTGCCATTGACTGCAATGGTGCTAGAATTTCACCCTAAGAGTTTACAATGTATAGTCTGATCTATTGGAAATAGCTAATGGAAAGTTAGGGCCTGAACTTGCAAATGCTACTAAGCATAGTGCATTGATCATTCCCATTGAGCTCAATCACTCTTCTATCATAAATCTGTATTCAGGGAAAAATGTCTGTCTAACAATATAACATGCAAGATGCAACTCAGAAAACTGTACTGCATGACTCCTGGAAACTAGGCCAGAACTTGCATTTGTATTGAAGCAAAGGTCTGTCTTGGGGCACAGCTACACTAGAGTTTACAGCAGCACAGCTGCACCGATGTACTTGAGCCGCTGTAAGATCTCTAATGTAACCGCTCTAAGCCAATGGGAAAGAGCTCTCCTGGCCTGCTCAACTACTCCAGCCTCCATGAGCGGCAGCAGCTATGTCAGTGGGAGAAGCTCTCCCACCAACATAGTGCTGTCTACACCGGCACTTATGTTGGTGTAACTTACGTCACTCGGGGGCTGATTTAGTCATAAGTTATACTGATTGTAGGGTACAATGTAGGGTAGACATAGCCTTTGGTAATCAACGTGCTGAGACTTTCTAAGGTAAAGGGCAAACTCAGGCCACAGATCTAAAAGACAGAAGTAAATCTATATAAAATAGATTCAAATTCCTCCTCTGAATGTGGCAGAAAGAAGATTTGAATCCACATCTGTTACCTCTCCCAAGTGAGTGCCCAAACCACCAGGCTTATGAGTCATTCTCTCTCTTGTTGGCTCAATGAATATTCATGTATTTATAAAAGGTAGAGCAGCTTCAACATGCGACACTGACAGCTAGCTACCTCAAAATAGACTATAGCCAGGTAGTTTGGGCCCTCACCAGAGAAGGGGGAGATCTGAGTTCAAGTCCTTGCTCCAGAGTGGGAATTCAAACCCACTTGAATCCCTTGAATCACAGGCAAGTATCTTAACCACTGGGGTAAAGGTTATAAGGACACACAGAAATACATACACCAAATATTTTCTGGTTTTTCAGATTGCTGGCCAAACCGAAAAAATCAACCATTCACTCAGCTCCAGGTGGCAACCATTGTTAATAAAAAAAAAAAATTGCACCAGATAAGCAAACTGCATATTATACAGGATATTTAACATTTTTGAAAGCTAATCCTAGATGCAGCTCAGATTGAGTTTCGATCAATAAAAGTAAGATGGCTACTTTTATGGAATGATTTATATGAAGTTATAGAAAAACAAAACAATAAAATCTTTCTTTCAAATGATGCTTCCTTATAGACATTACTGAATAATGTTTGAAACGCTTGGTTGGTGCTCTGTAATTGTCTTTTTATGGATGATATATTTTCTCTGATGCATACAAATGTATTAGTACAAGCAAAGATCCTTCCAAAAACAAACAGATGCAAGATTATACTATTATTCCTCTCCTCTAATATATTGTTCCTCTAAGAAAAGCTTTTTTCTTAAAAGCATGGTTTTGACTTTTAAAAGCTATTTTCTGATTCTTAAAAAATAAGTTTATCAAATATGATTGAGATAATACCATATTTTAATGTCAAACATAGAGGGGTAATATTTCCAGTGTGTAGGCGGTCATGCATATATAGTAAATCCCCATGACTGAAGATAAGAGCATTATTCAGGATGACCGATATCAAAACCTGGGATTATTACATTCTATCCCAATGAATTATCCCATTCTATCCCATATTGTCTACAGAAAGAACATCGTATTTTTGTAACATTAATGACTGTTTTTTCCTTTTTGCATCTTATGGTTTTCTCTGTTTTTTCCCTATGGACCTTATCAGTTAGTACATCAGAATTTTACATTTACGTATGCACATTGTAACAAACTGGGAAAATATCTGTTCCGTTTATGAATATGATGCATAAATTTGCTATGGAGTTAGACCAAAAGGGGTTGTTAAAAGAACAAAGGAAGAAAGATAAAATAATGGCCTAGATAAGGAGCATGCCCACAAACACTCTAGCCCAATAGCAGACTTACAGCCATGAAGAGGTGACTACAGCATTTTGCCAAGGCTGAGAAGAGGGAGATCAAGGGAACTAAGCCATTACAGGACCCAAGGCCTAGAAAAGGGAAGGCGTATGGGTGAGCTAAGGAAGGCTGCCCACGAACTGCCAGTGAGAGCTAGGGTGACTGTCCCGCCCAATTCGGGGCAGATGTTCCTGAAATGCAGAGTTGAAGTCCCATTCCCAAGCCGAATTACTGCAGATTTCCTGTGGCTCCACTCCATACCTGCCTGAGGCTCTTCCTGTCGTGGGGGGGCCTGAGGTGGGTCTTATTCTTTCCCCCCTCCCTCGCGAGAAGGCCTCCCCCCGCTCCTCCTCTCTCTCTGGGGCTCCATGCCCGACCAGTCCAAAAGCCGAAGCTGGGCAGTACTAAGAGACACTAAGGGAACTCCGGCTGTTGTGGGGAGCCCGGGGGGTGGGGGGGGGGGCGGATGGAGACACAGGCCAGGGGCTGCTCTTGGGCCCCCCAGCCCCCTGCCTAGGTCAGGTGGAGGGTCCAGGACTCCCCACAGAGGGACATGGTCGCTGGGTGGCTCTTAGCACGGCCTGGCTCTGGATTTCAACCTGGCCAGGGAGTGGGACCTTAGGGGGAAGAGGAGGAGCAGGGACAAAGCCTTGGGGGGAGGTGGGGGTTGGGGGCTCCAGGGGAAAGAGGAGGCGTAAGGGGGCAGGGGGTCTTGCATGTGTCCTGCTTTTGCCTTTTGAAAAAGTGGTCATTCTATTTGCGAGCACACAGCAGAAGTCACTCTTGTAGCTCGCAAGGCAACACACAGACAGAGGACATGCTGCAAGCAGGACAGTCTGCTCCTCCCAGCCAGACATGGAGTTTGGCTGACCTGAGGGGAACTTATAGAAGCTGTTAGGAAAGATTAAAGTGTAACTAAGACTCATGTATATAGATCGCTTATTGTTTTTACTCTTTGCTCTGTGTGCTTGGACCTTTTGGGGGAATGAATAAATAATGCTTTGCTTTGAAGAGACATTTTGTGAGTCACTTTAATCAGCTCACAGGTCCCCGAAGTGAAAGGGCTTACAGGTGCCTAACACAGTTGGGCCTGTTGCGTTATCATGGTTGAGAAACAGGGAGACTACTTCCCAGAGAGCCAGTCTAAAAGTGTCTGGACTGCATGGTTCCAGCAGTGAGGTACAGGAAACCAAGCACCTAATGGGGTCTAAGGTGCCATTTGCCCTAGAACGGTGATATGCATGCACCCACCCTATCTCAGAAGAACATTATGTAGGTTGAAAAGTCAAGCATTGAAAGTTAGGTAATGACAGAATTAAAGTTGCCTTTGTATGTGGTACATTCTAATAATCTCATTATAAAACAACTGTTAAATGTTTTAGTAAAAATCCTTGTTTTTCAGCAGGTTCATGACTGATAAGTTCAAGCCGTGACAGAGGGCAAACTGTCTTATTCTACAACCTGTATCACTTTTTCCCTCTTGGAAATAAAAAATGCTGTACTTCCTTGTGAGTATCATTTACATTTTGCAGGGACCCTTCAAAAAAAGGATTGATAATTCACTCTCTGGATACATTGAAACTTTGCAAAATTAAAAGCCAGTGTTTTAAATTGATCAGAGCCTGCTATTATATTTAGCAATCTTAAAGTCATGACCATACACAGTCAATTTTAAAACAAAACTACTCTAGACAAATGACACATGCCTTTTCTGTGTTCCATTTCCCTTCCATCTGTACTGATTACCAAGATTTTGCATGTTTATTTATCCTACTTCTCCTTCCCAATACATTCATTGACATCACGACCTGCTAAGGTTCTGAGACATCACATTTAAAGAAGTGTAAACTTTTGTTTGTAAATCCAGTTCACATTTTGCCACAGGTGAAACAATTTCATTCACAATTCCACCATGATTTCAACAATTTCCATCCCACCATCAACCTCAGCCTGGTCCAGTCCACACAAGAGATCCACTTCCTGGACACTACAGTGCTAATAAACAATGGTCACATAAACACCACCCTATACCGGAAACCTACTGACCGCTATTCCTACCTGCATGCCTCCAGCTTTCACCCTGACCACACCACACGATCCATCGTCTACAGCCAAGCTCTGCGATACAACCGCATTTGCTCCAACCCCTCAGACAGAGACAAACACCTACAAGATCTCTGTCAAGCTTTCTTACAACTACAATACCCACCTGCGGAAGTAAAGAAACAGATTGATAGAGCCAGAAGAGTTCCCAGAAGTTACCTACTACAGGACAGGCCTAACAAAGAAAATAACAGAACGCCACTAGCCGTCACCTTCAGCCCCCAACTAAAACCCCTCCAACGCATTATTAAGGATCTACAACCTATCCTAAAGGATGACCCAACACTCTCACAAATCTTGGGAGACAGGCCAGTCCTTGCCTACAGACAGCCCCGCAACCTGAAGCAAATACTCACCAACAACCACATACCACACAACAGAACCACTAACCCAGGAACCTATCCTTGCAACAAAGCCCGTTGCCAACTGTGCCCACATATCTATTCAGGGGACACCATCACAGGGCCTAATAACATCAGCCACACTATCAGAGGCTCGTTCACCTGCACATCCACCAATGTGATATATGACATCATGTGCCAGCAATGCCCCTCTGCCATTTACATTGGTCAAACTGGACAGTCTCTACGTAAAAGAATAAATGGACACAAATCAGATGTCAAGAATTATAACATTCATAAACCAGTCGGAGAACACTTCAATCTCTCTGGTCACACAATCACAGACATGAAGGTCGCTATCTTAAAACAAAAAAACTTCAAATCCAGACTCCAGCGAGAAACTGCTGAATTGGAATTCATTTGCAAATTGGATACTATTAAACCGATGTTCTGGTTTAACTTGGATTTAAACTTGGAGAGTGGTCAGTTTGGATGAGCTATTACCAGCAGGAGAGTGAGTTTGTGTGTGTATGGGGGTGGGGGGGTGAGAAAACCTGGATTTGTGCTGGAAATGGCCCACCTTGATTATCATGCACATTGTAGGGAGAGTGGTCACTTTGGATGAGCTATTAGCAGCAGGATAGTGAGTTTGTGTGTGTGGTTTTTGGGAGGGGGGTGAGGGGGTGAGAGAACCTGGATTTGTGCAGGAAATGGCCCAACTTGATTATCATGCACATCGTGTAGAGAGTTGTCACTTTGGATGGGCTATCACCAGCAGGAGAGTGAATTTGTGGGGGGGGGGGTGGAGGGTGAGAAAACCTGGATTTGTGCTGGAAATGGCCCAACTTGATGATCACTTCAGATAAGCTATTACCAGCAGGACAGTGGGGTGGGAGGAGGTATTGTTTCGTATTCTCTGTGTATATATAAAGTCTGCTGCAGTTTCCACGGTATGCATCCGCTGAAGTGAGCTGTAGCTCACGAAAGCTCATGCTCAAATAAATTGGTTAGTCTCTAAGGTGCCACAAGTACTCCTTTTCTTTTATTCACAACCCAATATGTGATTGTAATGTCACAAGTCCTGTACTGCTACATAAGTGAATGAAGCTGAGAGAAAGGGAATGAGTAGCAAAATTTGACTCATTGGGTTCAATCCTCAGTGTGACCCAGCTTTCTGCTTGTGCACCGAAGAGCAGGTGAAAGCTTCAAAGGAGGCATTGATGTTTTTCTGGCTTCCAGTCCTGGAAGGCAGTTTGGCCCACAGTGCATATTAGAATAGGCTCACGGCTGCTTAAAGTGTGTGTATCTCTGACACTGAGGTGGGAGAACTGGGTGACGTAGAACCAGCTACACTGACTCTATGTTACCTAAGAAAGCTTGTACAGTATACAAGGGGGAATGCCCAGCTGCCCTTCTAGGGCAGGTTTGAGGTCCCTTTGCCCTGCCAGAGTGATGCAAAGGGCAATTAGCACATATTAAGATTGTGTGTATTTTATAGAATGATTTGTAATTGTTTAAGCAAAAATAATTTGGCTTTACAAAAATAAAAAGGAAGAAATAATGGAAAAACTATAGCCCGGTGTCATGAGTGAAAGCATTCTTTCTGTGCAGGGCTAGTACCACCTAATTTTTAATTTTCAAATTTTCAAAGATAAACTTGTGCAATCCCAAGTATCTACTTTGTTGAACAAATACTCTGAGCATGTACAAACTGGTCTCTTTCTGTAAGCAAATAGCCAGGTAGACGCTAACTGCTAATCTGCCTGCACATCCATAGTATCATCATGTGCAAATGAGATGTTTGACCATATTTGAAAACCTGAGTACATTGTGTGAACAGACCAAAAATGTACATCATGTACTATTATAATTACTGAACAGTATTAGTGCTCCTAGTAGTGAACAAAGCAAACACAAACTCCTGGTTCTTTCACCCAGGTCTCTCATTTTGAGACATATAATTAATTTAATCACAGCTGCCTCAGTTCCACATACCTTTCATGTCCCCTTGCTTTTATTACTGAAAATTATTTACATCAGAAATAAAGAATCCTACAACTGTGGTTACTGAGTTATTTACACTAAAGGAATGAATCCCACAGCACTTTTCAGATTATCCTGCATGAATAATCATAGTAATGTACAGCTGGAAGGGAGCTTGAGAAGTCATGAAGTCCGACCTTTGCACTCAGAGCCAAGTAAATCTAGAGTAGACCATCCCTGACAGGTGTTTGTCCAACCTGTTCTTAAAAACCTCCAGAACTGGGGATGCCACAACCTCCCTTGGAAGCCTATTCCATGGCTTAATTACCCATCGAGTTAGAATTTTTTTCCTAATACCTAATTTAAATCTTCCTGGCTGCAGATTAAGCCTCTTTTCCTTCACAGTCTTTGTATGGTCTTCATTTTGGATCTTTCTCACACACTGTGCATCACTGGATGTGGGCTTTGGCAGGGTGAGAGGTATGCCTTTACCAAACTATTCTGTCACAGCCTTTACGCATACCATATTGTGGTCTAGCCTCACAGCAGAGAAGAATTTTATGCACATCTTTCTTTAGTGGGTTGTTGCTGAAATACTTCATAGGAAAACTGTATTAGAGATGGACTTGTATGTGGTATGGACGATCACTTGGACATATTTAGTTCTTTCCTCTGTCACTAACTCTTAGCAAAAGGAACCACTGTGATTCATCTTGAAAAAAGGGTGGGAATGGATCAGGGACATCACACTGGGAATATGCACTGTGTGGGCCACCGCCGTGCTCAAACTTCCTGTGTAACAGGGGCAGGTGCGGTGGGCCATAAGAGAGGGGACAGGAAGATCCATTGCTACATAGTGCATCATGTCAGACCTCCCTGAGTGGTGGGCACTTCTAGTGGAATATAGGGCTACTTCAGCATTTGGAATGGCTCTGCAGACTCAAGGGGACCATCCTTCTGCCTTCCTCCTACACATCTGACCAATGCCTGGCCTGGAGCTAGATGTTAGGCTAAGGTAGCAAGGACACAGAGGAAACTCCAAGTTACAAATACAGTTATGGCTTTGAATTCTGAACACCCCCAAGTTTAGTCTTTGCTGGTTTGGCCGATTGTAAAGATTTGTACACTTTCCATCAGAGTTTGAATTTTAAATTCACCCAAACTTCAGAGGAGATCAGATCTGAGGGTTTGGTTTGGGCCCAACTCTATTTATAATATTTATGTCTGAAAACATCTGGATTATCTAAAAATGCTTCTGCCTGCTGCCTTGTGTACCTAGTGAAAACATTGTGTGCCCCACACCCCTCCCATTGTGCTGACCCAGAGTTTGAAATCCTACTCATCCTTGATTTTAACTAGCATCAGCTTCCCAACGCTGATAAATACCTGTCTAAAGGGTGACTGAAAAGGCCCTGTGGATTTCTAATTCGATGATGATAAAGAGCTACCAATGCCAGTAATTACTAGCAGCTGTCAAAGGGTTGATATCAAGGCCTAGCAACATATACAACCTCAGCTAATGATATTCTTGTCATTTGAGTCCATCAGAACTTACATGATATGAAACACCCCATGTAAAAGCAAGAACAAAGGATCACCATTTGAGCTGTTAAATGCATTTCATAGACCGGATGAGACATGATCTCCTGTCCACTGTCTCTCTAGAACTGAGGTTTTTCAAACCCACTGATTACAGCATCTCAGGGCTGATTTTATGCCTCACTATGCAATGTATTTCTCACTAAAGGTAAAGAAACAGTGCCAGTATTTATTGATGACCACTATTGTGATTAAAATTTGGTGAATTCTTTTTTTTTGTATTCTGAAAATCTTGCTTGATCCTCAGAGTCCCAGAAACAGCCATCTGATAATTTTTAAAACAAAATGTACCCAGAAATTTAATGAGATTATAATTACAGTGCAAACTCTACAACATCTATCACTTTGAAAATAATTTCTCCACACTAACCAAATGTCTCATCTTTTTTACAATAGATTCATGACTGATTCATATAAAAACTAAATTAGTCATGGACTCTTAAATCATTTTCTTTTGCCCTTTTAATAATTCATTTCCAGAGACAAGCTGAGAATTTATGCTTCATTAGAATTATTTGTTCTTGATTTTAAACATGCTTATTGTGACAGATATGGCAATCTCCTAAAATATCTTTGAGAGATCTTACTATATTAACTTTATGTATCACTGTGAGCCAGGGATTGAATGTACTTTCATGGGGGAGGGTTACCACAGCCCATCAGGGACTAAGAACAGTGAAGGATGATTAGGCAAATTCACTCTGGTTGTAACATCTCCAGAGACGTATCACTACCTGGAGAGGCTCATAGACAAACACCTGTCAGGGATAGTGTGATCCGGCAAATTGACAGAACCCTCTGTCCCAGGCAGCTGGGTGGCAATCCTTCCAGATGGAAAGACTGATACCTACTAGAGCCTGAGGTTGGATTTGGCAGGGGTGATCTAATAAGCTTATTAGCATGAATATGGTTTCTTTTCTTATTTTTAATATGTTTTCTCTGTCATGCTTTAACTCTAAGAATAACTATGCTTGCTTAGAAACAGCTGTGTGGTAACTCATAACTGCTGGCAATTACATTGTTCATAGCCTTTGAAGAGTAAGCAAAGTGCAGATGCAGGCCTGTTTAGACAGTCTGGCTTGCTGGGAATAAGTGTAGACAGGGGACTGTGCAGCCTGGAAAAACCCCGGGCAAGAGGGAGAGACACGTAGGTCTCTACCCAGGAGAGGAGCTAGGAGCCTAGAATTGGGTGCCTGTGGTGGACCATGGAGGGGGAATACTGGTGCACTTGCCCTGAACTGTGACATTTATCATTTCAATAATTTAAATGGGGTTAAATTCAGCCTTTAACAAATGCAAGAAAGCTACTGCAAAGGCAGCCTGATGGAGAATTTAGTTTTTCTTTTTCTATTATTGTACTAATAAGACATTTTTTCTGATAGACACATATGGAAAGGGGGCATTTTCCGGAGCTTCTTTATTATACTGTAGATAATAACTGACTTCTACATGCTCCATGAATTTAATACATATTCAAAGTCAATACTATAATAATAATCAAGGAGCAGACTTCCTGATGAGTTACCTCGGAATGAAGGTGTTACCATATCAATAGTCTTAAGATGTAATGCCTGATGGCAGAGGGCAGGCAAGGGGGTGTTCCAGAACAGAAGTCAAGGGTGAGCAAGTGGTCAGGTAGCTGGCAGGTCAATCCGTGTCAGGGGCAATGGTCAGAATTCTCATAGAGGTGAGTAGCCAGAAGATCCAATCCAATGGGCCCAGTCAGTGGGTCTGGGGAGGTGACGTGGGGCAAGCCAGCAAGTCAACAGGGTAAGGTGGTCTAGGCAGCAACCAGCAGGCACCGATCTGTTGTTCAGACCGCTTCCTCTTCCTGTTATGGACTTTATATAGTCCAGACACCTAGTGAGAGTGCTGCCTATCCATCCAGTCAGGGGCCTGAGGTGTGGCTGCTGTGGGCTTGTAGATGTTTAGCACTAAGGCTGTTGGTCAGGGGTAGCGGTTCAGTGCATCTCCGTAACACAATGACTAAGGATGCCGCCAAAGGACCTGGCAGGACTGGAATCAATGCTGGTGTCCTGACAGATGCCTTTAATAGTTCACTGTACCAGAAATTCCAGAAGAAAGCAAATCACCAGTCCCAGATGATGCACTTGTGCAATGGTATATCATGGGAAGAGATTTCTTTTTGACTCCAACCAATAATCATCTTATACTCTGAACCATAAGAATTGACCGTCGTTGACATTTTTATTCAAGCTACTGTAACTATCTTTGTTCATTTGTGTGTGAAATCATTGAAGTCCAATGATCTCAATGGGTCAGGATTTCAACCTAAGATTGAATCAATTTTTTAATCTTATTATCCTATTTGCCTCAATACCTTGCAGCAGTGAGTTCCCTCAGTTAATTTATTTCTCCCTTTTAATTTTAGGAGATCTCTGTTGCGTTCATGGCTCTGCTTCTCTGGTATGTTGTGAAGCTTTAATAAGTAATGTTTTCAGATTAATTCAGATTCTCAGATGGAATGTGCTGTAAAAAACAAAACATGCGTGCATATTTGTATACTTACCTGTTTTTACACACACACACACACACAAAACAGAGTGTATCTGATCCATCTATAGCGGGATTACATCTGACATTCCAAATTTCTCAGAAGCTTCAAACACCTGCCATCTGTTTTTTAAACAAACCACAAGCATAATATTTTCTTCTTCCTCCCCAAATGTGGACTTTTTCTGCCCAAAATTACATAGATTTGATGTTAAGGACAGACAATAACCTGTCATTCAATCCTGCAGGTTTAAAGTCTGATATATTGTGACTCTTCTTGGCGAAAAATGTGAGTGTTCCAAATTTAGCGGCAAGTATCATATATCCCACTGGAAAGTGACACTCTTCCCATTTCAATGGCATAAACCTCTTGCGTGAAATCCTGGCCCTATTAAAGTCAATGTCAAACTCCAATTAACTTTAATAGGGCCAGATTTTCACTCAGGTAGGTCATGAAATCAGACCCTTTTAGATATTCTATCCCCCACTTTATCTACCATCTGCTTACCTAATCTAAGTGTCCACATAGCTCTATGTATTTCTAAAATTCTTATTAGTGATTTATTGTAACCGATATTTTATTACTTTCTTTGTACTCACACACTGAGCTATTTTCTCTGTAATGAATACTGGGATAATTATTTAAAAATGTGCATACAGAAAAGTCTCATGAAGAAGGAAGGGAAGAGCAATCCTAATTCACTACAAAGTCTCTGCTAATACACACCTCTGCTAACACATTCTGCTCCCTGGTTGCTCCTTTTGGGAATTACGATCAAATTATTAATGTTTAGATTGTAAAGAGGTTTGGAACAAACAAGGTATTGCTCTTATTTCCTGTAATCAGACAGTTTCTAATAATAGTTGTGATGGGAGGACTATGGATGGCAAGTGTTCAGGGATAGCATCAGGAAAAGAGATTTAACATCTGCTCACTAGTGCATTTGAAAAAAGAAAAGAGAAAAATTAAAGTCTCCTGAATAATATAAACAGTTCAGACCTCCTGGAATTGTGATGTTTCAGAATATGCAGAGATACACCTGCATCAAGTTTACCTTGTCTCAAAGATATATATTTGTTTCCCTAATGTAGTCTGGGAAAAGAACATTACAGCTGAACAACATATTCAAACAATGTGACTCACCATCTAAAAGTGCAAAACCCACAGATTCTGTTAGCTGAAATCATTAATTCAAATTGGTATTCACTCTCCTTGTCTACACTAGACATTGTGAACTTTATTCTGACATTTTATACTGACATGTACACACACCTCCCTGCCTCCCCAGCTTTGGAACGCCACAAAGGTCTCCCCACTGAGTTGACTCCAAGTTGCTCCTCATGGGGACGGCATCCTTCTCCTAAGGAACAAAGTTTCTGTTCACCTTCCAGAACCTATGGATTTCAATGGGTGTGTCTGAGGCACAGTGCAATGCTTGAAGAAACCCTTTGCCTTCCCCCTAGCTCTGTGGTCCACTGTCCCACTATTTTCCTTCCCTTTAAAGGAGGTGTGTGTGTGGGGGGGTGTATCTTCACTGCTGAGAGGGTACCTACAGCTTTATTACCTTTTCTGAATAATCTCAGGACTATGGAGGGAGTAGATGTACATCACACCATGGGCCTAGCTCTACTAGCTACTTACTTAGATTGTAGACTCTTTGAGGTAGGGAATTGGCACTACATTAGCCTGGAAAAGGGCTAATGTAGTGCCAATCTTTAAAAAAGGGAAGAAGGAAGATCCTGGGAACTACAGGCCAGTCAGCCTCACTTCAGTCCCCGGAAAAATCATGGAGCAGGTCCTCAAAGAATCAATCCTGAAGCACTTAGAGGAGAGGAAAGTGATCAGGAACAGTCAGCATAGATTCACCAAGGGAAGGTCATGCCTGACTAATCTAATCGCCTTCTATGATGAGATTACTGGTTCTGTGGATGAAGGGAAAGCAGTGGATGTATTGTTTCTTGACTTTAGCAAAGCTTTTGACACGGTCTCCCACAGTATACTTGTCAGCAAGTTAAAGAAGTACGGGCTGGATGAATGCACTATAAGGTGCGTAGAAAGTTGGCTAGATTGTCGGGCTCAACGGGTAGTGATCAATGGCTCCATGTCTAGTTGGCAGCCGGTGTCAAGTGGAGTGCCCCAGGCGTCAGTCCTGGGGCCGGTTTTGTTCAATATCTTCATAAATGATCTGGAAGATGGTGTGGATTGCACTCTCAGCAAATTTGCGGATGATACTAAACTGGGAGAAGTGGTAGATACGCTGGAGGGCAGGGATAGGATACAGAGGGACCTAGACAAATTGGAGGATTGGGCCAAAAGAAATCTGATGAGGTTCAATAAGGATAAGTGCAGGGTCCTGCACTTAGGACGGAAGAACCCAATGCACAGCTACAGACTAGGGATCGAATGGCTAGGCAGCAGTTCTGCGGAAAAGGACCTAGGGGTGACAGTGGACAAGAAGCTGGATATGAGTCAGCAGTGTGCCCTTGTTGCCAAGAAGGCCAATGGCATTTTGGGATGTATAAGTAGGGGCATAGCGAGCAGATCGAGGGACGTGATCGTCCCCCTCTATTCGACATTGGTGAGGCCTCATCTGGAGTACTGTGTCCAGTTTTGGGCCCCACACTACAAGAAGGAGGTGGATAAATTGGGAAGAGTCCAGCGAAGGGCAACAAAAATGATTAGGGGTCTGGAACACATGACTTATGAGGAGAGGCTGAGGGAGCTGGGATTGTTTAGTCTGCAGAAGAGAAGAATGAGGGGGGATTTGATAGCTGCTTTCAACTACCTGAGAGGTGGTTCCAGAGAGGATGATTCTAGACTATTTTCAGTGGTAGAAGAGGACAGGACAAGGAGTAATGGTCTCAAGTTGCAGTGGGGGAGGTTTAGGTTGGATATTAGGAAAAACTTTTTCACTAGGAGGGTGGTGAAACACTGGAATGCGTTGCCTAGGGAGGTGGTGGAATCTCCTTCCTTAGAAGTTTTTAAGGTCAGGCTTGACAAAGCCCTGGCTGGGATGATTTAATTGGGGATTGGTCCTGCTTTTGAGCAGGGGGTTGGACTAGATGACCTCCTGAGGTCCCTTCCAACCCTGATATGCTATGATTCTATGATTCTAATATCATTTTGTTCCCCATCTGTACAACACCTAGCAGAATGGAGTCCTGGTCAATGACTAGGTTTTTTAGGTCCTACCTCAATACACATAATAATATTAATTAATAGCGACCCCCCCATCCCTCATGCAATTACTGGACTCCACAGAGAACTCTCTTTGGGGTCCAAAGGACAGGGACAGTGTATGTGGCCGATCTCTATGCCTTTCCATGCAGGACACGAGAGGGGAACTGCCTGAACCAGTGATGCAATTTAGGTACCAGAAGTAGGAAGGCTCATCTTTCATTTAGGCTCAGCTCTCATCTTGAGAGCTTCTGGAACTTCTGGGGTTCTAATGCTTTGAAATAATTCCAACACCGGGCTAAACACCGTTGGGGCTAGAGTATATCTTGTTTTGCATAGACGCATGAAGTGGGGATGAGACTGGAAGGCAAGTTCTCCCCTGCCTTGCAGCACTGCAAAGGGTGAGGCACTCCTTAGCCAGGGACAACGGAAACGCAAAAGGAGAAAGGGGTGTTGAGGCATGTGCCTGTTTCTACTCAACAATGACTAGCAGGAGGCACTGAAGAGGGGAGCCTGACCTGTACTCTTTCAAAGCAGCAGAGACACTCCCAGAGACATTCTAAATAAATAACAAGGCCCCAGATTGTACTGTTCATGGTAAAGACAGAGGATGGTTCAAAACCCCTTGTTGATCTAAATTTTCATCATACATGTTGATGTTTTACAGAGAACAAAACGGTCTTACGTTCTAAGACTGTGCGCTTCAAAGGACAAAACAAACAGCCAGCTGTTTCTCATGTTGATATTTTTGTGGTTGCACTGACAACCTATTTAATTTTAGCCTCTGAACCAGAAAAGAAATATTCCATTGAAGGCACCAAATAGATACAAGATCTGTGAACCTCATTATGATGCTAGTACAAGAGATTATGTATTCTGAAAACATCATAAATATCAATTTTGCATTTAACCTTCACCATCCAGGGCCTAGAAGGACCTAATTCGCTTGCTAGGTATTGTATGACCAATTGCAATTTCTTAATCTTTGACTTTAAAGAAAGAAGCTTCTCTCAAACTGTACAACATGCCACAATTTCCTCACATCACTTGATTACTGTATAATCTAAGATGGCATGAGAGCTTGATCGTTTTAATAGCCTCTGTTCCATCAGCGAGGGTGTTCAGAAGGGTTACTCCCGTGTGACCTTTATATTAGTTAACAATGGAAACTACTTTAAGAACAAACAGGACTATTCCTCCTTCATACAGCCTGCTCCTATGAGAAGTTTAACTTAATTATCACATGGGCTGTTAACTCTAGAATGGATTTCAAAATCACACATTTAAGATGGATTTTTAAGAGCAGATTTATTATATACATCCTAAGGGGTCTGTGGATTGGATCCGGAATTAGCCAAAATAAGGTGGATGTGTATGGGGAATGGATCTTGCAAAATAGAGGGATATGCGTGGATGTGGGAGGAGAACACATATCTGAAATATGATTTTCCATCCTTGTCATCAGCAGCTGACTCAAGTGCATATCTTTAATTACTCCAGCAACAGAGTGTGAGCAACTAGTTACATGGGGAGCAGTTCCTGTGCACTTGCTACAAGGAATCCAGGTTTTGCCATGTCAAGGTTCCTTCCCCACTCTGAACGTTAGGGTACATATGTGGGGACCTGCATGAAAAACCTCCTAAGCTTATCTTTACCAGCTTAGGTCAAAACTTCCCCAAGGTACAAAATATTCCACCCGTTGTCCTTGGATTGGCCGCTACCACCACCAAACAAATACTGGTTACTGGGGAAGAGCTGTTTGGAAACGTCTTTCCCCCCAAAATACTTCCCAAAACCTTGCACCCCACTTCCTGGACAAGGTTTGGTAAAAAGCCTCACCAATTAGCCTAGGTGACTACAGACCCAGACCCTTGGATCTTAAGAACAATGAACAATCCTCCCAACACTTGCACCCCCCCTTTCCTGGGAAATGTTGGATAAAAAGCCTCACCAATTTGCATAGGTGACCACAGACCCAAACCCTTGGATCTGAGAACAATGAAAAAGCATTCAGTTTTCTTACAAGAAGACTTTTACTAGAAATAGAAGTAAATAGAAGTAAAGAAATCACCTCTGTAAAATCAGGATGGTAGATACCTTACAGGGTAATTAGATTCAAAACATAGAGAATCCTTCTAGGCAAAACCTTAAGTTACAAAAAAGATACACAGACAGAAATAGTTATTCTATTCAGCACAATTCTTTTCTCAGCCATTTAAAGAAATCATAATCTAACACGTACCTAGCTAGATTACTTACTACAAGTTCTAAAACTCCATTCCTGGTCTATCCTCGGCAGAAACAGCATATAGACAGACACAGACCTTTTGTTTCTCTCCCTCCTCCCAGCTTTTGAAAGTATCTTGTCTCCTCATTGGTCATTTTGGTCAGGTGCCAGCGAGGTTACCTTTAGCTTCTTAACCCTTTACAGGTGAGAGGAGCTTTCCCCTGGCCAGGAGGGATTTCAAAGGGGTTTACCCTTCCCTTTATATTTATGACATGCCATAAGGAGGCCTGCCCCTGCCTACTGCAGATCTGCAATTACTGCTCTCACTCTGGCCCCTTTTAGCCTAATATGTGCCAGTACACCAACTTGGGTACAGTGCAGCAGAGAGTAGCTATGTTGTGTGAAGTATTGCTTAGGATTCAGACTGAGTAGTGGGTACACAACTGTAGTGATGCACAAAACTCCTGTGGGGACTGATGCAAGGATAGTCCCTAAATATGGGTTTTTTTGGACACATACAAAACTAGAACCTACAAAGTCAATACAAGTTCCTTAAATATTGAACATTTCATCTGCAAAAGGTACAAACTGTAACTCCAGATAGTTTTCAGGATCTGCCCTCTCAGGACTCAACCTGCAGTCTTAATTCAGACAAAAATCCTACTGAGTCTTTGGAATCCAATCAAAGTTCCAGTAAAGTCCATGGAAATAACTCCATTAACTGCAGCTGGATTGTGCTCTTGGTGAGAAGTCCACAGATGTATGAGATGGTGCAATTAATTTTTTTTAACTTTCCTTTAGCCAGTTCACCAAAAAATAGTGACCAATTCATCAAAAAATATGATTGGCTTCTGCACTATTTAGAAGATGAAAATGAAGAAAATCTGAACCCAGGTAAAATTGGGAATTTGTCCAACTCAGTAGTTTGCTGTTCTGGCAGAGGAAAGAGTTTTCTGTAGCTGGAATGCTGGGAGACCAGGTGCCAGCTCTTGCCAAGCACTAACAAATTCATTGCTGGAAACCAGTCTGTTTCACGTATGTCAGGGTGGGGAACTTGTGGCCCGTGGGCCGGACCTGGCCCATTGCTTAATTTCATCCAGCCCGCGGCAAGTCTCGGGGCCCCCTTGCAGGGCTGGAGCCATGAGAGCTGGCTCGCCCTGCTGCGGGCGAGAAACCCTAAGCCTCCATGCCCTCCCCTGCCATGGGACTGGAGCTGCGAGTGCCATTTGCCCTGCCATGGGGGGAAGCCCCAAGACCCCCCCCCAGATGGATGAGTTCAACGTTTTATATTTTTCTCTCTCTCAAATCCCCCCACCCCCAAATTAAGTTGCTTTTTACTTGTGTGTGGCCCGCGATAGATTTTTTTCTGTGAGTCAATGGGCTGTGATAGAAAAAAGGTTCCCCACCCTGATGTATGTGTTAGTACAGTTAAGATGGCTATTATACTTATAACAATGTGTTTAGACTTTATGCAGTTTCCACAGTATGCATCCGATGAAGTGAGCTGTAGCTCACGAAAGCTCATGCTCAAATAAATTGGTTAGTCTCTAAGGTGCCACAAGTACTCCTTTTCTTTTTGCGAATACAGACTAACACGGCTGTTACTCTGAAACCTATGAAATCCTTGTAAATTAATGCATGTATTAATCTCACTTATGCTAACTTTATCACATGCTATAAAGTAATATTTAAGTTTTTGCTTTTTGACTGTAAAAATGTTTGCTCTGAAACCGTGAACCGAGTCAGGAGGGATCTTCTTCTAACCATCAAGAAGCCTATCAAAACTAAATGAGCCTTTGTGGGACATCACAATACACAGATGGAGAGGATACATGCAAAAGGGCTTGTCTCATCAGCTTGAATTCTGGAAGAAGGAAATAAAAATAGCTGACAAAAAACATTTCCATCTGTCTTTTGCTGTTTGGTCTCTCAAAGGGCTGGAGCTACAAAACAGAAGCACAGACCCCCAGGATCAACATGGTTAGTCCTAGTGTGACCAGATGTCCCAATTTTATAGGGACAGTCCTGATATTTGGGGCTTTGTCTTATATAAGAGCCTATTACCCCCGTCCCGATTTTTCACTTGCTGTCTGGTCACCCTATTTAGCCCTTAAAGACATTCAGAGCTGACAGAGGACTACAAGTCTGTCACCTATTAAAACCATAGACTGAAACTCATTTATGTATTTATGCTTACTGCTTTAATTTTGTAATAACTCTTTCCCAGTTAATAACTCTTTAGTTAGCCTATTACAGGACTGGCTACAAGCACTGTCTTTGGTGAGAGAAATAAAGTACAAATTGGGGTACGTGACTGGTCTCTTAGGACTGGGAGCAGCCTGAGTATTTTGAGAGCTTTGGTGTATAACAGCCAAGTGTCACTAAGTTGAGCTTGCCTGGGTGACAAGATAGACTGGAATGCCCAATGAGAGTGTCTGTGACTCCACGGTAAGACTGCTATAGTGCTTCAGGAGTTCACATTTGTTACTAGGTTGGTAAAATCTAATTATAGAACATACAACCAGGTTGAGGTCTCTGCCCTGATTCTTGACAGTTTGCCCTGAGGTTGGCACTCACGGTCATGAATCACTCCAGACAGCGTGACAGTAGCTAAAGGATGGTTTTCAATCGGCAAAAGCTTGCCTTTTTTGTTTTCATCTAGAGGGTAAGAACTTTTTACTTTGTTGTGAAGCAGTAGAAATGTGATTTCTTTTGGCTGGTTTTGCTGGCAGTGTGACTGACTATTTTTCAATCCGTTCAGTGCTGTGCTTTGCTCAAAACAGATGTTTCTTTACATGGGATTATTATTAAACCATATTCACAGCTGATGAGCACGATAGCCTGCGGTAGTCATATCACATGGCAGCATGTAATCGGAAGTGTCTTGAGTTTCTGAGGCAAAGTACCGTACCGTCTCATGATGGAATCATTACGTGCAAACACTGACCATCATTTTTAAAACTGGGTGACTAAAACTGGACATATATTTAAGCACCTAAAAAATGGCCTGATTTTCAGAGGTGCTGAGCCCACTGACTCCCACTGCAGCTGTGGGGCCATGTAAAAATCAGGCCACTTATTTATGTGCCAAATTGCGGGTTTAGGTGCCTTATTGTAGGTGAAAATAATATATTCCTCTGTTCTCAAAATTGTAGTGAAAGGTATGAGAGCTGAAGAAAGTTTGGAGAAAAGTTCAGTTATTTAATACATGGTACATAAAAATAATATTGTATCTAAAAGTCTTTGAGGCTTCTGGGTTTTCTCAACATGAACTGTTTGACCAAGTAACACTGTAGCTATTAGAAAAGGAGTACTTGTGGCACCTTAGAGACTAATCAATTTATTTGAGCATAAGCTTTCGTGAGCTACAACTCACGGAGCTGTAGCTCACGAAAGCGTATGCTCAAATAAATTGATTAGTCTCTAAGGTGCCACAAGTACTTCTTTTCTTTTTGCGAATACAGACTAACACGGCTGTTACTCTGAAAACTGTAGCTGTTCTAATATCTGTTTTACAAGGAGGGTGGTTAGAGGCTGGTCTGAAGGTCCACACATTGGATCTTTGAAGAGCTATTTTGTAAATGACTAACCAGTGAGCTGGCTGCAGCTCAACTCAGACAAAATGGAGGTGATGTTGGTGGTAAAGGGAAAACATACAGAATTGTTCCCTCTTTTGAGAGTAGTGCCTTTCTTTTGTGAAGGGGCTTCTCAGTTTTGGGGGTCTCTTGGATCCTCAATAGCTACTGGATCTCCAGTTAGCAGCGGTGACTGGAAGTATTTTTTTCACTTTGCCTGGCCAAGAGATTGAAAACTTTCCTCTCTCATCCAGACTTCATAACAGTGGTACAGTGGTAACTGGCACGCCAGTAGTGAGCAGGAATCCAAAAATTCCCAGACTGATAACCTTCTTGAGGAAGTTTAAACTACTGCAGTGCTCTCTATATGGGGCTACTGCTGAAGACAACTTAGAAAGTGCACTTATTTGATATCTCTTATTTGTCTCTTTTCTAAGGTAAACAATCCCAATCTTTTAACCTCTCTTCACATGAGAGTTATTTTCCATTATATTCCTCACCCTGGTCTAAACCGGCTCATATTCGGTAACCTCTGTTCTGAGATGAGGTGACCAGTACCGCACATAGTACTCCAGATGAGAGAGTGCCATCAATTTATATAATAGCCGTATAATCTCACAAATGTTCAGGGTAAGAAAATAAAAAAAGAGTGAAGTGTTGAATTAAGGTTTTTTCTTCTTTTAAGAAAAATTCCAATTAATAAAAATAAAAAAGCATAATGCTAGAGTGAATGTGTAGAACTGCTAGTGGACAGCTCTATAAAAGGGAAAAACTGGGGACTGTGACGGGGCAAGGCCAGATGGCTATGGAAAAGTAGTGGGAGATAGATATATTAGCTCCAGGCTAAACAAATCCCTGGTACCAGGATAAGTGAAATGGCAGCTGCTCCAGGTCAGTTAAGACACCTGGGACCAATTAAGAACTTTCCAGAAGGCAGGGAGAAGGCTAGGTTGATTGGGACACCTGAAGCCAATCAAGGGCTGGCTGAAACTAGTTAAAAGCCTCCCAGTTAGTCAGGTGGTGTGCATGTCAGGAGCTGAGGGAGGAAGTTGTGCTGTTGGAGAAGCTGAGTAGTACACACCATATCAGGCACAAGGAAGGAGGCCCTGAGGTAAGGGTGAAGTGGAGCTTGAGGAAGTGAGGGTTGCTGTGGGGGAAGTAGCCCAGGGAATTGTACATATTATGTTTCTAAAAGGTCAGCTACCATAGCTGATACTATTAGGGTCCCTGGGCTGGAGCCCGGAGTTGAGGGTGGGCCCGGGCTCCCACCCACCCCGACACACCTTTGCCCCCTGATTAATCACTGAGACTTGGAGACAACAGAAACTGTGCAAGGAAGGATAACTTCTCCTCACCTCCCTCTGGCTTATGATGAAAATGGCTCAGTAGACTGTGACCCATGTCTCTAGAGAGAGGAGGGTTATGTGCAGGGTCACAGTGAGCCTCTGAGGCTAGTGAAATCCGCCAGGAAATGCAGGATCCACGGAGGCAAGGACAGAGCTTTGTCACAGGACACAATGGAGAATTTAGCCCTACTGTGCTTGTCACAAGATAAACTAATTGATACACACAAGCTACAGAAGTAAACAAACTATATACTGCATTTTGTTAACTTCTGGGAGCACATTTTATAAGGGAAATTATTGATTTTTCATCAAACAAGTGGAAAGATGAGCCATAAACTAGCTACTAAGTACTCCTGCTTCCATGCATTTAATTGCCTGGTGTGTCTTCAGCAAGGAAGCACTTGGCTTTTGGGGTTTGCGTTTGTCACTAATCAAAACTTTAGACAGCACGTAACTTTCATCCTATCCAGCATCAGCATCAAACCTATATCTTAATGATGTGTAATAAAAAAAAACATATTTTTGGACTAATGGGGATTTAAATGAAAACTGTACAGATTAATGTGAAATGTGTAATGGAAGGCAGAGATGAATTTATGTATTAGCTATCCATGTGATACTTGGTAAGCCAAGAAGTTCTTGCTTTCTTGGATTCTGCAGTCCATTTGTTATAGTTAAATTGTAAGCCAAATTGTTTGCGTATCTGTTCTTTCCATATTTCTGGAGGAGGCACTCAGTTATTTTATGAATTTAGATAAATTCCAACATCTCTGCTGAAACATATGAGTTTAAAACCATTCTATGTGCCAGTTTTTTACACAGACCAATATGAAACAGCTCTGCAGATATTATAAATACAGTGGGATCTATAATTTGATTTATTATATTTTGGACTTAGGAGTGGTTTCCTAATTTAATATATTAGCAAATGTTCTAATTGTTCTTGGAGAGCAAAATGATACACTTTAGAAAGAAAACAATTTAATCAATTAACTCTTTATAATTAGATAACCTGTTGTCACTATCTAAAGCATCTACATTTTAACTAAGGGACAAATATAAAAAATAAATTTTCATTGTAAGAAAATGGATGTAGCTTCTACTTCATAGTCACAAAGGTTCTCCTTATGATTAAATATTATTTTGGTGTGTAAGGCAATCCTAAATGTTTTCAAGGGGAAAAAACATTTAATTACATATATCATTAGGATGGCATTTTGTAATAGCTATGTGACTGAATTCATTAACAGAGCTCTTAATAGATCAGACAAGATAAATTGTTATTGTGTTACTCATGAAAACTTCTCCTTAAATAAGCAGTGAAAAGTGATTAATATTTTGTTGCCAATCAAAATGTCTTAAAAATATTATAAATAAAAAAGGCATATAAATAACAAGGTTTTTTTAAAAAAAGAAAAGGAGTACTTGTGGCACCTTAGAGACTAACCAAGTTATCTGAGCATAAGCTTTCATGAGCTACAGCTCACTTCATCGGATGTAGCTCATGAAAGCTTATGCTCAAATAAATTGGTTAGTCTCTAAGGTGCCACACAAGTACTCCTTTTCTTTTTGCGAATACAGACTAACACGGCTGTTACTCTGAAACCTGTCATTATGCAAGGTTTTTTTAATCTTCTAGTTTTAGTGTCTGTGTAAATTCAGGATTAATCCACTCTTTTGTTGTCCATCTTTGTCAATTCCTATTTTAAGTTAGATCATATTTCTGTCTTCTCACAGTACAGTTATCAAGAGACTGAACAGAGCAGTAAAATACAGCTAAATCACTTAGTCATAGAGTATTCCTAGTTCCGTACTACAGCTTGCAGGAAGGATTCTGATTACCACTCATGGTCGGGTTTATATTTTGATCTGGTTCCCTGAATAACCATTAGCGTTTAGAGGAGGGAGAGTCTAATTGAAGTATAATATGTGGGTTTTTCTGAGTGCATGAAGATCCAGTAGGTTTGTGTGTGATTGCAACTGTGCCAGAAGCAGGGAGGATTTCCCTGAAGTTAAAAAGGTACAATTAATCTCTTGCTGCACTTCCAATTAGCCAAATTTCTAACCTTATTGTGAAAAGCAGAAATGCAATTGAGTTTCTGCTTGAGGCATACTAAAAGAAAAAACTGAAGTAATTAAATTAACTGACTTCAAGTATATTAAGAAGCATACTGTCTTTCCTTTCTTGCCCCAATGCCTTTAAATAGAACACTGAATAATGTGAATTTCAGTACTCACAAGAGACACTGCAAAGCATCACAGTCAACCTTTAAATTATCTAATGTAGCCCACATCCAACTGGAGCAATGGTACACAAATCTCTGAAAGAGTTGACACCCACATTGCAAACCTGAATGGCAAAAATTGCTAGCCTTTCCAATCCCATGTGCTCAATCACCCAAGAAATGCCTATGCATACATACCAAGATGCAACATCATCATCTCAAATGCAACTTCATGTTGCATGGGATGCAATGTTGTAAGATTGTGACAAAACAGAATGACCTTGGGAAGTGGTGTCAATGCCAGTATACCATGTTTTTGGTCCATGGCACTCATGGGCAAAGGAAGCGTTGCTGGAATTACCTGCAGAGACTCGTGCCTCATTTTCAGAACTGAGCAGCACTGACTCACTGCTGCTTCACATATTCACATCCCAGTTCCATACCTGAAGAGTGGGTTGAGAAAGACAATTGTATGGACATAAGATTCCCCCACTCAGAGGATGCTGATTTAATGATGTTTAGGGAGGGCGTGAGACATGCAGTCAGTTTCCGCAGATATTCCCTACACTTAGACCATAGTTACTGAAAGGTATCTAGTGGTAAATGATGACTTTCTAGTGGCAACCACTGTATTCATCCCTCAAATCTCCTCCTCCTGGGCACTACTTGAAACACACAGCCTCTCCCCACTTACTAGATGATGTATGTGAACCCACAGAGTCCTTTAGATTATTCTGATAAAGGGCTGGAGGTGCAAGATCATAATTCCAAAACCTACTGTGTGACATCACTAATAACAAGAAGGAATAATACAGATGCCAGTGGAGTGTCAGTAGTAGTAAAAGTCTTTGGAGATTAGTTAAAGGAAAAGATGTCAAGGTGTTTAATAGCTGTAAAAGCTGTTTACTGTAGTAACGTGTTAGATGACAAGATGAAAAAGATAGCAAACTGTAATGTGAAACATTAAAATGGAAAAACAGATATTGCTTCTCCTCCATGTAAGTCTTTGCAAGTGCCATTTTGATAAACTTTCCAGTGATGTCCCCTTAGCAAGAGGCCTAGCCAGCACGAATAACTGAGAGCAGAGACAGGTTTAAAATGTGAAGGATTGACTGAGATCATTTCAGGTCCAAAGTGAATACTAGTCAAAGGAGTGATGAGATTGTGCATAAATTATCCCATTTATGCGTTAGGACATATTTCCTCTTAACATTCAAAGACAAGTCTTGTTTATAATCAACTCACCAATACCAGGCACAGTTGTAAATCATGTAAACCAGGAGTCCACGTGTCCTAATGCTAAATTTATGTGATTTAAAAAGGAATTAAAGTGTTCTTGGTTTTGAAAGTTTTCTCTTAAAAATTCTAATTAATATAACAAAAGTTAGATTTTATCTGAAACCTCAAACCAAGCACCTTCTAATTTAAGGCTGTGTGGGAATTTAAATTCCTGGACTTTGGTTTTGGTTCCAGGTCACAAAGGGGGCCTCCAGTGTGGATGTGGACAGTATCTCCTAAGAACACCTGATCTCATGGATTTCCCCAATTTTTGGTTGAAATCTTGTTAGAACCTACTCTTGAGTGTGAAGATTCAAAGCAGTTAAACCTGAACCCTAGCCCTAGTTTAACCTTGAGCTTGACCACCAAATCCTGTCTTAAACCTAATCCAGAGCTGGGCACTAAAACAGTTTTCTCAGACCACATCTAGTGAAAATTATAGCCAAAAAATTCTGTTCCTGGACTCCTGATTAACATGACGCTGACTGACTTATGATTAGCTAAACTAAACATTTTGGTGAGATATGCCACCTTCACCAACTACAAATAACGAGCCTAGTCTGTGATTAGAAAGAGTCTAATTCCAGAAGATTATTTGTACCAAATAGTAAACACACAGTTATTTATTAACAAAACCACACAATGCATTTTGTTATGTCATTTTCCTGCTATAATTTTGAAAGCCACAATTCTGCACTTAGAATCTTGGCAAGATTCCATGCAATAATGACCCAAAAGTGGTTATTCACATCATACCATTGAAGGATATTTATAAGAAATCAGGTCAGGTATACTGGCTTCTGGCTAGCTTTGCTACCCTGCCTGTCTTCATTAAAGTTCCTCTACATTCCTATGTTAATATTATAGCAATATGTTGCTGGTTTCAAGTTGCATTTCAGTGTCATGTTCCAGATGGCAACACGAATTACACTTGAAAAGGGTAGCACTTGCTTTGATGGAAAGAACAGAATGTTTAGAAAGGTGAACATAGCCAGTTTGTGCTTGCAATAAAATAGTCTTTAGGCATACAGGTTCCCCGCATCTAGGATGCACACACACACACACACATGAACAACATTTTCATACAGTGGCAAAGAAAAATGCAATACAAAGGTGCAGCGTTCACTTATATCTTGCACTTTGTAGTTTTCACTTTTTAATGCAGACAATAAAACAATGGCTTCTCTACATTTCAGCAATCCAGATTCCACAACAATTTAGTGGGATATAATACTGTATATACCAGCTCTTAACCTAAATTAATAAATATTAGGATTAACAAGAGCTGAACAAAAATATAAATCAACTAATATTGTTCTGTAATTAAAATCTGATGTACTGCATATTTTAATGCTAAGAGACCAAGTTAATGTAAAAAAGCACAAAGAAAGAAAGCAGCTAGCCCACATATTCATAATTAGGCATCAACATAGGGTAGTAGGATGAGTTAATAGATACACTTCCTGGATGGGCATTGCCATGCCCTATAGAATGAGCTGAAACTTCAAACTTCCCAACAACCAACCAGCAGCTCATGAAAAGTTTAGCCCTGATCATCCCAAAATATAAGTGGAGAGTAGGAGAAAAGGGGGTTAAAATGTATATTATTTGACTGGATGTATAGGAGAGATTTCAGTCAACTACAGACTTGTGGTTTCTCATGATGGATAAATATGTTCCTTCTCACTGGGAATAAGATGGCTGAGAGATTCATGGCTTATGTAGCCAGTCTGCCCATGATTTTTAGGATTGGCACCCATTGGCCCTCGGTCTCATTGGACTGTCATGAACCATGAGGGATGAAATGTTGGTGGTAGGTGTACTACGTTACATGTACTACGTTGCACTACGTTATCCATGCTCCAGCTGTTTATTTTGTCTGACTCAGTTTCCTTTTCCTCCCTAGTCGTAGTCCATACTGAACAAAATATCCATCTTCCAATATTCCATTGTAATAAAACAGATCACTTAAAGGTATCATCTTTTAAATGAACAGTCATACGCAATCCACTAGAAAGCAAATTAAAATCAAAATTCAAAACTTACGTTGATATCTTCCAAATCTAAGAAGTTCAGTATGACTCCATTGCGTTTCCAAATAATTGGGGGCCTAAGGGTTCCATGGATGGCACAGGTCAATACAGCGCTCAGTCCGACTGTTACTGTGGTAATGCTAACCTTCTGTTCCTCCGGAAGAGTGAGTTGAACCACCTCTGGAAAAAGGGAGGGGAAAAAGGGAGAAATTATCAATACCAAAACGAAGCCATTATTTTCCCACTGATTCTTTGGGAAGATTTCAAGCTTTGACAAAGATATACACAGTAAAAAGGACCAGCCTAAGCAACAAAGCAAAACAGGATACATTGCAATGAAATCTTCTGTTATAACCAGCTCATGGTCTTTGGATGTCAGACAGCTTCCTTGCGAATTAAAGAAGAGCACTGATCTCAGATGTGCTCATTTCCTCCATGAAGAAGCAGAATTAAAATTACATATACTGAATCAACAAAATATTGTAACTGCATTTTTGAGTAAATCTATTTGTTTTGAATTTTTAAAGTAAAATATGGAAGCTACCAGTGATTAAAAAAAATCAACATTTGCCAAATATTACGTGGCATGTGAGGTACCACTTTTTTCCTCTATTAAGAAATTGCAACATCTTTCCTATATTTTAAATTTAAAATTTTAATTGATTTGCACCTACATCTAAAATACATGTCTAGTTCAGGCTCTAGGCACCTTTAATATTTCTTTAAAACCAAAGAAGGTCATACTGTTTTCCTGGCCAATGGTTATAAAGATGTACGGCTGTATGTATAGGTAAGACCTTTGATGTCAGAATTACTGCCAATGCAGATAGCAAGCAGCAGGGCAATCAAGCTGCAATGTCATCAAAACTGTAACCTTCACAATTTTATCTTTCCTATGATGGTTTTTTTTCACCCCCTTGTCCCTCTTCACAAGTCTCCAACAAGAAAAATCCGTGAAGCTATGTCGCATTGAAATGCTCAAAACTGGGCTTTCAAGTTAATAACCCATTAAGATAAATGTGGAAAGTTCAACACCACTTTTGGTGCTATATTGCTTCAGTCTCTGGCTGCAGAATGAACAAGACAGCAGTGCATTGATTTAGAGAGCCCCTACATCTACGGAATCCAGACATCTTCTGTGCCTGTGGATTTCTATTGCTTAATAGTTGCTGTATAATGCTAACTGAAAGGCAGCGGCCATGAGGGAAACGGCAAAACAAGATTTTTATTTTAAGCACAAACACTGACATTATGGAAATAAAAACTTGTGAAGAAACAGCAGGAGTCTCATCACGATTAAGTAACGAGAGTTATCAGACCTGGAATTTGATTCAGATAATAGCACTTCCCCCTTAAACCTGTCACTTCTCTGGAGACAATTTCAGGAATATGGAAACATTAAGTACTTTTCTTCATTTTGATAGCGATGGGGATGCTTTAAGTGAGACTGTTTAAATGGGTACACCAGACATATGACATGGGCCTGTCACTGGGCAGCTGAGTGGCCGTGAAAAACCAGTAACAATATTACAGCCACAGTGACTGTGCTTCCAGACAATCTGGAATTTGCAAGGAAGACAATAGCAGGAAAACACCCACTTCATCCTTTGTGTATGTTAGGGCTGATTAGCTTTTGTCAGAAACTCTGATTAGGGACAGAATCACTGGAACATTTGATTGCGTACCCTCTGCTGGCTGAATGTCTTTTTCCTTTATTCATAGCCACAGAAATTAACTAGCTGGTGTGAGATAAAGATCAAAGGAATTGAGACTGCCTCGGCCACACATTTTAGGAAAAACTTACTCTGACCAATGCCCAAGTTGGAATATGAAATGCTGGCGTGGGCCAATTTATTTCCCCTCAACCCTTAATTTTAATTGGCAACATAAACATCTATCCCTCTTTCCCTTTCCCCATTCCAATTAGCGAAATGGACCCCTGTGCAGAGGGCCAGCACAAGTCATCTAATAGAATTAAATTAAACTTAAGTGATACATATGCCCTCTTCTGGCCCTCTGAAGAGGGATGAATTTCATATAATCTGAACACTCATTTGTCCCATACTGATTAATGTTCTAGAAAACTGCTTGGGGGCAGGAACGTGTAATCGGTTTTCTTACTTAGAAAGCTTATGCTCAAATAAATTTGTTAGTCTCTAAGGTGCCACAAGTACTCCTTTTCTTTTTGCGAATACAGACTAACACGCTGCTACTCTGAAACCTGTACTTATTTATTGTTTGCTTACTATGTATCAGTACAAAGCCTAGCACAATGAGGCCCTGATCTTGGTTGAGGTCTCTAGGCACTACCATAATGCAAATAACAATAATAATTCAGCCGAATATAATTTTTATAGCTACTCTTTCTTGCCCAGAATTTGTGCTCTTTCTAAAGTAGCCCGAGGAATATGAAGTGGAAGAAGATCTGATCTCTTGCACACTGCACATGGAATGTTATATTGATTTTTTTACAGTCCTGAATCAGCCTAAGACCTCCAGCAGTGGACACAATTTGCAACACACTAGGCAGTAATTACCTTCTGACTTAGTTGGGGGGAATATGGACAAGAAGGATGCAGTGGTCATCTTTTCTGAGCTGCCTGTCTACTTTGATGCTGATGATTGTTTCATGCCACATGCCAGCCACCTGAAAGGCTTTTGCACACAAATGTTCACAATCATTTGATAGATTGACAAACAGTGGGAGCATATGAAGTAAATCCTTTTAGTCTTCCCAATGCTACCAGAGGGAGAAACCCACTAAACCAGAAAAGTCACCAAGTTAATTACTCAAAAGGAGCCAATGCAAATGAAAAAGTCAAAAGAAATTAAAAGACGTGGAAAATATTGTTTATGTTCATGCATAGGTTGCAACGATAGATGCTGTTTTCCTTTTAATTTAGCACATTGCATATGGTACAAGTCAAGGTAAAGGAGAACATTGTATCTTTAATACAAGCAGTGCAAAAGATATTCCTTATAAAGATTTTCATCAGAAGGGAAATCACAGCCAGTAGGGGAAATCACAACCATGTTCCTGCCCTCAAGCAGTTTACAATCTACATAGACAGGAGAGACAAAGAGTAAGAGGGGAAACAGAGGCACAGGCAGGTGAAGTGACTTGCCCAATGTCACACAGTAGAGCTGTGGCAGAGCTGGGAATAGACCTCCTGAGTCCCAGTTCAGAAAAGTTCCCTACCCACTGGATTACAATGCTTCTAAAATCCTTTTGTCCTTGTTCATGGAAAACTCCAATTGGTGTATTCATCTTAGGACTGTGCAATACGTAGCCACAGTTACTAATTATAACACCATATTCTATCACAGGAGCGGGCAAACTTTTTGGCCTGAGGGCCACATCGGGTTTCTGAAATTGTATGGAAAGCTGGTTAGGGGAGGATGTGCCTCCCCAAACAGCCAGGCATGGCCCAGCTGCCGCCCCCTATCCGACCCCCCCTGCTTCTCGCCCCTGACAGCCCCCCTGGACTCCTGCCTTATCCAACCCCCCCGTCCCCTCAGCCCCCCCCCGGGACTCCTGTCCCATCCACCCCCCGCTCCCTGTCCCCTGACTGCCCCCGGACCCCCCGCCCCGACTGCCCCCTGCTGCCCCATCCAATCCCTCTTCTCATTCCTGACTGCCCTCCTGGGACCCCTGCCCCAGTCAACCACCCCTTCTCCCTGTCCCCTGGAGCCCATGCCCCCCTGCTGCCCATCCAACCCCCCCTCTCCTTTCTGACTGCCCCCCGGAGCCCCTGCCCCCATTCAACCCCTCTGTTCCCTGCCCTCTGACCGCCCTGCCCCCTGTCCACATCCCTGCCCCCTGACCACCACCCCAAACTCCCCTGCCCTCTATCCAACCCCCTCTGCTCCCTGCCCCTCTCACCGCGCTGCCTGGAGCACCGGTGGTTGGCGGCACTACAGCCGTGCTGCCCAGAGCACCAGGACAGGCGGCCGTGCCACCCAGCTGGAGCCAGCCACGCCGCCGCACAGCACAGAGCACCGGGTCAGGCCTCAGCTCTGCAGCTGCGCGGCCATTCAGAGCATTGCGTGGGCCGTGCAGTGAGCTGAGGCTGTGGGGGAGAGGGAACAGCAGGGGAGGGGCTGAGGGCTAGCCTCCCAGTCCAGGAGCTCAGGGGCCAGGCAGGAGGGTCCCACGCGCCGTAGTTTGCCCACCTCTGATCTATCATCATTTCCTTACTTTCTGACCTGTGTATGCACGCTGGTTACATGTTTTAGTAGTGTAGCTGTTTTTGAATAAAGTACAGAGTTCCTTTTTATGCATTCTGAATGTACTTGACAGGATAACAGTTAATTAATATAATATGTAGCATGCAGTCCGGCTAATCAGGACCATCTTCCTTTAAAGATAAATGAAATAGAGGATCATTCACTAGAGAATTGGGTTTTATTTCTTGTTAAATTTTTTCCTTAATCTCATGCACTGGTTCTCACACTGCATTAAATTCTATGAAACACTCCTAAAACCTATCAACACCCTCTTCAGCAGGATTTTGTTTGAGTGATTTACCGCAATAAAAATTAGATGTCTTTGCAAATTGTAGCCAAACAGGCTTTAGTTTTGCATGTTAGAAGTGCACTAGTGGAAAACAGATCTACTTCTAGTAAAGGAGAAAACTTAATAGTTGCCAGACTTTAGTGAAATAATAGCCATGAGGTCACTTTGAGATTACAATGCATAATAAGTACAGATCAATTGAAAAACAAAAACACCATCAATTTTTGTTTTCTCACCGAGTATGTTTGAGAGCACGCGGTGAGTAGCACATTAAGTTCTAAATACTTTTACTTTAAAACAATTATAATTATTTATCATGCCTTTAATCATTGCTTTACCAAAGATTTTTATCATTATCCAAGATATGCTTATAAAATCAGGTTTATTCAGATGCAACTCTATGTTAAATGGACATAATCAACTTAAAAACCACACTTCTGTGTTAATGTATTTGTTTTTAGCTATTGTGCTTACAAGCAACAAAAGGAGTCGAGAGAAAAATTGCCGTTTGTTTGTTCATTTTGTATATTTGACAATATTTTGAGTATACTCAGTTTTACTGTATCCTCTGTTTAGGCCCTGATCCAGCAAAGCACTGAAGCTGACAATTAACTTTAAGAAAGAGGGTTGTCCCAGTGAGTATTCATGTCCACAGGACTACGCATATGCCCAAAGTTAAACATGTGCTTAACTTAGCTTTGTCGGAACAGGGCAATAGTGAGTTTCCCATGTTATTTGTGGGTCTTTCACACAACTGCTGCGGAGAAGAAAGATTTAAAAAGATAGGAACATATGTCAGTACCGGATTTACCATGGTGCCGGGCTCACGGTCCAAAGGGGGCCCAGCCTGCTCTGCTCCGCCCCCCGCTCTCTCCTGTAGGCAGTGATGAGCTGCCAAAATTTTAACAACTGGTTCCCTCCTCACCCCACAAGGGGGTCGTTGCCCACCCCTGCCCCCCGGGACTCCCGCCCCATCCAATCCTCCACGTTCCTTGATGCCTCCCCAGGCCACCGTATTGGGTCCCACCCCACCCCTGAACCAGAGGGACCTGCCGGGAGGTGAAGTGGGGAGTCCCAGAGGTGCTTACCTGGGGCAGCTCCCAGGAAGCATCTGGCAGGTCCCTCTGGCTTCTCTGGTGGGGGGGCGTAGCTAGTGGGGAAGCAGCCACTCCCCTCACTGTTCACATCAAAAGTGGCATCTTAGGTGCCGACTCTGTGGGTGCTCCAGGGCTGGGGCACCCACGAGGAAAATTTGCTCCCCACCATCAGCTCCCCACCCTGCGCCCGGCCCCAGCTCACCTCCGCTCCGCATCCGCCCCTGAACGCACTGCCCCGCTCTGCTTCTCAGCCTGCCCCGGCTTCCCGTGTGAACAGCTGATTCGCGGGAAGCCTGGGGCAGGGCGGAGAAGCAGAGCGGGGTGACACGTTCAGGGGAGGAGGTGGAGTGGAGGTGAGCTGGGGCCGGGGGTGGGTTGGGGTGGGGAGCTGCCGGTGGGTGCTTTGCACCCACCAAATTTTCCCCTTGGTTGCTCCAGCCCTGGAGCACCCATGGAATCGGCGACTTTTGGCCAGTTAAATTTAGAAGCCCTTTTAGAACCGGTTGTCCCTCGTGGAACAACTGGTTCTAAAAGGGCTTCTAAATTTAACAACCGGTTCTAGCGAACCAGTGGGAACTGGCTCCAGCTCACCACTGCCTGTAGGGGCAGAAGCTTGATGCTGCCAGCAACCAGGCTCCTCCCCGGCCTCTTCCCCCAGCGTGCTATGTTCCCTCCCCCTATCCCTGCCGCCGATCAGCTGTTTGCCGGCAGGAGGGAGGGGGAAGAGCAGATCCTCAGAGTGCTTGCAGCTCCAGGGAGGAGGCAGAGAAGAGGCAGGGACAGGGCCTTTGGGAAGGGGCTGGAATCAGGGCTTACCCCCTCCAGTGCCCTGCCATGAGCACCCCCACAACCCCAGCCCACACCCCCAGCCCTCTGCCCACCCTGACCCCTGCACCCACCTCACACACCCCCAGCCCCCTGCTCTGACCCATGCACCCCCTCACACCTCCCCAGCTCTGACTCCTGCACCCCCACACATAACCAGCCCCCCCCACACCCCATGGCCCTGACTCCTGCACTCCCCCATCCCCACCCCCATCCTGAGCACCAAACGGGAGCTCCTGAACCCCCCCCATTCCCACCTGCACCCATCACACCAAACAGGAGCTGCCCCAGGTAAGCGCTCCACACCTCAACCTTCTGCCCCAACCCTGAGCCCCTTCCTGCACCCTTCCTGCCAGACCCTGCACCCCAATAGTTTTTTTACAATATTTGGAAAGATGATTAAGTGGTCACACTTGCGGGGAGGGATAGCTCAGTGGTTTGAGCATTGGCCTGCTAAACCCAGGGTTGTGAGTTCAATCCTTGAGGGGGCCATTTAGGGATCTGGGCAAAAACTCCGGATTCGTCCTACTTTGAGCAGGGGGTTGGACTAGATGACCTCCTGAGGTCCCTTCCAACCCTGATATTCTATGGTCCGTTGAGACCCTCCGTGATTTTCAAGTGGTCTGTGGAAAAATAAGTTAGACTACAAGAACAATCAAGGTACCTCACTTTATTTTCATTTACTTGCTATTACTTATAGGAGGAGGATGAAGAAAAAAAGAATGAAAAACAGGGTCGGCGGGGAGATAAGAGAGAATGTTCTTTTTCTTGGCTGGGTCCCAAGGAGGGGCCCCAAAAATGAAGCTGAGCCAGGGGGCCCTCCTAACTCTACATCTACCACTGGTTGTCATGTCATCTGGGCTGGGGATACTGTGTTAGCTGATCCCCACAGTTTCCAACCTACCTTGGCAGGACAGCAGACATGGCCCTGCCCACTACCTCCTATCCACTCAAGGCTTAGCCCTCTCACTTTTAAAAATGATTGCTTCCCACCCCCCCACACCCTCCACCTGGCTTTTCTGGCAGCCCTGTTGCCAGGCATCCAATTTTACACTGGAAACTCCAGCAGAAAACGGGACCTGAGTGTCCGGTTAGTAGTGCTGACTGGAAACTAAAAGTCCAGTTATAGGAGTAACCACATTAGCCTCCGCTCCTCCCACTCCCAACACCCACCCGAGAGGGCTGGAAGAGAACCTGTCCTGCTGCTGTGGGAGGAGGGGCAGCTCAGTGCAGAGAGAGACGAAGATAATGGGCTAGAACCAGGGAGGTACCCGCTGTATGTGGGCAGGGGCGGGAAGGGGGGGGGGGGATTCTGTTTACCCCCTCCCCAGCCCTGGTGCGCTTGCAGTTTACCCCTGGCCCCTCCCTTGCTCCAGGGACCAACCCTAGCTCCCGCCCCACTGTGCTTTTGCTCTCAGCCCCCTTTACAATCATTCCCCAGCGGGGCCCACAAATATGTTTGGCACCGGGCCCACAAAAAGTTAATCCGGCCCTGATTGTAATACCACAAAAAGTAGATGAAGGGTCTGTTTGCCCTCTAAAATTGGTTTCTGATATCTCTTAAAGGCATCCGATGAAGTGAGCTGTCGCTCACAAAAGCTTATGCTCAAATAAATTTGTTAGTCTCTAAGGTGCCATAAGTCCTCCTGTTCTTTTTGCGGATACTGACTAACATGGCCGCTACTCTGAAACCTGTCTTAAATCACTGGCCTTGGTTAATACAGTGCCAGTAAATCAGTGCAGATTAATTTTGACTTGCCTTTTCTTTTAATTGGGTAACTTGTATTCAGAGCAAAAGTAGGATGGTTGCCTATAATCATTCTGAGCTGTGTTAAACATGCTGATTTCTATTTGCATGGTTTTGAGTGAAACTCCTGTGCATTCTAGGGAATCTGGGCACTTTCAACACGTAACCAGTGAGTTTCACCACTCTTCTTTGCAGAGATATAACAATCTCTCTAAAAGGCTGTAAGAAATAAGGAGAATTGGCACAAAAAGGAGGAGGTAAAAGGATTTAATAGTTGAGGAGAAGGGTTTATGTCTACTTAAGTCACAGACATTAAAAAAACAACAACAACAAAACTCAGCAACAATTGCACAGTTGTAAGAAGAACAGATTGAAAATTCAGCCTATATACAAGATAGGATGTTGTGATAGGATGACCTGCCAGTTGACACCCAAACTTGCTTCACTGAGTAATGCAAGTCTAGGATCCATTGCGGGCAATACAATGCAGCAGAGATAGGCCGTCATTACTTTAGACTTACCTTTAGTATTTAACTAATGAAACCTGAGCAATTGGATTGGATTTGGATCGATGTGGGTTTGGAAATGCACTGGGTGCCTTAACAGATCAATACATTAAAAAGGAAGATATTTTTTTTTCTTTACCAGAATAAGCCGAAGTATACAGTGTGGGTCCATTTCTAAAATATTTTAGTTAGTGGTCAGTGATATTCTAGATGTTTAGTATTGCTAGAGAAAAATCCACAACTGCTTTAATGATTGATATATCAGAACAAACATTTTTTAAAAATTCCATGAGTGCTTTTTTAAAAAAATATACTGACTCAGTGGCTTTCAGGTTCCTGTTTCCTTCCCAGTTGTTTGTGAATATGGTCCAGACTTTTAAATCTGGTTCCAAGCTGCCAAAAACTGCTTGTTTGCTGGAGTAGGTTCATTTTTCAGAAATGGTATGGAGTGGCTTCTAGAAGTCAACTGTACAGTACTGCCAACTCCAAGCATTGAAAAACCATGAGTCTGGTCTGCCAAAATCACAAGACTGGTTTAAATATCATGAGATTTTATATAAACAATACATATTAAAGAGGTTTTATTTGCCTTCTGGTTTTTGAGCCTTTTTTGGGGGGATGAGGGGGGGAAGAGGGGGCAGTTGGATCAGATTTTCAAACTTTTCTCTACAGTAATGGAAATACCATGAGGCTTGTGATAAAATTGTTAGTACTGGCAACACGATGAGAAGGGCAAAACAAATCCCCGAATTACTATAAAATATGCCTTGGGAGGACCCATTGTAGCTCAGCACTATGCTAAGTTATTTATTGTTATTAATATCAAGATACCTTTTCACATGTTTTCCCTATGCCTTCTCCTCTTTCCTACTTTATTTCTTAGATTGTTAAACAGGAGTTGTATTGACTTACACAGCAAGCTATGCATGCTAATGTGAGCAGGTATTACTTCTTGTGCTGTTTTATCATGGAAATCTTTCCTCTCCTCTCATCTGCAGCCCGCCAAAGGCAATCAGAATTTCACAATGAAGACATGTATAATTGAGGTCATTATAGGGAGCAACCTGGAATGAGCATCTACAGAGCAAAACTCATTGGTTTAGCATGGTTTAGACATAATTTACATAGTAAATGTGGGTTGTCAGCCCTCCTTTTCTCATGTGACACTCTATACAGAAGTTGATTCTATTTTTTAAAAATACTTTGTATCTTTAATTAGATCTTTTCAGTTTAAACCCTATAAATAAATTGTTACTACCTTTCATCATTGTTACATTTGTTCACAGATACCTTTTTCAGTGCTTGGAAAAATGAAACGGTCCACTTTATTGCTTAAGCTCTGCTTACAGGACAAAATAATTTTTATCCTATAAGTGTTCTTAATTAAGATCGGATGGATGAAAACTTAATTCTCACCTTAACGTAGGGATGGATGAACTGTTTTCCATGAGATAAGAATCAAATATAAACCTTCACCCAAAACCTCAGAATGAGCTTGAACAAACCCATGTGTTTTGGGGTGGAGATGGAACAATGGGTTGTGCAGCCCACAGGTGTAGGGCATTGTTACTCCTGTCCTGGGGGAGTTTAACATGTACTACATGGGACAAAAATTTATGCCTCTATGTACTTCACCAGTACCTGCAATTTGTTTTAGAAGATGAATACTTCACTAATAAAGTCTGTTCACTACCTTAGGGCCTGATACGGCACCACGGAATGCCATGAACATTTTGCCATTGATTTCAGTGGGAGCAGGATCTGGTCTTCTCTGTCTGAACAAGGCTCAGTTTAATAGCTATTGTCAGAAGGGAATACTAACCCAAGAAAACAAGAACATTAACTGGGGGAGGGCAGGAGATGCTGAAAATTATGGTAAGCCTTTTATCATGATTTTTCATTTTCACATGACCTCAGTGGAATTAGTCTCTGTTTCAACAGAGGCTTACCCAAGGAAAAAATGGCCCTTAGTTACATCTGGGCTGAATTTGGCTCATGGACGTTAGAATGGCAGTGGGATGTCTGACTAGGAAGAGCTGTCTGATGGTAATTGTAAACATGAGGCTGAAGAAGAGGAAAAGGACAGGCAGAAAAAGGATGAATCTACTGGCTAGAGAGACATTGGATGAGATGCTGAGGGAAGATGTGGTTATCTAATTAGACAATGTAGAGGAAGAGGAGAAGATAACCAATTCCTGTGTGTATATGCATGATGTGTTCTAGAGATAATAACTATAACTGACATAAAATCTATGGTATTAGGAAGATGTATTTGATTTTGTTCCCAGCCCCAGTGGACAGACCATGTAACAGTGTTGAGAAAAACTTTCACACATGATCTGTTTTTTGTTAAAAATTATTTGCATGTGTCATAAATATAAAGGGAAGGGTAAACACCTTCAAAATCCCCCCTGGCCAGAGGAAAAACCCTTTCACCTGTAAAGTGTTAAGAAGTTAGGATAACCTTGCTGGCACCTGACCAATGAGGAGACAAGATACTTTCAAAGCTGGAGGGGGGAGAAACAAAGGTTCTCTCTGTCTGTGTGTTGCTTTTGCCGGGAACAGAAAAGGAATGGAGTCTTAAAACTTAGTAAGTAATCTAGCTAGATATACATTAGATTCTGTTTTGTTTAAATGGCTGAGAAAATAAGTTGTGCTGAATGGAATGTATATTCCTGTTTTTGTGTCTTTTTGTAACTTAAGGTTTTGCTTAGAGGGATTCTCTATGCTTTGAATCTGATTACCCTGTAAGGTATTTACCATCCTGATTTTACAGAGGTGATTCTTTTACTTTTTCTTCAATTAAAATTCTTCTTTTAAGAACCTGATTGCTTTTTCATTGTTCTTAAGATCCAAGGGTTTGGGTCTGTGTTCACCTATGCAAATTGGTGAGGATTTTTATCAAGCCTTCCCCAGGAAAGGGGGTGTAGTGTTTGGAGAGGATTTTGTGGGGAAAGATGTTTCCAAGTGGGCTCTTTCCCTGTTATATATTTGTTAGGCACTTGGTGGTGGCAGCAATAAAGTCCAAGGGCAAAAAGTAAAATAGTTTGTACCTTGGGGAAGTTTTAACCTAAGCTGGTAAAAATAAGCTTATGGGGTTTTCATGCAGGTCCCCACATCTGTACCTAGAGTTCAGAGTGGGGAAGGAACCTTGACAGCATGGCTTCATAAAGCTGTGGAATAGACACTTTAACAATATATATTACAAGGAACATGGCCTTGCTGTCACAGGTTCTGCAGGTTGTTGAGGGTCAACAAACCAATCTTATTTAGAAGTGTTTTATCACCTCCTCAGCTGTAGACATGTCCAGAGTCAATGGAGTATCATCCATCAAACAAAAACAAACAAAACATTTCCTGAATAACAGTCTGGAAACATAGAAAAACCAGCCTTGCTACTGAACATCACCAGGGGTCTGTTTTGCTTTCTCTTCCCCCCTCCATCAATATCAGGTAAAGGATGAGCTGAAACCAGGATTTGCCAGAAAGCTGCCTTATGGAAAATCAAAAGAGTACTGAGCATCCATAATCCCTGTTCTGAGTGGAGGCAGGGGGAAGGGACCTCAGTAAGCCACTATATACTCAAAAGTAGGTGCCACTAACTGAGAGGATATTTGGCTAGGATATCTACACTAAATCAGTGGATCTCTGAGGCAGCCTCTACCAGTGGGGCTCTTATGTTTTCCCCTAGAGGAATCCTTGAGGGGGACAGCAGTTCGAACACTACAACCCTCCCCCAACAAAATTCCCCTCTTTGGTTTAGCTGCCCCATCTGGCATTAGGGGTTCTTGTTTCCACCCTTCTGTGGCAGCCAGGGAGAATCACGTCCCTTAGTAGCGATCAACCACTGTCTATTTTATTGCAACAATACATTTTCAGAGTTTGATTTCTATGGAAAGAAAATGCAGCAATGCAGTATTGAGATAAGGCTTGTAAGCTGAATTAATATATATAATAAAATGATTTCTATAGCCAAGTGAAAATAAACACACCTCAGCTTTATTTTGTAACTGCAATAATTCAAATTATTAATGTAATTTATAAATCCTCAGTATCTTGGGTATGCTACCTCAAGGAGTATTTTATTGTAAATCCTCCATTAAATTAGTAATGCTGTTTTCAGAGTCATAAAAAGGCATAACCATATTTCTAGAGGTATGAAAGAATTTAGTACCTTAAACCTTTTCTGTCATTACTCATGAAGTCCACGAGCTATGACTCTCTAAGATAGCTTTCTAATCTTGTACTGAAAATATAAAATGTATCCTGATGTGGAATTCAAAATATGAATGGGGACATAATCATCATTTTACCGAAGTGATTCTATGTACTGTTATTCTTAGAGAAGACAACTCCCTCTCTCACGCCAATCAAGTTTGGACAATTCTTCACAGTCCAGATGATAATGTATTTTAGATTAAACAAAATATGACAATGGGGGAATTTTAAAAAAAGAAACTAAACATTAAAACCCCATTTAACTGTTCTTCAGTAACTGACATAATATATGAACCCCACTTGCCCATCCATCGTGATGTGTATTAAAGTCAATTATATGGACAACAAAAATAATCAGAGTTATAGAAGTTAGTACAATCAAAGAGTTTTGAAAGGATAAAATCCTCATGCTTAAGAGTTTAAATCAAATTCTACCTATGAGGGATTCAGATGAGCTTTCATGGGGCAGATTATCCCATATCTGCCTACTGTGGGGTTTTTACACCTTCCTCTGAAACAGCTGGTGCTGCCCATTGTCAGAGGCAGGATACTGGACAAGCTGGACCACAGTCTGAGACAATATGACAAGTCCTATATTTCCATGTTCCTGATTTTTATGCTTACTGGGTAGATTAACAATATTCCAGCTAGTGAACATGTACATCTAGAAGAGCAGTGAAAGAGGAAAGTGAAGACGAATCACAACAAAGGTGATGAGAGGTCCCTCAACACATATTCCCATTAGCTTCAATGGATGTTAGAGTCAGAGATTTTCAGGCCAGAAGGGACCATTCATTTAAAAGGACATTGAGGCACTTAACTCCCATGGGAGTTAGGCATCTAAATCTTTCTTTGAGGATCTGGGTTTGAATGACTACTTAGATATTTATATGCTTTCTTAATCATATACAAATTCCTTTAAAACCATATTTTACCATTTAAATTTGGACTGACACTGTATAACTCTCCAGTTATTCACATAGTATGTACATTTGTTGATATCAATTATATTAAAGTTTAATCAAGCAAAAACTCTGTACATACATTTTTTGAAAGCTAGGTTCCCTTTTCTGTTAAAGGAGTCAGCATAACATATTTTCTATTGTAAAATCCTATCCTTCCATCCATGTTACTAATCAGAGGGAAAATATTAAGTGTACGCAGGAAGAGATCATTCATTCATTCTTGAAAGTACATGAATAAATATAAGTTGTTCACTGCTTACTTATCTAATCTCCTAAGGGTGATAAGTGAGGGATTTGTTATGTAAATAGGTGTAAGTAGACTATTTTAGAGAATGGTTTACATAAATATATTTGTTTTTATATTAAATTCCTATTTACCACAGATTCAAAGGGTGATGTTGATATGATTAATTTTTGGTGAAACATTCCCATGTTGTGTCAACAGTGCCATGCATAGACTATAAAGGCCTTACATTTTTCTAGTCAATTTATTAATGTCAAAGGTAAAATTGCTAATGGACTAATGGCTTCTCCTAATTACTCCTAACAGTCATCATGCCATTAAGACACTTGACTCGCAATTTTTGCCCATTTTAGTCAAAAAAAAAAAAAAAAGGAGGCAGAGACATACTGTAATTTCCAGCTCTGTCCTGCTCATAGAATAACATGGAGAAAGTAATTTTAAAGCTATTCTTTGAACCCAAAGCCAGGAGATTTATTTCTATGTTTTGACATTGATGAACGTGTGTTTAGTTGCTCTCCTCCAATTAATGTCAAGGACAGTTGCACTCGTAAATCTTTGAATATTGTTTTGGTAATGTAGAGGGTTAAAGTTAATGCTTCCTCTGAGTTCTTAATTCACCATGTTCTACCGGAATAAGGTTGTAGGAGTCTGTTATCTGTATATGATATTATCTACAGCTGTGTAAACTGCACAATCTCAAATAAGTCCCTTCAAGAACCAACAACAGGCCGTATTACTTTAAGCTTGTGGCTGCAATCAGAGCAAATACTATTAGACACGTGAATGTATCTGTGTTATCGCCTGATACTGGGAGTCTAAATGTAAGTCACTGATTTTGGTATAATCCATGTATTTCAGATACTATGCTGCACAATAGGAAAGTGTACTAAAAAGAAGTATGAAAACCTAACTATTGTACAGTTGCTAATTTTAAACCTTAGAATTTTCACTGTAATATTTTTGCTTTGAATTGTCTATTTTCATGGTTCTTACAATGACATCAGCCCTGTCTCTGAGTCTAGGACAGTAAACTGAACATGCCCAGAAAGTCAGCTGCAAAAGTAGCTTATTAGCTCTCCCCTAAACTGTTTTCCAACCCTTTCTTGCCTTTCCAGTTAAAAGCTGGTAGTGTAAAATAAAATTAGTTGTTTCAACGGTCTCTGTGCTTCTGTAACTCTAGAATAGCTTAGTTCAAATATATACACTTGAAATGTCCACTGCCTTTAATGCTTCTACTAGTCTTTCAGATATGCCCTATCTTTAAAATAGGAATGGAATTCAATTAGCATGGGCAGTCTTTCAAACTAAAGGAACTTTTTAAGGGCAATCACTGTATATATTTGAACTATGTTGTCTTTGAGTTATAGAAGCACCGAAAACACCTGAAAGTACTAAACTTTTTTTTAAAAACTCCTATAAGTTACAGTGGCTGAACACATTTATACCTGATTTGAGGAGAAAAAAAAATAGCTTCTAGTGTAGGACTTGGCATACCAAGTTCTCCATGGAGTGAATTTTTATGGCTGCTCTGTAAACCCCTAGGGTTTATCGTGGAAACATTGACAGACCATTAACTATAGCAGCACTTGTGGGAATTGCTATAATATGTAAGTAAATTACTTTGAAAATAGAGACAAGTCAGGCCATAGGGTATTGGGGGTTCAGCAAGCATTCAGAAATAGTTTAAAACTACTCAGATTTCACAAATAGCTCTATCAAAATGCTTCGATCCAATACCCTCCATTCCAATTTATGTTGTGACTTCCTAAAGGTTGCATCATACTGGCATCATGCAAGTAGAATAACGCATGTATGCAGAATAAAGACGACTAATAAATGATCCATGATGTTTCTAAGATTGCTGGAAAAATTCCAGGCATTTAAGTTTATATTTACACACTACTTTCAGCATCTCTAAGCATACAGTGTTAGTAAATAACCAATCTGGGATATCATATCTTTTGAGTTTGTAAATGAGCATTGCTAATATTATTCCCGGAACTTTCACTGCTGTTTCCAGGGTTGATTGTGAATTTATCCTTGATGTTTATGCTGGGTTTTGCATCCTTTCTGACTGTAACCATGCTTAGGCTACTTAATAAATACGGCGCTTCAGCTCTCTCCATGCCCACACTGACCAAAGGCAAAGCTTGAGCCTTTTCATCATTCTCCTATATGCTTGAACTTCTACTCAAGCTGTTACCCACATTGGATTCTGCCCTCACTGAAGACAGTATTTAGTTTCTCTCTAAGGCACTCAGTGATTGCCCCCACTAACAGTTTCCAAAGCCCCAGTCTAGGTGATTAAAATAAAAACAGATTTTATTGGTAAATTACAGTTATGTACAGAAAAAACAGAAAATAAAAGATAACTGAACATAAACACACATAGCTAGATACTTACAAAATGCACCCCGGGCAGGCATAGAGCTTGCATTACAATATATAGAAATATTACCTACAGCATTGCAAAACAAAACCTCTCATTTTAAAGGCTCTCAGGGTCTCAGCCTGCCACATGTCTCTAGGAAGCAGCTACTCTCCATGTCCCATGTGCAGTTCATTTTATGGTCTTCCTCTTGGCTGACAAGTGTTTAATCTAAATTAACATATGGTGTGACGTTATATCTGTGGATCCGGACCAGAATGATACAAATGGTTTGAATTCAGTTTGGATGACTACATAACTGCCACTGTCATCAAAACAAAAATCATTTGATGTTATCTGAACAAAATGGGTATAGACCTGCATACATTTGCATTAAATTTACATAAATCTGCATACCATGTCCTGGGCTCATGCTTTAGAGGAGGGAAGAGAAAGACACACACACAGATGGTAGTGGAAGGACTGGAGTGGCAAAATTGAAGGGTCTGAGGTGGAATGGGGCAAGATGGGAGAAGAGATTAGATGTTTTGTGGGTGACCAGAAATAAATTCACTAGAGGGCTGCTATATCCTCTCCACCTCTGTCTAGCTTTTGCTCTTTCCATCCCATCGTCTGCCTCTCTGTCTCATGCCATTTCCAATCCCGTCCCACCTCTCTCACTCTTTTTCTCCCTCCACCACTTCACTTTCTATCCTTCCAGCATTTCACTCTCTCTCTCTCTCTCTCTCCAACCAACCCCCCCAGCATTCATCTCTCTAATTATCTGTTACTTTCACTGAGCACCAAGTTCTCCACCCACCTCTACCTCCCAGACATGTAGTTTGGGGCAGCAGAACTTCACATCGCCTCCCAGACACTAGTGGGAGCAGCAGCTGATTTAAAGCATAACTGATATTCGTTCCTGTGACTATGGTCCCAGCTCCTGGAATACTGTGATCAGGAATCTCAGCTTTCAGTTAAAGAAAAAGTGTCAAGCCAACATTGTTGCAAAGAAAAACTTGAAAATGTGATGTCTGTCTGAGTCTGTAGAGAGCCTGAAACAATACCTAAGAGAGATGTGAATTGCTCCATAAATATCAGTGAGGTATTAATGCCCAGACTCCACTCTGGGGGGGGGGGGGGCTTCAAACACCACTTCAGCCAAAGACTGTGTGTGGCAAGAGAAGAGTGTGGGGGAAGGGGGGTGTCTGGCCTATGCACACATCCAGCTGATACACTTGGTGTCATAAATATAAAGGGAAGGGTAAACCCCTTTGAAATCCCTCCTGGCCAGGGGAAAGCTCCTCTCACCTGTAAAGGGTTAAGAAGCTAAAGGTAACCTCGCTGGCACCTGACCAAAATGACCAATGAGGAGACAAGATACTTTCAAAAGCTGGGAGGAGGGAGAGGAACAAAGGGTCTGTCTGTGTGCTGCTCTTGCCAGAGACAGAACAGGAATGGAGTCTTAGAACTTTTAGTAAGTAATCTAGCTAGGTATGTGTTAGATTATGATTCCTTTAAATGGCTGAGAAAAGCATTGTGCTGAATAGAATAACTATTTCTGTCTGTGCATCTTTTTTGTAACTTAAGGTTTTGCCTAGAGGGGTTCTCTATGTTTTTGAATCTAATTACCCTGTAAGATATCTACCATCCTGATTTTACAGGGGGGATTTCTTTATTTCTATTTACTTCTATTTTTTATTAAAAGTCTTCTTGTAAAAACTGAATGCTTTTTCATTGTTCTCAGATCCAAGGGTTTGGGTCTGTGGTCACCTATGCAAATTGGTGAGGCTTTTTATCCAACATTTCCCAGGAAAGGGGGGGTGCAAGTGTTGGGAGGATTGTTCATTGTTCTTAAGATCCAAGGGTCTGGGTCTGTAGTCACCTAGGCAAATTGGTGAGGCTTTTTACCAAACCTTGTCCAGGAAGTGGGGTGCAAGGTTTTGGGCAGTATTTTGGGGGGAAAGACGCGTCCAAACAGCTCTTCCCCAGTAACCAGTATTAGTTTGGTGGTGGTAGCGGCCATTCTAAGGATAACGGGTGTAATATTTTGTACCTTGGGGAAGTTTTGACCTAAGCTGGTAAAGATAAGCTTAGGGGGTTTTTTCATGCAGGTCCCCACATCTGTACCCTAGAGTTCAGAGTGGGGGAGGAACCTTGACATGGTGGCACAGTGGTGGGATTAACCTGAAATCATTTGAGATCCAGTTGAGATTTTTTGAACTAGAAATACAGATTTTAAAAAGGAAAATTTTTTTTTCTTTGGAAAGAAAGTCCAGAAAGCAGCTTTGAAACTGAAAGCAGCTTGGTTTCTCTCTGCTTTGTGGCCAAGCAGAGACAAAAGGGGATTATCTTGTGAATTGCAGGGTTTTTTTTGCCTGGAGGCAGGGTACTTAACTCCTGCAGGGAAATCTTCCAACCCAGAGGTTTTTTTTTCTTTTCTTCCTAAAAGTAAATAGGGGGTGTGTGTTCTACCCATTTGCTTTTTCTTTGGGCTGGGTAAGCAGGTTTCCAAGTAGTTGGAGGTTTTTTGCTTTAATTTGGGCCCAGAGCAGAGACAAGGGAATTGTCTTTTTCTGTAGGCTGACAATCACTATCAGAGAATAGGTATTCTATTGCAGCACAGCAAAATTTTACAGCCAAGTTTTGTTTGTTTATTTCTAAACCTCAGGTGTAAAGTTAGTTAAAAACAGAGAGGTTAGAATGACCAAATCCTCAGCTCAACTACAGCTGGAATTAGCCAAATTTCAGGCTGAGGAAAGACAAAGGGAACATGAAAGACAGATAGAACTCATGCGGCTGGAGAAGGAGGTACAGGAGGCTGCCCACAAGAGGGAAATGGAGGCAAGGAAGCATGTGGAGGAGGAGAAGGAAAAAGAGAGGAAGCATGTGGAGGAGGAGAAGGAAAAAGAGAGGAAGCATGTGGAGGAGGTGGAGAGGATAAAGGCCCAGCAGAATATACCAACAAACCCTAGCAATCCTTCTCCAGGTACCACTTCCCATCCCAGAAAGTTCCCCACCTACAAGGCAGGTGATGATACTGAGGCCTTCTTAGAAAACTTTGAAAGGGCCTGCCTTGGGTACAACATCTCTACTGACCAATACATGGTAGAGCTGAGGCCGCAGCTCAGTGGACCCTTAGCTGAGGTGGCAGCTGAAATGCCTAAAGAACACATGAACAAGTATGAACTGTTTAAATCCAAGGCGAGAGTCAGAATGGGGATAACACCCGAGCAGTCTCGTCGGAGGTTCAGAGCCCTAAGGTGGAAACCAGACATGTCATTTACCCGACATGCCTACCACATTGTGAAACATTGGGATGCCTGGATATCAGGAGCAAGTGTTGAATCTCCAGTAAATTTGCCCTTCCTAATGCAAATGGAACAATTCTTAGAGGGTGTTCCTGAGGAAATAGAAAGATACATCCTAGACGGGAAGCCCAAAACTGTAATCGAGGCAGGAGAGATTGGAGCCAGATGGGTGGAGGTGGCAGAGAAGAAGAAAACTGGCTGCAGTTGGAGTGGAGACCAGAAGGGACCACCCCAGACCACACCCTATTACCGGGGGCCGCCCAAAGCCCCACCTACCTCCCAAAGAGCCCTCCAGACCCCTTGTCGTCCCACCACCCCGTTCTCCAGCAGCCCTCCTCGCCCCAGTGACCCGTCAGCTGGACGATGTTTTAAATGTAACGAGCTGGGGCATGTAAAGGCCAACTGCCCCAAGAACCGCAACAGATTACAGTTCATTGCACCGGAATCACACCAGAGGTCCACAGGCCCAGATACCTCCCAGATACCCTTGGAGCGGAGGGAAACTGTGAGTGTGGGCGGGAAGAAGGTCACCGCGTGGAGGGACACCGGAGCACAAGTGTCAGCTATCCATGCTTCCTTAGTGGACCCCAATTTAATCAACCCAGAGATCCAAGTGACGATTCAACCCTTCAAGTCCAACTCTTTCAATTTGCCTACAGCCAAGTTGCCTGTCCAGTACAAGGGCTGGTCAGGAATGTGGACTTTTGCAGTCTATGATGATTATCCCATCCCCATGCTGTTGGGGGAAGACTTGGCCAATCATGTGAAGCAGGCCAAGAGGGTGGGAATGGTCACCCGCAGCCAGGCTAAACAAGCCGTGAGGCCTAGCTCTGTTCCAGAAACTTCTATCAGGACCCAGTCAGAGGTGATGGACCTGGACCCCAGGCCAATGTCTGCAACAGCAGTAGTGGATCCAGTCCCAGAGACCCAGACGGAACCAGTCCCAGAACCGGAACCAGCCGAACAACCAACACCAGACCCCGTGTCAGCACTGAATCCAGTACTTGCAACCTCAACAACAGAGGGCCCCACCGAACCTGAACTGGCAGCAGCCGATAACCCGACCCAAAAGACTCAGCCGGAGCCTGAATCCCAACATAGTGCACCAGCGGAGAGCGGTTCACAGTCAACAGAAACAGCTCCATCCCCTATATCGCTTCCAGAGGGACCAAGCCTAAGTCCACAATCCCATGAGGAACTGATGTCTCCAGCATCAAGGGAACAGTTCCAGACCGAACAGGAAGCAGATGAAAGCCTCCAGAGAGCTTGGACGGCGGCACGGAGCAACCCACCGCCTCTCAGCTCTTCTAATCGATCCAGGTTTGTTGTAGAAAGAGGACTTTTATACAAGGAAACTCTTTCTGGTGGACACCAGGAAGACTGGCATCCTCAGAGACAGTTGGTAGTTCCAACTAAATACCGGGCCAAGCTCTTGAGCTTAGCCCATGATCACCCTAGTGGCCATGCTGGGGTGAACAGGACCAAAGACCGTTTGGGGGGATCATTCCACTGGGAGGGAATGGGCAAGGATGTTTCTACCTATGTCCAGTCTTGTGAGGTGTGCCAAAGAGTGGGAAAACCCCAAGACCAGGTCAAAGCCCCTCTACAACCCCTCCCCATCATTGAAGTTCCATTTCAGCGAGTAGCTGTGGATATTCTGGGTCCTTTTCCGAAAAAGACACCCAGAGGAAAGCAGTACATACTGACTTTCATGGATTTTGCCACCCGATGGCCAGAAGCAGTAGCTCTAAGCAACACCAGGGCTAAAAGTGTGTGCCAGGCACTAGCAGACATTTTTGCCAGGGTAGGTTGGCCCTCCGACATCCTCACAGATGCAGGGACTAATTTCCTGGCAGGAACTATGAAAAACCTTTGGGAAGCTCATGGGGTAAATCACTTGGTTGCCACTCCTTACCACCATCAAACAAATGGCATGGTGGAGAAGTTTAATGGAACTTTGGGGGCCATGATACGTAAATTTGTAAATGAGCACTCCAATGATTGGGACCTAGTGTTGCAGCAGTTGCTCTTTGCCTACAGAGCTGTACCACATCCCAGTTTAGGGTTTTCCCCATTTGAACTTGTATATGGCCGTGAGGTTAAGGGGCCATTGCAGTTGGTGAAGCAGCAATGGGAGGGATTTACACCTTCTCCAGGAACTAACATTCTGGACTTTGTAACCAACCTACAGAACACCCTCCGAACCTCTTTAGCCCTTGCTAGAGAAAACTTACAGGATGCTCAAAAAGAGCAAAAAACCTGGTATGATAAACATGCCAGAGAGCGTTCCTTCAAAGTAGGAGACCAGGTCATGGTCTTAAAGGCGCTCCAGGCCCATAAAATGGAAGCATCGTGGGAAGGGCCATTCACGGTCCAGGAGCGCCTGGGAGCTGTTAATTATCTCATAGCATTCCCCACCTCCAACCGAAGGCCTAAGGTGTACCATATTAATTCTCTAAAGCCCTTTTATTCCAGAGAATTAAAGGTTTGTCAGTTTACAGCCCACGGAAGAGACGACGCTGAGTGGCCCAAAGGTGTCTACTACGAAGGGAAATGTGGTGGTGGTGTGGAAGAGGTGAACCTCTCCATGACCCTTGGGCGTATGCAGCGACAGCAGATCCAGGAGCTGTGCACTAGCTACGCGCCAACGTTCTCAGCCACCCCAGGACTGACTGAACGGGCATACCACTCCATTGACACAGGTAATGCTCACCCAATTAGGGTCCAACCTTACCGGGTGTCTCCTCAAGCTAAAACTGCTATAGAACGGGAGATCCAGGATATGTTACAGATGGGTGTAATCCGCCCCTCTGAAAGTGCATGGGCATCTCCAGTGGTTCTAGTTCCCAAACCAGATGGGGAAATACGTTTTTGCGTGGACTACCGTAAGCTAAATGCTGTAACTCGCCCAGACAACTATCCAATGCCACGCACAGATGAACTATTAGAGAAACTGGGACGGGCCCAGTTCATCTCTACCTTGGACTTAACCAAGGGGTACTGGCAGGTACCGCTAGATGAATCTGCCAAGGAAAGGTCAGCCTTCATCACACATCTCGGGCTGTATGAATTTAATGTACTCCCTTTCGGGCTGCGAAATGCACCCGCCACTTTCCAAAGACTTGTAGATGGTCTCCTAGCGGGATTAGGAGAATATGCAGTCGCCTACCTTGACGATGTGGCCATATTTTCGGATTCCTGGGCAGACCACCTGGAACATCTACAAAAAGTCCTTGAGCGCATAAGGGAGGCAGGACTAACTGTTAAGGCTAAGAAGTGTCAAATAGGCCTAAACAGAGTGACTTACCTTGGACACCAGGTGGGTCAAGGAACTATCAGCCCCCTACAGGCCAAAGTGGATGCTATCCAAAAGTGGCCTGTCCCAAAGTCAAAGAAACAGGTTCAATCCTTCTTAGGCTTGGCCGGTTATTACAGACGATTTGTACCGCACTACAGCCAAATCGCTGCCCCACTGACAGACCTAACCAAAAAGAAACAGCCAAATGCTGTTCAGTGGACCGGAAAGTGTCAGAAGGCCTTTAACAAGCTTAAAGCGACACTCATGTCTGACCCTGTACTAAGGGCCCCAGACTTTGACAAACCGTTCCTAGTAACCACAGATGCATCCGAGCGTGGTGTGGGAGCAGTTTTAATGCAGAAAGGACCTGATCAAGAATTCCACCCTGTAGTGTTTCTCAGCAAAAAACTGTCTGAGAGGGAAAGCAACTGGTCAGTCACTGAAAAAGAATGTTACGCCATTGTCTACGCGCTGGAAAAGCTACGCCCATATGTTTGGGGACGGCGTTTCCACCTGCAAACCGACCATGTTGCACTGAAGTGGCTTCACACCGTCAAAGAAACTAACAAAAAACTTCTTCGGTGGAGTTTAGCTCTCCAAGATTTTGATTTTGATTTCGACATCCAACACATCTCAGGAGCTTCTAACAAAGTGGCTGATGCACTCTCCCGTGAAAGTTTCCCAGAATCAACTGGTTAAAATCGTCCTTGAGATGTGGAAAATATTGTTAGTCTTTATGTACTTGGTAGTATATTTAGAGATGCATGTGTCTTATTAACTCTGTTTTTCCTAGAGCTCCAGGAAGAAATCCCAGCCAGTGTTTCACCCTAGCTGAGATTTGGGGGGCGTGTCATAAATATAAAGGGAAGGGTAAACCCCTTTGAAATCCCTCCTGGCCAGGGGAAAGCTCCTCTCACCTGTAAAGGGTTAAGAAGCTAAAGGTAACCTCGCTGGCACCTGACCAAAATGACCAATGAGGAGACAAGATACTTTCAAAAGCTGGGAGGAGGGAGAGGAACAAAGGGTCTGTCTGTGTGCTGCTCTTGCCAGAGACAGAACAGGAATGGAGTCTTAGAACTTTTAGTAAGTAATCTAGCTAGGTATGTGTTAGATTATGATTCCTTTAAATGGCTGAGAAAAGCATTGTGCTGAATAGAATAACTATTTCTGTCTGTGCATCTTTTTTGTAACTTAAGGTTTTGCCTAGAGGGGTTCTCTATGTTTTTGAATCTAATTACCCTGTAAGATATCTACCATCCTGATTTTACAGGGGGGATTTCTTTATTTCTATTTACTTCTATTTTTTATTAAAAGTCTTCTTGTAAAAACTGAATGCTTTTTCATTGTTCTCAGATCCAAGGGTTTGGGTCTGTGGTCACCTATGCAAATTGGTGAGGCTTTTTATCCAACATTTCCCAGGAAAGGGGGGGTGCAAGTGTTGGGAGGATTGTTCATTGTTCTTAAGATCCAAGGGTCTGGGTCTGTAGTCACCTAGGCAAATTGGTGAGGCTTTTTACCAAACCTTGTCCAGGAAGTGGGGTGCAAGGTTTTGGGCAGTATTTTGGGGGGAAGGACGCGTCCAAACAGCTCTTCCCCAGTAACCAGTATTAGTTTGGTGGTGGTAGCGGCCATTCCAAGGATAACGGGTGTAATATTTTGTACCTTGGGGAAGTTTTGACCTAAGCTGGTAAAGATAAGCTTAGGGGGTTTTTTCATGCAGGTCCCCACATCTGTACCCTAGAGTTCAGAGTGGGGGAGGAACCTTGACACTTGGTTGTTGGGGTAAGTACCAGGGGCTCCCCTCCTTGCTGCCACTTCACCTCTCCGGGGGGGAAGGGGGACCCTGTAGTCAGGATTTGGAGGAAAATATGGCCACTGCCCTTTCTCTCTGTAGGGAGAAGGGTCTCCTGCCATTGCTACTTCAAGTGGCAGATGGGGGTGGGCTTCTCAGTTTTGGATGTCCACTTTTGCTAATGTATTTTCCTGTTTCCAAACATACATGAGTACTTCGGTAATATTTTCCTTAAGCATGCATTATAAATATTGCTTTCATAGATGTTATAGGCTTTTGTTTAAATAATGACTCCAACTAAACAGGCCAAAGGCAAATCTGGGAGCTACCTAGCCAGTTAGACTCCAAGTTACTGTCAAGCAACAACACAGTTTTATTCAGATAACACGTATCTTGCATATTTTAAGAACATATTGGCTCATAATATCATAACTTATGCATCAGCTATTTCACATATGACCATACCATGTTCTAAACACAACCTGTATCTTAATAGAAACTCAGAAGAATGCAAAAATGTACAGACAAAATAAGCGTAATATTAGAAAGAAATATATTACTAAACAAAAAAACCAAAAAATACTGGAGTCAACTGAAACAAAAGAAAAAAGAATAGTAATCCCCCCAAGAGCCATTCGATTTATTTAATCAGCACATCTATTGTTTTGACCAGGTTTTCTTGCGGTTAAATCCTTTAAAATGAGAACCCCTACAGTTAAAAACCTTTTAACAGTACCACATAAACTGAACAGATAATTAATCAGCGCTCATCTCTGATTCTTGGCAGGCACCGAGAGCTTTTTACAAAATTTTGAATCAGCATTTCAAAGATACATGGCTTGGAGTTTCAGTGGGTTTAGTCTCCACAGGGAGTTCTAGTACTGACAAGCAAATCCTTGGAAGGGACCAGTAGGTAAATGGTAAGTACAGGTTTTATGTGGCCAGTGAGGCAGTTTATCCCACTGGAGCGGAAATCTCTACAGAGAATATTTCAAAGAACAGGGGAAGGAGGTTAGATGAAAAGAAATCACATTGTAGTTTTTGTATGACACATGATTGTTGTGAGTATACCTTCAAAATGGCGGTGTTGTCAACACCCATGATTTATTCATAAATGTCATATGGTTTGTTTTTTTCTTTACAGCCCTAGCTCCTGGAGTCATGATTACATGAGAATTTCAGCTTTCATTTTAAAGAAGTTTTCCAGCCCCCATGGCTGCAGAAAAAGGCTGATAAGCATGAATCCTAAAGGCTGAAAAAACAGAAGGAAAATAAAAAGACCCAAAACATTATTTTTTAAAAAAAATCTTATGATTTTTAAGGCAATCTCACTATTTTTGAATACTTGGCATTTAGAAATACAGAAATGGCTCTAAAGATTACACTGCTATAAAGTTTTAGTTGAAGCTATACTTACACTGATTGAAAATAAATATTATGGACCAAATTGTGCCCTCGGATATCCATGTGCATTTTGTAAGCTCATGGGATTTGCTTGTGGATATCTAAGGGGAAAACATGGTATTTTTTAAAGAAGAATTGTAGTGGAGAAGAGAGAATAAATGATACCTAAAGTCATCTCAAATTTAATTCATATAATAGCTTTTGGACAATGTGGTTTTATCAGTTGTAATATCCACTGGAAAAAGATTGATTTAAATTGGATCTATGATTGTGATTCCAACAGCTTTCCTCTGATAACTCTGATTTTCACCATCTTAAACAAAAACACCTCCTTTCCATCTCAATTTTTCATGTGTTGCTTCTAGCCAGAGAATAATTTATAGAGTAGGTTCTCAATTCTAGTTATGAATTTTGCCAAAATCTGGCAGCATTTATAAACTTCTTGTAAGGTCTGGTGGAATTTAGAAGCTCTGCCAACATAAAGCTGTACTAGCAGAGTTTCAAAACTATGTCAAATGACCCATCTGAATTCAAAGAGTTTGTAATTTTCATTAGCTGAAGAGGAAACCTATAAACTCTGCTGGTACAGCTGGTGGAGTTTGTATATTCCATCAGTAGAACCAATCAGGTTCAAGAAGATTACAGAATGCTGCTAGTGAAATATTGGATCCAAATCTATTTCATTGAATATTAGAAATTGTCTTTATACCACAAATGTACCTAGAACAAAATATAATGTATTAGAGAAAATGGGTGGTAATAATTTGCAGCAAGTTTTTGCATGCTGGTGTTTTAAAAAACTCTCTTAAAAATATAAGGGAATTCCCAGACGAAAATATTGCAGTTAAGGTTGTAATAGTGAGTAGACAAGAATGTACTAAAATCACTAATTATGAAAAACCAGATATTTTAAAGCCTGGAAATTTGTATGTTTGTCTTTAATTCTGGACCTGTATTAATGTTGATCCTTGACCTATCTACCTACATCTGTATTACCCCAATAACTATATAGCCACAACCTTCATAATACATCTAGGTTTACAATATGGACCACAAAACCTCTTTGCCTTGAATACAGTAAAGACAAAGAATCAGAGCCACTGATGTTACCACAATATGGAAGTCATATGCTTTTGACTAAATTTCATACTGAAAATACCAAAAACAATCATGTAAATTTATAATACACCCATTATATGTGGGGTATCCACTAGTACATTGAGTTTCCTACACTGCAACTCCTCATTGATAGTAAAACAAACAAACAAACAAACAAACCTGTTAATCTGATTCCTTATCCCTCTTTATACTATCTACTTCATGGGTTATCAGTAGGGTTGCCAACTTTCTAATTGCACAAAACTGAACACCCCTGCCCCACCCCTTCCCCGAGGCCCCACCCCCGCTCGCTCCATCCCCTACGCTCTGTCGCTCACTCTCCCCTACCCTCACTCACTTTCACGAGGCTGGGGCAGGGGTTGGGGTGTGGGATGGGGGTTGAGGACTCTGGCTGAGGGTGCGGGCTCTGGAGTGAGGCTGGGGATGAGGGGTGTGGAAGAGGGCTCTGGGCTGGGGCAGGGGGTTGGAGTGCAGGGGGGTATGGGCTCTGTGGTGGGGGTGTGGGTTTTGCGGTGGGGCCAGAAATGAGGGGTTCAGGGTGCGGGAGGGGGCTGGGGCTTGGAGGGGGATGAGCGCTCTGGCTGGGGTTGGGGATGAGAGGTTTGGGGTGCAGGAGGGATCTCAGGCTGAGGGGTTTGGATTGCAGGCTCTGGGGTGCAGGAGGGGGGCTCTGGGGTGGGGCAGAGGGTTGGGGTGCAGGGGAGGTGCAGGCTCCAGCTGGGGGTGTGAACTCTGGGGTGGGGCCTGGGATGAGAGATTTGGGGTGCAGGAGTGGGTTCAGGGCTGGGGCAGGGTGTGTGTGTGGGGTTGCAGGGTGCAGGCTCCAGGAGGGAATTTGGGTGTGGGAGGGGACTCTGGGCTGGGGCAGGAGGTTGGGGTACGGGAGGGGAAGCGGGGTCCTGATGGCGCTTACCGCAACTTCTGGAAGCGGCCGCCACATCCCTGCGGCCCCTAGGCGGAAGCACGGCCAAGAGGTTCCGTGTGCAGGCTCCCGGCCAATGGGAGCTGGGGGCACTTGGGTGGGGGCAGCGCATGGACGCAGCAGTTGGTTCCGGGAGCTGTGCAGAGCTAGGACAGGCAGGGAGCCTGCCTTAGCCCCGGGCCCCGCTGCACCACCAACTGGACTTTTAATGGCCCGGTTGGCTGTGTGGACTGGAGCTGCGAGGGTCCCTTTTCGACCAGGCATTCCAGTCAAAAACCAGACGCCTAGCAACCCTAGTTGTCAGAGACCTACAGAGGTTCAAATCCTTTTATAGGCTGCTACTTAGTAATGACCATTACAAGCTTCTATCATGAGCTGAAGGAGTAAAACCTACAACCGTAACAACAACAATGAACCCCGTTACTTTTACAATTTTTCCTTCACTCACCTCCAAAATTGATTAAAAGTTGGTTATAGAAAGATGTTTCTAGGCAGTCACACATCTCTCCTCCACCCCACCAAAAATAACTAAAGAAGGCAGAAACACAGGTACTTTCAGAGCCCTAGCATTGTACTGAAATATGTGAAAAATGTTACAGTGGGTTTTCTTATGTATTTGTAAGACATAAAGGAATAAGAAACCCCTATGTTAGGTAGATGATGATTCATTCCACATGCATCCTTAGGAAGGAAGATAAATTGTAAGCCCTGGTGTGGTCACTGGTAAATTCTCAAAGCTGAGATTGAGTGATTAAGGCACCTAGTTTAGAATTTGGGAATCTTGGGCTTAAGTCCCCTCTCCAGCTAAGACTTTTTGTGTGACCTTGGACAAGGAAGGCCAAAACACAACTGGAGTTGCAGCTAGCAAAGGATGTGAAGGGTAACAAGAAAGGTTTCTACAGGTATATTAGCAACAAGAAAAAGGTCAGGGAAAGTGTGGGACCCTTAATGGACGGGGGAGGCAACCTAGTGACAGATGATGTGGAAAAAGCTGAAGTACTCAATGTTTTTTTTGTCTCAGTCTTCACAGACAAGGTCAGCTCCCACACTGCTGTCCTGGGCAACACAGTATGGGGAGGAGGTGAGCAGGACTATTTAGAAAAGGTGGACATGCACAAGTCCATGGGTCCAGATCTAATGCATCTGAAGGTGCTGAGGGAATTGGCTGATGTGATTGCAGAGCCATTGGCCATTATCTTTGAAAACCTGTGGTGATCAGCGGAGGTCCCGGATGACTGGAAAAAGGCAAATGTAGTGACCATCTTTTAAAAAGGGAAGAAGGAGAACCTGGGGAACTACAGATTGGTCAGCGTCACCTCAGTCCCTGGAAAAATCATGGAGCAGATCCTCGAGGAAACCATTTTGAAGCACTTGGAGGAGAGGAAGGTAATCAGCAACAGTCAGCATGGATACACCAAGGCCAAGTCATGCCTGAACAACCAGATTGCCTTCTATGATGAGATAACTGGGTCTGTGGATATGGGGAAAGCAGTGGACATGATATATCTTGACTTTAGCAAAGCTTTTGATACAGTCTCCCACAGTATTCTTGCCAGCAAGTTAAAAAAGTATGGATTGGATGACTGGACTATAAGGTGGATAGAAAGCTGGCTAGATTGTCGGGCTCAACGGGTAGTGATCAATGGCTCGATGTCTAGTTGGCAGCTGGTATCAAGCGGAGTGTCCCAGAGTCGGTCCTGGGGCCAGTTTTGTTCAACATCTTTATTAATGATCTGAACGATGGGATAGATTGCACCCTCAGTAAGTTTGCGGATGACGCTAAGCTGGGGAGAGTGGTAGATATGCTGGAGGGAAGGGTCCAGAGTGACCTAGACAAATTGGAGGATTGGGCCAAAAGAAATGTGATGAGGTTCAACAAGGACAAGTGCAGAGTTCTGCACTTAGGACAGAAGACTCCCATGCACCGCTACAGGCTGGGGACCGACTGCCTAACTACCTATAGGGGGGTTCCAAAGAGGATGGAGCTTGGCTGTTCTCAGTGGTGGCAGATGACAAAACAAGGAGCAATGGTCTCAAGTTGCAGTGGGGGGAGACATAGGTTGGATATTAGGAAAAACTATTTCACTAGGAGGATGGTGAAGCACTGGAATGGGTTTCCTAGGGAGGTGGTGGAATCTCCATCCTTAGAGGTTTTTAAGGCCCACATTGACAAAGCCCTGGCTGGGATGATTTAGTTGGGGATTGGTCCTGCATTGGGCAGGGGGTTGGACTAGATGACCTCCTGAGGTCTCTTCCAACCCTAATCTTCTATAATTCTAAATCACTTAACCTCAGTTCCCCATCTGTAAAATGGGGATAATAGCACTCCTCTGCCTCACAGGAGTACTGTGACGATAAATACATTTTAAAAGATGGCTCAGATCCTAAACTCAGCTAACGTGATAAGATGGCTCAGGTATTACAGTAATTGGGGCCATATAAGTACCTAAAATAGAAACCATGTCACTAAATTTTAGCTTATGTGGATTCCCATTAAAGACCATAAGGTTTCACAGATAAAACCAGGTGTCACACTGAAATTTAATATGTGGAAATGCTTTTAAGGGGAGATTCCAGGCAACTGATTCGAGAAACATGAGCTTGTGGTATATGAAGAAGATAAAGTTTTAAACAGTGCATCCTCAAAAATAATAGGAAAAGAAAATAATCTAGTATATCATATTAAAAGATACATTAGAAACCAAAATGTGCCACTAGTAAAATACTATTCATTTAGTGATATATGCATACAACCTGACATAAGATCCTTAAGACTAATAAAACCTTGTAGCAAGATGATTGACTAAAGCCACTATGGATTTCTTTTATATTACACACACAAAAACTACATTAAAAGAACATTATTAAGGTTGCAAAGTCAAAAACTCCAAAGTTATGAAATGCCAGAATTACGGTTGCCTTTGCAACATTAATTCAGCCCCTTTGTGAGTATGCATTGTCACAGGGTCTTTAATTACGTGATCAAATATTCTTTGCACATTATTTTTGCACAGGACCCCTGCCTTATACAGTGCACAGAATGGATGATGCACATTTAAGGAGCAGCTATTCAATATTTTTTTCTCATTGTTGTTCAATATGTGGCCTCATGTTCTATTTACTGCATGCTATTCAATCCCTACTCTGAAAACAGAATTATTTTCCTCATGGGCTTTTCTATGGTACTTATCTATGTAGTTTCTGGGTGCTTCACAAATATTAATTAATTTATTTTCACAACATCTCTGTGTAGTGAGGGGGTGGTATTATCCTCATTTTACAGAGGGAAACAGAGTTAGAGTGTTTAAAGTCAAAAGTGTCCACTAGACTTGGGCACCAAATTTGAGATGCTTAGGACCTGATTTTACAGAATACTTAGAATTGTATGACACTTTATATACAACTCCCATTGACTTCAATAGCAGCTGTAAGTGCTCAGAATCTAGGTTCTCAAGTCAGGCACCCAGAGAATGAGGCACACACAATTAGTGAAAAGTTTGGTTTAAGTGACTTGACTAGCATCAGATAAGAACACTGTGGCACAGGCAGAAATAGAATACAATTATTTAAGGTAGCTGGCGTCCTTGCCCAGCCAATCCCAGTAACTCCAATTGGCCCCCAGTCCCAGTCTCCCTCCTTTTCCCACTCCCAATCTTCTCCCACCTTTGGCCTCCAGCCTTCTGTCCCTTGGCTCCTTGTCCCAATCCACTCCCCTCAACTCCTGCAAGGTCCTTCTCCCCTGTGCATTTGAGTCAGGCAGCTTTCTCCTCCATGTTACGTGGGCACCCGATACAGTATGCTCTCATATGGTTTGAACAAAAATAAAACATTCAACTGAAGCCATTAAAAATCAACATTTGCCAATTGCTACTTTACAGTTACTACAGATACACTGCACATGTTACACATATTTTAAAGCCAGAAGGGACCATTTAGGCAGCCTTCCTCCAGAAGAAAGGCCATGGGACTTCACCCAGTAACTCCTGCATCAAACCCAACAACTTGTGATTGAGCTACAACATATCTTTTAGAAAGACATTCAATCTAAACACATCACATCATGGAGAATCTACCACATCCTTGGTAATCTGTTTCAAAGGTTAACCCACACTATTAAAAATTCCATCTGACACTGTTCCCAATTAGAAACCTCACTGCTACAAACGTATCTCCATTTTTATTTTTTCTAGCTTCAACTTCAAGCACCTGCATCTTGTCATCTATTTGTATGTGAGATTAAATAGCTTTGCAGTTTTGGATGTCTCCTCCCTATATAAGTCCTTACAGATAATGATACAGAGATTTCTCCTGTTCTAATTCTAAAGTATAGGTCCCTCAGTTATCCGATGAAGTGAGCTGTAGCTCGCGAAAGCTTATGCTCAAATAAATTGGTTAGTCTCTAAGGTGCCACTAGTATTTCTTTTTGCGAATACAGACTAACACGGCTGCTACTCTGAAACCTGTCATGGTGACAAATGTTGACGTTTAGGGTGATCACTGTACATACATGTATTGTTTACATTTAATGACAGAAAATTAAACCCAACTAAATAAAATGCACATCTGATTAATACAATTACATGCATATTATACATTAAATAATCAGTTATTGCTAAGTCTATGATTTTGGCATGGAAATTTTAGTAAATTTCATAGCAGAGGTGTGGGAAAAATATGTAATGGAAAAGTCACCAAACAATGGGGGATGGAGCAGGTGGAGAGTGAACCCACTCTGTACTCACCTCAGAGAGGTGGCTCCTGTCCTGTGGGGCTGGGGCTGGCTTTGCACTCCGGCGGTTGCAATCTTGCACATGGAGTCGCAGCTCCACTCAGGTTTGCCCTGTCCAACCCTCCATATATGGAGACAGAAAATCAGACAGACCAAACCTGAGTGGTTTTGGAACCCAATATGCCAGGTCGCAGTGCCCCTCAGTTTCATGGACTTTATTTAAATTCTCAATTTCCATGACCGTGATTTCCATGACAAAATCAGAGCCCTAGTTACTGCCAATTTAGTCTGGAACATATTTTTAGAGATAATTTTTATATTAATTTACTGAAGCTGGGGACACATTGAGTGGATGGCCAATCAAATGAAAGCTGGTTTAACACTGAATTATTTACCCATACAGTACCATATGCAAAATGTCAGAAAGAACAATAACATTAATCAAATCAAGAGTCATAGCAATTGTTTCATCATATAAATATTTTCAACCAGATGGTTTGTTTTTCCAAGAAACCATTTACTCTTAATGTGGAGAAAAAACAAATAGAAAATACTTGAAGTGTGATTCTTTTCTGAAAGATTAAAGTAAAAATGTCACATTCTAAGTCAACAGATCTGCCCCTATGAGAATTCTGAACTTTATTTGCTGATAAAAATTTTTTGTAAGGCTTTACAGGTTCATTACCCCGGCAGAACCATCACAGCTATAGGAAAGTGAGTTGGGTTCATTTCCAGGTAATGCATCAACTGAATTATTAATTAAGTTGAGACTGCTATTGTTGGCAATGGGCAGTCTAGAAAGAACTCATCTTGACATTCAGATTGCAGACAAAATCTCAGATACTGGCAGCAAGGGGGCAAAAATCTTTTACTTGTAAACTGTGTTCAGTTAGGACGTGATCCCTGCAAGTAATTACAAATATGCTTAATTTTATGCATAAAGTTAAACATGTAAACAAATGTTTGTAGGTTTGGAGCCTTGATCTGTAAGTCATTGAGAGAGAATAAATATGGAGGATTATATCCTGACCCCATTGAAGTCAATCGGATTTTTAACACTGATTTCAATAGGGCCTGGGTTTCACCCTCAGTCTCTTCTAGTCTTACAAAATTAAGACTTGGATAAAGGAGTAGAGGGTATGCTTATAAAATCTGTGAATGACTCCAAGCTGGGAGGGCTTGCAAGGTCAGGATTAGAATTCAAGATGACCATGACAAACTGGAGAATTGGTCTGAAATCAGCAAGATGAAATGCAATAAAGATAAGTGCAAAGTACTGCACTTAGGAAGAAAAAATCAAATGTACAACTACAAAATGGGGGAAAACTGGCTAGGTAGTAGTCCTGTTGAGAAGGATCTGGAAGTTATCATTGATCACAAATTGCATATGAATCAACAATCTGATGCAGTTGCAAAAAAGGCTAATATCATTCTGGGGTGTATTAACCTAAGAGATGGGAAGTAATTGTCCTGCTCTACTTTGCACTGGTGAGGCCTCAGCTGGAGTATTGTGTCTGGTTCCAGGCTCCACATTTCAAGAAAGATATGGACAAACTGGAGAGAGTCCAGAGGAGAACAAGAAAAGTGATAAAAGGTTTAAAAAAACCTGACCTATGAGGAAAGGTTAAAAAAACTTGGGCACGTGTAGTCTTGAAAAAAGAACCCTGAGAGGGGGAACTTGGTAACAGTCTTCCAATATGTTAAGGGCTATTATACAGAGGACAGCCACCAATTATTTTCCACGTCCACTGAAGGTAGGACAAGAAATAATGGTCTTAATCTGAAGCAAGGGAGATTTAGGTTAGATATTACGAAAAACTTTCTACTATAAGGATAGTTAAGCACTAGAATAGGCTTCCAAGGGAGGTTGTGGAATCCCCATCATGGGAAGTTTTTAAGAACTGGTTAGACAAACCTGTCAGGGATGGTCTAGGTATCCCTGGTACCGCCTGAGCACAGGGTTCTCAAGTATATGAATTCTCAAGGTCCCTTACTTTTCAGAGAATTACCTTTTATAAAGTTAACTGCTTCAGAGACTGTGCTTGAAATACAAACTTCAGCTGAAATAAAGTCCAGAGGCGGGTTTTTCATTTTTCTCCCCAAGAAAATAGTTTTCCTCTGAAGTGGGACTTTCTCAAGAAACGGAGAATCAGAGACACAAAAATCTTGATGCCTACAGAAGTAATACATACACCCATATTTTTTCTCTCTCATACACATACACACACACATACACATCACACTACTTTTTGTGTGCCATTTGCATTCTTTGACAATTTAATTTTTAAATATAACTTTCATATGTCAGTTTTGCTTCAGACTGCAACTCAGGTACTGAAAGTGTATTATATTCAATGCCTCGGTAACGCTAAACCTTTTGTAATTGCATTTCACTCTCCTTTTCTTACCAAACCATTTTCAGATTGACTTTTACAAAACTATCCAAATTGTCTATAGTTTACATGGTCACATAGATTATGGAAATCTGTTTGAATAAACTTATGAATTCAATGAGAGTATTGTAAAAGAGTTGCATAATGAATTGAAGAGATAGTCTAGACTATGATAAAAGGTCTCCATAGACGACAAAATATTTTTCTCTCACTTGAAAAAGTTTCCCTTTTGAGAAGCTCTCTCTTGTATCATAAAAGAAAATCAGCAGCTTTATAAATGCTATTTAAATTCTACAGAAGATAATTATTCCTTTGGTCGGAATACTTTTTGTTTGTTTAAGTTACAAAAAAGAAACCTATACATACAAGGAGAAGACATTCTTTCTTGATATCATGGAATTCTTCAGGATATAACTTCAACAAATTGAGAAGTAATTATTATTTCACAGTGGTTCTCAATCTTTTTACCATTACACTCACACTTTTATCCAAGCAAATGAGATTAGGTCCCCACTTCACATGTGCTAGAGACAACATTCAAATACATCAGCTACCAATGAAACAGCAGAACACTGAAGGATAAACCATTATACAAGCTTTGCCATTATATGCTTCAATGAGATGGGGGAGCTTGCTTCTGGCACAGAACTTATCCAACTGGGCAAAGATGGACCCAAAATTGAAACTGGAGGGTGATCCGTGAGTCTTCAAAGGGAGGTCCCTGGGGAACATGATGGGGGAAACAGGGTCTCAAGAGGAATGCCTCTTCCTTCAATCTATTTCCCCCCCCCCCCGCTCTTGGGCCAATCCTCCCAGCCCGGTTCCCCTTGAACTTCAGCTACCTTAGCCTATTCCTCCATTCTTCCCCCTTCCAAGCATCTGTCACTCCATTACCTACTGAGGGCTCCTGCCATCCCATTCCTTCCTTCTCACCTCTCTGCTAGCAAGACCCTGAATCTGCTGCCACAACCTGCACCTCCTCCTCCTCCTCTTCCTCCTGAGGTGTCTGTATGCTGACTGGTCACCAGGAGAGTGAGGGGGGTCGCGGTTGCACTGAGAGTGGAGGAGGAGTGCTTAGTGCTGGTGCCTCAGTGGCTCCACTGAAGAGACTTGATGCATTGCTAGGTGCATGAAAGACTAGCTGCAGCTGGATGAGCACACAAAGAATCTTAACAGAAAAGTATGTTTTCGAGATTGCAAATAAAACAAGCACAGTTGCAGGCCCCACAGTTTCCTCTGGAATTATAGTTGGAGAATCAGTACATCCCAAATGACAATATTTATGTTGATTGGCCAGTTATGTTAAATCATTTCATAGATTTATTATCCTGAATTAAATAATTGGTCTTTGTGAAGAGGACAGTTCACTAGAAGTTTTGCTCTCAAGGCAATAGTCTTTTTTTTTTTTTTACAGCTTTGTGCTCTCTCTCTCCCAGAGAAACACATACAGCACTGAATTCTGAAACAAATGTGGAGCATGAGTAAAGAAATCCCCATCCCACCACTCTGGGAGAAGAGCCGCAACACAGTAACACTTCGAAGGGAAGCGTTCTCCCCTCAAGAGGGGAGGGGAAGGGATACGCCCAGGATCAGCTGGCAGGTCAGAACTCCACCCCTCCTGACTCCCAGTCCAGTGACCTACCCGCAAGACCACATTGCTTTCGCGTTAGTTCTGAGCCATAATACTACTAAGTGGCAATAGAAGGCATTTGTTTGACATAGATACACACACATTCTTAAATGCAGTAGGTGTATCTGTATTGAGTAGCTTTGTTTAAATGATTGCTTCACAACATGCTATAGCTATCAAAAATAAAATTATCATTCTGAGAGACACAAATGACAGGCACGTTTATATAAAAATTAGTACGCAACAGCAAGCCATAATTCTGTACAGAGCATAAGCATTTATGGCTCAATCACTTCCAACTGCAGCTTGACTACATAATGCTCATGTACGAGGAAAACCCCCACAGATAACTGTATTTGTTCTACATCATCAAGGTATATCTACTGAACATAACTTTAGCATAAAAGTTAAAAGCATTTCCAGATAAAACTTGCAACCCAATAGCCAATATTAATAAGATCAATAGCCAGTTTGTAAATGCCAGCATGTATTATCTATTGCTTAAATTATAGCTTTGAGAAAAAAAGGCTTTTCACAAACCTAACGTCACATTGATTCACTAAGGCATAATACATAACTGTAGGGCACCCACTGACAAGCTTTCTGCAAGCTTTGATGTATACTCCTTTATGATTTCTATCTATTCAAAGCAATCTCAAATCCTATATTTTTAATTGGCTCAACTATTTATTATTATTAATTTGTGTAAATAATTAATTGTAATTTATTGAGACATTATTTAACCAATTCTAACACTTCAGTTGTAGTACTAGAGTTAAGTTTTCCCAAGTTTTGATTAGATATTATGTAAAGCTGGGCCTCATTATTAATTATTATTATTATAGTATCTAGAGCAGTGGTTCTCAAACTAGGGCCTCCGCTTGTTCAGAGAAAGCCCCTGGCGGGCCGGGCCGGTTTGTTTACCAGCCGCGTCCACAGGTTCAGCCAATTGCGGCTCCCACTGGCCACGGTTCACCACTCCAGGCCAATGGGGGCTGCAGGAAGGGCGGCCTGCATATCCCTCGGCCCACGCCACTTCCCGCAGCCCCCATTGGCCTGGAGTGGCGAACCATGGCCAGTGGGGGCCGCAATTGGCTGAACATGCGGACATGGCAGGTAAACAAACCAGCTCGGCCCGCCAGGGGCATTCCCTGAACAAGCGCTGGCCCTAGTTTGAGAACCACTGCTCTAGAGCACCCAATCAAGATCAGAACTTCATTATGCTAGGCTCTGTACAAAGACACAGTAAGTTACAGTTCCTGCCCTGAAGAGCTGGCAATCTACACAGAGAAAACAAGGCCAAAGTGGGGATGGGAAACAGAGGTATTGTGAAGTGACTTGCTGAGACAGAAGTAGAATCCAGGATTCCTGATTCCCACTTAAGTGTCTAGACATGGCCTCCCATCTCCTGAATTTTATTGCAGAAACCAGAAGCAGCATCTGTACTGAGCTGTTCTGTAAACTTACAGATACAAGGCCAGCTATTTATACTTAACTGTATGACACTAGCATATTCTTCTAAAGAAGCATGGTCGTGTTTCCTAAGATCTTACATTTTTAAAAAGCACTAGGAGGATGCACACTTGCTTCTTGGTCTTTTGAGACAAAGCATATTTCTATTTACAAACTCTATAGACAGAGAAGATTTTGTTTTTTCCTGACAAAATAAAAAACTCTGAGTACCCCCACAGACTTGGAGAAATGTACTCATTCATATTGCTATGTTGTGGTACATGATACTTATTGTATGGTAGAGGTGGCAAATGTGATCATTCCACGCACTGCTTGTTTTTACCATTTCCTTCAAGCTCCATCAGCCTGTAGCCTCCCTGATTTTTGCATGCTGGAAATATGACCTGTCCTTTTGCCATCGATCACTCTTTGAACTTCTCGTTGAAAGACTTTGTATTTGGCCCCTGTGTGGTTGCTCAGAAATGGGAGGGTGGGCAAGCAAGCAGGTCCCTTCTACTTCTCGTGCTTCCAGAATGTAGGGATCACTCACTACTACTCCCCACTAGTGTGAGCAGTGAGGCCATAACTCCCACCCCAGAGTGCAGCCCGCACACTAGTGGAGCAATCTGTGTCCTAAGACATAGAGCCAGTCGCTAGCCTCATGTCTGTAATGAGCAGCACTGGGTTTCTGTCTCTGATGCACAATCTCTCCAGTGCTCCTCCTCAGGTGATGTGCTTCCACACCGCCCTCTGCACTGAGCTGTGACTTAAAAACCACAGTCTAACCCTTAAATGATGACTGGCTCTAAGTAAATAGAGAGAGATTGGCAATTTTATAGCACCATATAACCAAACAACCCCCAAATGCTTATCTGTCTATACCAGGGGTTCTCAAACTGGGGATTGGGACCCCTCAGGGGGTCGTGAGGTCATTACATGGGGGGTTGCAAACTGTCAGCCTCCACCCCAAACCCCTCTTGCCTCCAGCATTCATAATGGTGTTAAATATATTAAAAAAGGTGTTTAATTTATTGGGGGGGGGGTTGCACTCAGAGGCTTGAGATGTGAAAGGGGTCACCAGTAAAAAAGTTTGAGACCCACTGGTCTATACTACCTGATTGTACAGCTGACTTGCAATTATGGCCTGAATTTTTAAATATGGGTTTACAAAATTGTGCTCATGCTGTCATATGCACCTGTGTTATGCATTTATCTATTCAGTGTACATGCAATTCTTGGATATCAGATAGCTAGGTGGACATTTAAATGGCATGGGCATCAGCAAATAATCAACATGAACATTCATCCTGGGTATCTCTTCGCATAACATATTTATTTAGTTATGTGGCTTTTTCAAAATGTTGCCCATCTGGTCTCTGGGTGCACTTACATTAAACAAATCTTACAAATAAATCAATAACTAATTGTGAATTCTCTTAATCCCAGACGCATATAAGGAGTAACAAAAACAAACTCAACAACACACTCCCTTACACCCATTTCTAATCCATTTCCTATCAACAGCATGGGAAAGTAGTCTGCCTGAAAGTCAACAGATTCCATCTCTGTCTGAGGAAGTGGGAATGTAAGTTGCAAAGGTGAGACTTCTTAGCTGAAAATGACCTCTGTGGGTAAACAAGGAGCTGTCAGATTAACAGCTTCCATCTATCTGTCAAAATATCAGCTTCTGTCCTCAGATCTCTCAGGCAGAGAGGACCCAAACCACTTATGTGCATGTAACTGTAAGGCAGGGATGTAATATAATCTCCCATTCACATATGGGGAACTGAGGTACAAAAAAGAAGAAGTCATAAGTGATTTGCCCAAAGTCACACAGAATGTCTGCAGCAGAGCAAGAACCAAAGCCAAATCTCCTGAGTCCCAGTCTCATGCCTTACAAGACCATTTCTCCAGCTTGACCCTGGTTAGTTTACAATTCTGTTGTGACACTCATCACCAGCTGACGATGTTACACAGAGTCTTAAACCTTCTTTTTCTTAATGAGCAAGCAAGTTTTGACTCTTGGGAGGACATGCTGTGTTGGGTTATACTAGGTTTTGTGTAGAGGCAGATTTGGAAAAGAGAAGGCTCTTTGTGAGTAGCCAGAGAGCTTGCTCTCTTCCTTCAGGACAAGGTCTGAGAGGTCAAATACGGAGCAAACGCTTTGTGAAAAGTGTTTACCTATCATTTTTCTTTGTGAGTTCATTTGAGAGTGTAGTAATTGTGTTGTTTCACCCACATAATTGTCATTGGGGTATTTAATGCACTGGATGAAATACACCACATGTTGTGACAGGTATGTGTAGGACCCATGTATTATGAAAGATGTATTGTGTGGGATGTTGATCATTGTAGCAGTGGAGATATGTCTGCAGGTTTTCCATTGGTTGTTATGGCAGAGTATGATACCACTTTGAGTTGCTGGGTCCTGGTCTATGGGGAGCTTGCTTCTGATGATGAGCTTAAAGAGGCTTGTGGGTTGTTTGAAGGCCAGAAGGTGGAGTTTGGGAAAGATTCCTTTCAGGAAGTGGTCCCTATTGAGTGTGGGTCATAATTGTTTAATGGTATCCCGTAGGGGTCCCAGTGTATGGTGGGTAGGAACAACTAGGAATGTGCAGTTGGAAGGTTTTTTTTTTCCCCCCATATTGAAGCAGTTTCTCTTGGGGTATTTGTGTGGCCCATTGCACAATGCGATAGCTTCTCTGGTGGAGTGTCCTCATTTGGTGAAAATGGTTTTAAGTGTGTTAAAGTGTGTACTCTGGTCTTTCTCCTCAGAGCACATTCTGAGTGCTTGGCTGCAGATAACAAATTTCTTGCTGTGTTTGGGGTGGTTACTGAATCCGTGAAGGTAAGTGTGATGATCCATGGGTTTATTGTATATAGTAGTCTGTAGGGTTCCATCACCGAAGCTGATCGTGGGGTCCAGGAAGTTGATGCTGGTGTGGGAGTGTTCTAGAGGTAGTTTGATGGATGGGTGGTGGTGGTTGAAGTATCATGTATCTTAGATATCTCACACAGAAAACTGATAAAAAGACAAAATCACGGTATCATCCATGGGCGAGCACTTTTCACAAAATGATTTCTCCATGTTTGACTTCTCAGCCCACTTCCTCAACGGAAACCTACGTAACACCTTCAAAAGATGAGTGCGGGAGTTTAAATTCAAAACTTTGTCAGACATTAAAAATCATGGACTTAATAAAGACACTGGATTTATGGGTCATTACAACAATCTATTACCTACTAACCCTCCTTTGTCCTATCACCACAGAGGTGTTAGCCCTCTTTACCTTGAATGGTCTCAAACAACATGTTAACTCCTCCTACTAAACAATTTGTTCCACCTTGTCTATAGCTGTGACACTTTGAGGGCTTGTCTACACTTAAAATGCTGCAGCAGCACAGCTGCGCTGCTGCAGTGCTTCAGTGAAGACACTACATACACCAATGAGAGGGCTTCTTCCATTGGTGTAGGTAATCCACCTTCCCAAGAGGTGGTAGCTAGGTTGACAGGAGATTTCTTCCATTGACCTAATGCTGTCTACGCCAAGGGTTAGCTTTGTTTAATTGCATTGTCCAGGGGCTGTGGATTTTTCACATCCCTGAGCAACATCATCATACTGACCTAATTTCCTGGTATAGACCAGGCCTATGTACCTTTCCCAGACCTGAAGAAGAGCTCTGTGTAAGCTTGAAAGCTTGTCTTTTTCACCAACAGAAGCTGGTCCAATAAAAGATATTATCTCACCTACCTTGTGATAAGGTCACAGTTGGAGTTCAAGCCAGTTTACATTTATACTAACGCAAATCTTGAACTAACAGCTTAACACCACAAGAAATGTTATCTAAATACTTCTTGCATCATCATGCTGTTATACTGTAAATTCGTCACTAAAGTGGCTATTACTGGAATCTTTTGATCCTTTCCTGGCTTTCCCTGGGATCTGAAGCCTCATGTTGTCAACCTCTTCAGATAAGAAAATAGGCAGTGCTATCTCACCGTACTGCTTTCTTTAGGAATAGAAGCAATGAACCCTATCCTTTGTAATACTAACATCTCTCCTGGCTTCTCACATTTCTACTTGAGCAATGAGTAACACTCTCCCTGCCTGTTTCTGAATGAAGAAGCAACATTCTTGTTGTAGAATTCCAACCCACACAGGTGTATTCTGGTAGATAAAGCTGAATATTTCTGACCTATGAAGGCTCCTTGTCAAAGTAGAAACTAAGGGCTACATTGACTCCTGACTTTCTAGATCCTCACAAAGTTCCCTTTCAATCTCCTCAACCTGTCATCTTCAACCATATTTATCATCAAGAACTGTGCATAGATAGGAAACACAATGGACTTACTCTGGATACATCATTTATTTCGGCTTGTTATTGATGACCTTTCATAACTCCTCTTTGCTTTACCACTCATGAGTTATGAGGTCATCAATAAATCTAGGAAATAAATGGAGTACCCAGAGTCAGCCTATTGTATATCCTCATGTAGAGTGCCTTTTTATTATCAACCTCAAATAATTTATCTCCTGGTATCTTGTTTTTCAGTAGAATAATAGATACAAACACAGGGGCACATAAGAGATAGATCAAACAGTTTCGGCTCATTTTAGGTTTCATTGAACAAAATTGGTTATTCAGAGGTTTGTGGATAAGAGTTTAAAATATATTAGGAAGAAGAAGTTACTCACTTTGTGTAGGACCGGTGGTTCTTTGGGATGTGTATCCCTATGGGTGCTCCACTTCAGCTGTGCATACGCCCCTCGAGCCCTTGATTGGAGATTTACTATTATCAATGTCCGTTCACTCTGAGCATGGGCTGTATACAACCTTGTGCCGCTCTCTGAGGGCATACAGGGGACTGTGCGGGCAAACCGCCCTCAGTTCCTTCTCTACCTGAATGTCCAGCAAAGAACAGTCCGAAGCAGAGGGGAAGAACGGCTGATAGCAGAGCACCCACAGACACCCTACTCGAAGAAGCAGCAGCAAAAATTATTGAGCCATCGGGTGAAAAGTGAATCAAATGCCTCTGAAGTTCTACAGCTACCAAAATTCTGCAACTCCACTTAGGATCTCACCTCTTGCACTGAGGGAACCCTATGCTCGGTAATAAGTGAAACAATCAGATTGCTGGATGTTATGAGCATTCTTGGAAATAGGTTTGACATAGAAATGACAACAAAATATACAATGCAAATCGGTACAAGGATCCGGAGCAGGTTTTTGAGGGCTACACACAGGAAATGCTTTTTTATCCTTGATCCAGAATTGTTATACAATAGGTACAGATAATGACCCTTCAAAATCACCAGGTTGGCAACATTTCTCTAAAAGTTAAGTCCGCCTTTAAAAAATCATTTTTGTCTTTGACCATCAGTAAAACAACGGTCTGAAATGCCAGAAGATTTATATCACATGGTAGAATAATCCTGAAGGTAATACTTAAATTCTTCAGTTGTTTTTGTCTCAGAAATCACTGTGTTCCAATATCCTTTAATGACCAGTTTTAAAGGTCATATTAGTCTTTATTTTTTATATTTACTTCTCCCCCACCCAATTCTTCAGTTCAGCACAGGTTTTTCTTGCCACCAAGAAAACTGATGTGAAACAATACTCACTAAGGATCCTTAATTTTACAATTCGTGAAACAATGACAAATATTTGGTCATTGTTCTAGCTGTCAGTCAGCATTTCCATTCCAAATCCCAATCTGGAGAGGTCCTTAATTAGGCCATCTAAAGTCATGTTAGTTTGAATCTTGCTACACAGCTGCTAGTCCAAAAGAAAACTCTGGGCCAAATACTGCTTTTAGATATGTATGCACAACTTGAAGTTGGGCAGAATTTGGTTCTTTGTTTTTATATTATAAAAATATTTAATTTTATATTCTAAAAATACATTGCAAATCAGGTAAGATATTTTTACTTAAAAATGACAAATTATTTAGTTTTCAAAATCCAGAGGCAGAGTAAATAATGAGGAAAAGTGGACCCATTTTCAAGACATTATACGAAGGTTTCTAACCATCAGAGGAGTGAAGTTCTGGAACAGCCTTCCAAGAGAAGCACTGGGGGGCAAACGACCTATCTGGCTTCAAGATTAAACTCGATAAGTTTATGGAAGAGATGGTATGATGGGATAGCATGATTTTGGCAATTAATTGATCTTTAACTATTCATGGCAAATAGGCCCAATGACCTGTGATGAGATGTTAGATGGGGTGGGATCTGAGTTAGTACAGAGAATTCTTTCCTGGGTATCTGGCTGGTGAATCTTGCCCTCTAGCTCAGGGTTCAGCTGATCGCCATGTTTGGGGTTGAGAAGGAAATTTCCTCCAGGGCAGATTGGAAAAGGTCCTGGGTTTTTTTTGCCTTCCTCTGCAGCATGGGGCACAGGTCACTTGCTGGAGGATTCTCTGCACCTTGAAGTCTTTAAACCATGATTTGAGGACTTCAATAACTCAGACATAAGTGAGAGGTTTATTGCAGGAGTGGGTGGGCGAGATTCTGTGACCTGCATTGTGTAGGAGGTCAGACTAGATGATCATAATGGTCCCTTCTGACCTTAATGTCGATGAGTCTATGAGACATTTTGGATTTTATAAGTGATTGGAGTTGCAAAAGGCAGATCCTGATCGATGTAGACAAATGTAAAATAACTAGCCTCTGAGCAAAGAATCTGTCTAGGTGCTAACTATAACAATCACGCAACATACTGTTCAGGATTTGATTTGTTTTTGTAGAAATCTTTGAAACCATCAGATCTCAATGCACAGCAACAAGAAAGAAAAGTAAACTGATACTATTACTGTCTGAACAGAATGCAAAAGAACAGGTTGGCTCTTGCTTCAGCAAAAGGCACTTGGGTAGATCTTCACTGGGAATATTACATCACTGTAGGTTTGGAAAGCTATTGCCTTGGTGAAGGTGCAGAGCAGGGAAACAAAGAAGAACCAAATAATAAAGATTTGAAATGATGAGGAAAGTTTAAAAGACATAACTTAATTCTCATAAAGAAGAGAGAAGGTCAAGGTTACCTAATAAAAGTTTTCAAAAGCGTAAAAAGGTTGGAGAACCGTGATGATACTGGTATACTGTCACATTAGTAAGGGATAAAAATATCCCAAAGTTATTTAATAATCCAAGGAAACATGGACTGAGCTGGGAGCTCAGGTAGAACAACTTCAAACAAAGAAAAAGAAACCTCTGGAGAATGTTTTTGGGAAATGTATGTAAAGCAAAAAAAATAAAGGGGTCAGGAAACACCACCGCTTGTTTCTAAGGGGTGTGCTAAGAATGAGAGCTGTGTGAATAATGGATTTTTTGTTTCACTGGCAATTTGGAAATATAAATTAAAAAAGGGGGTTGGATCACACCAAAACCAAAATATTTTGAAATTTTCTGCAAATAGGAAAGTTGAAAATAATTTAGTTTAGGGTCATCTGCAACATTTGTTTGGCCCAAAATTAAATGCTTGGGGGGATTTTGAGCTTTGAAAAATTTTTTAAAAGTTATTGTGAAGGAAATTTCTAAACAAAGTCATTTTGAACAGAAATATTGAAATGTTCCCTTTTGAAAATGTCAAAAGGGAATGTTTTGACTTTGGGGAAATTTTTGTTTGTTTGTTTTTGGTATGAACAATTCAGTGAAATCAATGTGAACTTGCAAAACATTTTGGTGTTGTAAAATCTGCATTGTTTGCCAAAAATATATTTGGCCAAAAAATGTACCCAGCTGTAGTGGGAATCAGAAAGGTGGGCTATTCCTAAGAGAGATAATTAACGATCAATACGTGTTCTCTATTGGCTTCTTTGCGAAGATGCCTGAAATTCCCCATAGCTTGATGGCACAATTTCTGTTTTTTTTATTTTTAAATTTAGAATGGCCATCATTGGAAGCCTAATAGGCATATTCTGGCCTTATGATAATGAATGAACCTGGCTGAAGGGTAGGAAGCTCACAAACTGTAACTTACTTTCAGGGGCTTATTCAGCAAAGCTTCCAACTCTGACAAGCACTTTGCAGCAGCTCCACAGTAATTACATTTCTGAAGCTTGTGAGGCCCTGCGTGGTCAGCGGATAAGTATGTTGAAACCATATATTGGAGGGATTTGTGCTGAATGAACAACTAAACCAAATCCATCCTCTCTGAACTGAAACAGCGAGAAAAATCAATCCACTAACCCTTTTTTGTTATGAAACAATTATTAATGCTTTGTTACTTATATGGCACATATGAGGATCTGAAAGCATTACATAAACACTTACTAAGACTCCAAACATTTCTGCCCCCATTTTACAGATGGATAAAACTGAGGCCAAACAATTTCTCTCTTGGTTAAAAAAAAAGGTTAAATACTAAAATAAATGGTATTGTGAAATTGTGCTTACTTTATTGCACAAAAGCATAGCAATTCAGAGCAAAGAACAGTGTGGACTTGTGTCAGTATTGGGAGAGGATCTCCTTACAGGGACAATCACCCTATTTAATCTTACTGTTCTAGGTTACTGCAGCTTGTATGTTCCCTACCATATGGATCCTAGAAGAATGGATTATCTAATATATTATACCTGCAGCAGTGATGAAAAGAAGGAATGAGTAGTAGTTACCACGCATTCGGCGTCAAGCAAAGATTATTGCCATTTGTAAGACAGACAAGGACCCCTACAAAGTGTTGAGTTTCTGCCCAAAATTCTTGCTGTCTGTATTTCAAGGTGTTTGAGCCTCCAGCGAATCACTCCGGATTTGGATGATGTCTTGCAGGTCAACGAGTGGTCAGCGGTGACCATTGTCAGTCATTCTCTTGTCACTGACCCAACCATCTGTCCACCAGGTTTTGATCTGCCAAGGCACCTGTCGTAATCACTGAATTGGTTTCGAACAGAACTGGGCAACTGTGTGGCCAATCTCTTTCAATGGGGCTTTTCTGATGATCCGAGATGCAGCTGTGGTCAGCTTCAGACTTTGGCTATGTCTACACTAGCACTTTTGTGGGCAAAACTTTTCTCAGTTGTTTTTTCACACCCCGATTGATAAAAGTTTCACCAACAAAAGTGCCAGTGTGGACAATGCTATGTCGGCAGGAGAGCATCTCCTGCCAACAAAGCTGTGGGTGGTTTAATCATGCCAGCTGGAGAGCTCTCTCTTGCCAGCCTATAGCGGCTATACAGGAGACCTTACAGCTGCAGCTGTACAGCAGAGCCGCTGTAAGGTTCGTAGTGTAGTCATAGTCTGTGTTGCCTATCCTCAAAGAGTGTCCACTGACGTATTTCAATGGCGGTCTACCTGGCTGACGATGATGCCATCAAATGGGCAGGTGCATTGTGCATAGGCTGAGAGAATGATGAAAGAAATGCAGCAGACTCTTGGATCACTGCACGCTTAAATTTGCATTTCTCTCAGGCATAACAATGAGGTGTGTGACCTTGTAGAGCCTCTAAAAATTGGCTGTTCTGTACACAATCGTTTCATGTTCCAGATGTGGTCTGTTATATCCCCCTGACAGGCAAAGTCTTTACTTTGCTGCCATTACTTTCAGCTTGTTATGTGAATCAGCAACTTTTGAAGCAATGCCTCCTTTCAAGCACTGACAGGAGGACTGGGGTCCAGAAAAGCAGATTTGCAGAGTGTGTAACCTGCGGAGCAGTTTATTGGCAGCAGGGTAGCAGATTTTTACAATCTTTTACAGTTGAACGGGGAAAACTCAATACCATTAACTGTCATAATCAAGTATAGTTATTTGCTTCGAACATTTTTTAAAATAAGCCTGTCATTGAGACAAATGCCTTGTTATTGGTAGGAATTTCCCAACTGAAGCATTGAAAAACTAAATCATTAGCCACCTCTTAAAGCCTTTTTATCCAAGCTTTACCCCACCACCGTCATTGCCATCTTCTGCAGGTGTGTTTTCGTGTGCATTGCTGAGCTGACACCCTCCCTCTTGATTCCACAGACCTATATAAATAGGTTTATATTCACATTGTTTTCTACTTGATGTTGATTCATCTTGTCATAGGTCCTAGAACTAGGGGTGCTGCCACACCCCCTGGCTTGAAGCAGTTTCCATCATATCCAGGGTTTACAGTTTGGTTCACTTGTTACCCTGTACACAATGGCTCTCAGCACCCCTACTATACAAATTGTTCCAGCACCCCTGCTTCTTGGGCCATTCATAAGAACATAAGAATGGCCATACTGGGTCAGTCCAATGGTCTATCTAGCCCAGTATCCTGTCTTCCAACAGTGGCCAATGCCAAGTGCTTCCATTCCCTGTTGTCCTCTCCCAGTTTCTGGCAGTCAGAGGCTAAGGGCACCCAGGGAATGGGGTTGCATTCATTTTTCGTTATACTTACAGCTAAGGAAGAGTTCAAATTATCTGGGGGAAAATAGGGGTTCCTCCATATAATGTATAGACACATACATTATTGACCACCCTAACATAGCGGGAAATCACTATTTTGTAGAGATTGGTTCAAAGGCATTTTTGTTCTTTGATGTCATGCAAAACCCACCACCACTGCATCATGTTTTGTAATATTTTATTATTATTTACAATACACCTGTCATAAATATAAAGGGAAGGGTAACCACCTTTCTGTATACAGAACTATAAAATCCCCCCTGGCCAGAGGCAAAACCCTTTCACCTGTAAAGGGTTAAGAAGCTAAGATAACCTCGCTGGCACCTGACCAAAATGACCAATGAGGAGACAAGATACTTTCAAAGCTGGAGCGGGGGGGACAAAGGGTCTGTCTGTCTGTGTGATGCTTTTGCCAGGATCAGGTCAGGAATGCTCTTCAGAACTTCTGTTAAGTTAGTAAGTAATCTAGCTAGAAATACGTTAGATTTCCTTTTGTTTAAATGGCTGGTAAATAAGCTGTGCTGAATGGAATGTATATTCCTGTTTTTGTGTCTTTTTGTAACTTAAGGTTTTGCTTAGAGGGATTCTCTATGTTTTGAATCTGAGTACCCTGTAAGGTATTTACCATCCTGATTTTACAGAGATGATTCTTTTACTTTTTCTTCAATTAAAATTCTTCTTTTAAGAACCTGATTGCTTTTTCATTGTTCTTAAGATCCAAGGGTGTGGGTCTGTGTTCACCTATGCAAATTGGTGGGGATTTTTATCAAGACTTCCCCAGGAAAGGGGGTGTAGGGCTTGGGGGGATATTTTGGGGGAAAGATGTCTCCAAGTGGGCTCTTTCCCTGTTCTTTGTTTAACACACTTGGTGGTGGCAGCATACAGTTCAAGGACAAGGCAAAGTTTGTACCTTGAGGAAGTTTTTAACCTAAGCTGGTAAGAATAAGCTTAGGGGGTCTTTCATGCAGGTCCCCACATCTGTACCCTAGAGTTCAGAGTGGGGAAGGAACCTTGACAATACCAAAAGAGTGATCAGCACTGTCCAAACAAATGGAAGAAGACAACCCCTGAGCTAAAAAGGCTATGGTCTAAATGTGTGTGAAGGGTTGGGCACAGGCTGTGACATGACTGCATTGATATTCTGTAACTGAAAGCCGTTCTATCCATAAAAAGCCACAGTAAAGAGAAATAACCATTTATATTAGCCTAAAGAACACAATGTGTTATCCTCTCCTAATCTGAAGAAGTAGGTATTCACCCACAAAAGCTTATGCTCCAATATGTCTGTTAGTCTAAAAGGTGCCACAGGTCTCTTTGCCGCTTTTACAGATCCAGACAAACACAGCTACCCCTCTGATACTTCATACAACACTGTAATCATGTTTTCATATCAAAATATCAGTGGTTTAATATTTCTCTTGCCTTGGATACCAATAAATATTGCTGAAAGGGATGATTAGTAGGATTATATTTTTGATGGTATCTTTCCTCAGGACATTTAAATATTTTAAAGTTTTCTATTATTAAGTTCTGATTCATGTCCTGTGAGGTCTGATTTTAATCTGAAATTGCTGGTCAAAGTTTTAATGAAGAGTTAGGTACCTCTGAGCCCAGGACCATTAATAGCATCTGGAGCATGCAATAATAGTCTTGCACTTGAAATGACCTTCACAGAGTGAGGTCTACTGAAATAACTGGTTTTCCAAGGTTCTTCTTGAAATAAGAGAAATATATCTTCTATAATGTAATTTAAGAACTACTAGGCTGATGGCAGTTTTGATTTTATTGATATTAGTATAGTGAGTACTGTATATTGTAAAACTGATAGAGTGGGGAATAACTTCACTACATATCAAATTTGATGGAGCTGGTAGCTTACTGCAAACATAAGCATGGGAGCTATCACCAAAAGACGCATTTTGTATTTCTTTGTGGTGTTTCTTTTCTTTTTTTATGTTTCATTTTCAGAATAACTTAAAACAGTGTCCCTGAAAACAATAAAATATGCTTGTGTAATGCTGCCATTTATGTGCAGTTACACTTCATTATCCCTATAATCTAACACGGTGGCTCAGAAAGAAGAACATGAACATTTTCTGAGTGATTTAACAGTATGCTTTAATGATGTATTGAAAACGAACATTGACCCTATGTAATAGGTGCTAAACTGACACTTGAAAGCGCTCCATCCATTTTACTCAGACGGACTATCTTTCTTAAATCACTGGTGTGTCATTTTTATGATGTAGATCCATCTATTGAAGCTATGGGACTGTGAAATGTCATATAAAAAAGGCAATAAGAAAAAATAAAATTAAGTTGCAGGTGATGTGCATTAGCATTTCAAAAACGTTCTATTGTATTACACTATTATTCCCTCTCTGTCAAGGGGCAACAAGATTCCATTCTCACCTTAAAGAGTCTGTGTGGCTGAATGTATTAACTCAGTGTGTGAAGAACACTAGGTGTCAGCTGAAGGGCATTTTACAATAATGGTAAAATATATTTAGGACTAAATTTGATAGGACACTAGGGCTGGCCTCCTCCTCAAATGACAAAGCTGTGATTGCTTATCTTCTTCTTTGTTACATTCTGTAGCTTCCAGGCTTTTGACGAATTAATGTTTTCAAAGTTTCTACCCGCAGAAAAAGATGGAAATAAAACACACCAAGGCAAGGGAGTTAACTGTAACCCAAAAAGGTCAGAGTCTTTCACTGCCCAGTTGGCAAGGTTCACATACGTATTTATGTGGAGAATACTAAGCACATTCTGTTGTGAAAAACAACACAAAAGTGGCTCCCTTAGCTTATTTCCAACTCCATGGCCACTAAATGGAGGTGAGATTGTAAAGGGTCTTAAATCTCCTAAAATCACCACAAGACAGAGAGGTTGCGGTTTTGGAATACTATTTAAGGGCATATGTGAGACTCTTAGCAGCACTATAATTAAAAATTTAATTATTCATAATGATTTCCTGGAGGGAAGCAGGCCAGCAGCTCGATGGTAAGAATCCTTCAGATGTTCCTATTTGCTATGTGTAATGGAATCATTTGAGAGAAACTAGCCACACCAGTGGGTTTTTAGAGTTAGAGACCCTCAAAATGACTAATAGAAATACATAATTAAATAATTCAACAGACCTGGATATTTATATCTATCTATCTTTGGTAGTTATATGGCCCTCATTGCCATAGTATCTCAGTGCCTACTGATCTGTAATGGATTTATCCTCACACCTCTGGGAGGAGAGGTGGGCGGAAGTTCTGTTATCCTGCTCATACAGATGGAGAACTGACACACACAGCAGCTAAGTGACTTGCCCAGGTTCACACAGGAAGTCTGTGCCAGAGCAGGGACTTGAACCCAGGTTTCTCAAGTATACTTAAATAAAATTCACTCTTAGTCTAAAAATTTCAAAGCCACCTCAGGGAATTAGGAGTCCAAATCTTTTAAGTGGCTTTGCAAATCTCAGCCATAATTGTCATGAATGGTGGATTGTAAAGGTTTTTTTCCCTTTTGGTCCTAATAAAACCTTCATATCTCTCCACATCATTGTGGATTCTCTACATGGCACTGATCTCACAGAAAAAAAATGTGTAGAAATATTTCAGATTCTGTACTCCTCTTGTCCTTCCTCTGTCTCCTCCTTCCAGCTCCTGCTCCCAACCCCTTGCTCCTCAGGCTCCTATCCCCCACCCTGACATCCCTTGAATCTCACGTTGAGTCTCTTATCCCACTTCTCTCATCTCTGAACCCTCTGCATTCAAATCAGGCAACTTCCTCCTCCTCTATACTGCCTGGTTGTCAACAGGGGGAGCTTTGACCATGCAAAAGAGACAATCTTACTGCCCTTAATTCTGGTGCTAGGCATCACAGTGGCCTCCAGCTGAGGAGAAAAAAGCAATTGCAGGGAACATCCTGCTCAGTCTTTGCATGTTTAATCGCTCAGTGAAAATGGTGCACGTACAATCCAGTCACCTGTAGGAGCTGTGAGTGACTGGAACATACTCAATGCAGACAGAATTGCTAGAGAATTTAGCTGTCAAACTCTAACAAAATATTGGGCATAGAGGAATTACGTTTTTTCAAAGACTCATAGCTTGGCCAAATTTGGGTGAATTTTCACCGGGATGACTAAAAGCGCATCCCTGACACCAGTGTGATGCCCTTCCCAAATTGCAATTCCCTGCTCCAAAGCATGAGGGCACTAGAGCTTCTCAGTGAAACCGTTGTAAGAACTTTTTTTAACCCAGGCAAGACAATGTATTTTTCCCTAATCTTATTCCTGGAAACAGATGAACCATATTAGCTGAAATTTTCAAAAAAAAAAAAAAAAAATCAAGCGAACACCTGGCATGGAAAAGTTCAGGTTGAAAAGTTTAAGTCTAGTAGTTATAAGCAATTGACAACAGGGTCTTGTAAGAGAAAGTGCTGATCAACCTTAACTACATGTCGGGTGCTAATGATACATAAATAACAACATAGTACATAATAATTTTAGGAAGATTGATACACATACACACTACAGGGAGAGCTTGTAGTGACCCTAGATTTTGGTTGCCTAACAACTTTCCATTATTATGGTTTCTAACAACTTTTTTTTTGTTGAGATGCTCTCACACCACCATTGTTTGCATCAAGCCTTTGATATCTGGCAGCAGGAATCACCTCAGGCTATGGAACTGCTTTTTCTTTGTCTCACAAAATTCCATGAAGATTTAGCTCAGAGTATGCATTGTACAGTAATAAATAAATACTAACCCAGCTATACCAATTAGAAATCAGTTAAGGCATATTACATTTTCTAATAGATTGGGGCTGTATGGGCTGGTTTTGTTCAGTCAGTGCTTCTCACTTTGGTATTTATTTGTATGCCCCAGGGGTTCACAAAAGGTGTCAGGTGGCTGCAACCACCCTGCCTATTCTATACTGCTAAATGAAGGAAGATCTCAGCTAGATCCGTGCTACATAGGAGAGGGAGAGAGGGAGGAGGGGCCAGTGAAGAAAAGGGTTGAGATCCACTGTATTGTGTTACTTGTAGGGCAGAGCCAGAATTTGCATCTGTTTATGGGTATTCTAATCAATGCATAATTAGGCTCTATTAGTTTATGTTTATACTCTGTTCCTACTGCAGTTTGTTGCAAAACTCCTGTTGTAATAAATGGGGAAATGATTTGGCTCTTATTCTAGTCTACAAGGAAACATTTGACTCCCCAGGCCATATTTTATCCTCATTTATACCCATGTGTATAGAGTCAAGTTCAAGGTCTTGTCTTTTTATTTATCAATGGCCTGGGGCCAGGATATCTAAAAGAGCTGAAAGCTTCAGGAAGATGTCTGCAATCAATAACCAACTGTGCTCCTCTGGCACATTGGAACATTCTACTGTAAGAGTGAAACTCAGCTGCGTAGGGGACTGAGCTTTCTTAGGGACCAGCCAGAGACCTTGGAACAAACTCCCCCTAGAACTAAGGACCATCACAAACCTCACCACCTTTCTCTCCAAGTGCAAGGTGGACTTCTCCAACTTGCCTTCTCTGACATAAGAGAAGCAGCAGGTAATTTAAAGAAAATGAAAACAAAGACCCTATCAGAGCAAGACATGGCCCTGTACCTACGTTTCTCCCCTGCGGGAGAGGATCAGAAAAAGAACAAACCACAGAGATAGATGCAGTGTTGCTGTAGTCATGTCAGTCCCAGGATATTAGAGAGACAAGGTTGGTGAGGTAATATCTTTTATTGAACCAACTTCTGTTGGTGAGAGAGGAAGCTTTTGAGCTACACAGAGCTCTTCTTCAAGACCTGAAGGACAGCTCTTTGCAGCTCAAAAGCTCGTCTCTCGTACTTACAGAAGTTGGTCCAATAAAATGGATTACCTTACCCACCTTGTCTTTTACAGTGAGAGATATAATTCACGCCGCTTAATTTAATCTCAAAATAGGCATCAGACACAATGGTGATGAGGGCAGTGTAAGAACCTATACAGAATACCTTCACAATAGACAAAATCTACCACCCCCTTACATCCGAGCAGGCAATATGAAAATATGCAAGCTCTTTATAAAAAAAGAAAAATTCAACAAGCCAGCACAATCACAAACCCTAAAATACAGGCATTTTCAAATATCTCCTGATAGTTTGGATAGAAAATACTTTACCTGCAATTAATTAATGCAGTGGCATGGGCATGAAATTACATGTGGTATAAGGATTTGTGGGAAGAGCCTGTTTAGGCAATTCATCAAATCTCTAGGTCAAACAAAAGACATTTACATCACACTGCCAGAGCATAATATTAGCATACACAATATGTCAGGAACGGCCCTGTTCTCAAAGCACGTATCCTTCTCTCTTTTTCCTAGTCATTACAGAATGTTTAGCAATACAGTTTTAACAAGTATAGTTAGATTGCAGCTAGTATACGGATAGATAATTGACCAACACTTCATAAATAATATTACTATTAATAATTATGCATTTACAGTATAAAAAGTGTCTGTCATCTGAGGATCTCAAAGCTCTTTACAATCATTAGTCTTCCCAATACTCCCGTGAGGTACGATCTTCAAGTGTTATGCCCCTTTTACAAATGAAAGCATAAAGATGTTAAGAGACTTGCTCAAGGTCATAAAGCTAATTAGTGGTGGAGTTGAAAACAGAACCAAAGAGACCTGAGTCCCAGTCCTGTGATCTGATCACTACATCAACCTCCCTCCATCTCACTTCCACTTGCAGAATCATTCCAGTGTAGGACATTCAGAGTAAGACTACCCCTCCAAAGAAGGGAAAAAACTAAATCTAATATTTGTACCTCTCTATACTGTTGATCCATTGTGCACCTGTACAAATGCATAAATAATTGTACTAGAAGATGAATGCAAAAGATTATATACTTTATAATCACATTTACTATAACCTCCACTATTACTGGTGTTGAGATGAACTAGTTAACACTATGGTAGAGCATAGACTTCACTCACATGTAAGGGAAGAGCCTTATGGTAGTGTGCAGTGTTAAACAACAGCTAGTTACTTGACCATTTACCAAAATCAATTGCAGATTAACTTATACACCATGCATCCCTTTATCTGGTGCTATGTTTAATCATTTAATTTGATTAGAATTTTAAATATCTTTTAATCATCCTAAATATTCTTATTATTGCAATGTATTATTGGAATGTTAGATTGCAATTTAATTTTAAAAATATCATCCACAGATAAATTATTCCATGTTCATTCTACTGTAGTCTTTTTGGCATTTTCATGTAATAATATAACTCCTTTTATTACTCCAGGAGTGCCTAAATTATAAGAAGATAAGAATGGCCATGCTGGTCAGACCAATGGTCCATCTAGCCCAGTATCCTGTCTTCTGACAGTGGCTGGTGCCGGCTGCTTCAGAGGGAATGAGCAGAATGGAGCAATTATTGAGTGATCCATCCCCTATTGTTTGGCCCTGGCTTCTGGCAGTTAGAGGTTTAGCATGAGGTTGGTTCCTTGAATATTTTGGTTAATAGACATGGATGGACCTGTCCTCCATGAACTTACCTAATTCTATTTTGAACCCAGTTATATTTTGGCAATGAGTTCCGCAGGTTCACTGTGCATTGTGTGAAGAAGTACTTCCTTTTGTTTGTTTTAAACCTTCTGTCTATTAATTTCATTGGGTGACCCTTGGTTCTAGTGTGATATAAAGGGGGAAATAACACTTCCTTATTCACTTTCACCACACCATTCATTATTTTATAGACCTCTATCATATCCCCCCTTAGTCGTCTCTTTTCTATCTAACCAGTCCTAGTCTTGTTAATCTTTCTTCATATGGAAACTGTTCCATGCTCCTAATCATTTTTTGTTGCCCTTCTCTGTACTTTTTCCAATTCTAATATGTCCTTTTTGAGATGGGGTGACCAGAACTGCACACAGTATTCAAAGTGTGGGTATACCAGGGATTTATATAGTGGCATGATATGATATTTCCTGTCTTCTTATCTGTCCCTTTCCTAACATGGTTCCTAACAATTTGTTCACTTTTTTGACTGCAGCTGCACATTGAGATCTTTTGAGGGAACTATCCAAGATGACTGTCTCCACTGTGAAAACTGATCATTTATTCCTACTCCTTGTATCCTATCATTTAATCAGTTACTGATCCATGAGAGGACTTTCCCTCTTATCCCATGACTACTTAGTTTTACTCCTGGGGACATTCTGTGCCAAAAAATTAAAAATACTGCAAAATCCTGAAAATTTTGTTTGCCAAAATAACACTACATAATCACGCCAGTTTCAATTATTTTGGTAATTTATTTCAAAATACCTGTTAGCAATTATGTCTGTAACAACAGACACACACAAATTTCCCCCCGGGAATAGAGAGTTAACCCCCCCCCCCCCCCCCCGTCAACCCTGTTCATGTTTCCCTGCCTCCTTCCCTCCCCCAGAGCCCAGCCAGGAAGTCAGACCACAACCCCTTCCCCCAGAGCCCAGCCACCGCCCCCCCACAGCCAATACATCTGAACTCCTTTCTCCCCCACAGAGCCCAGCCACAAGACACCCCTGGCCCAGATACCAACCCCCCACCCCCCACGAACCCAGCTGCAGGCCCCCTCCTTGCCCAGTCTTCAGGGGTCCAAAGAAATGTTTGAAAAAGTGAACCCAGGGTAATTGATCTTCTCCTGTCTGTCTGTGTCTGCGGAGAGCCTGAAACAATAGCTCTGAGAGGAGTGAATGTCATGAATCTCAGTGAAGTGTTGATTTCAAGACCCTGCTCGGGGACATGCTGCAAACATCACTCAAAGGGCTCTGTGTATATCAGGAGGAGGAACTTGCAGTGGACCCCTCCTGAATAAACCCAAGCAGATATCCCCCAGCTGCTGGGGGATGCCCTGTTGACATATTTGGCTGTCCACAGGGAAGAGGGGACTCCTGCCTGCTACCTGCTCATGGGGAGAGAAGGTGCTCTCTGTTGCTGCCCTGCCTCTTTAGGAGAGGAGGAAGTTCTCCTGACCCTGCTGCTTCAAGTAGGGTCATGGTGCAAAGATGGGGCCCACGTCATAGTGCACCTAGGGTCCCAGACTCTCTTAAATCCAGCCTTGCTGCAATGTGGCTTCATTGCTGTGCTCTACTCATTCTTCTAAAACATTTCCTACCCATGAGTCACAGGGATGAGGTCAGCAAAGTCAACAGCACATCACTCACACTGCACAAGTGTTCTCCTCTGAAATGGGTCTGTGAAAAGCCTTTTCAGAACAGAATCACATTGTACAGAGTTCACAGCCAGATACCTAGTGAACAAAGCTCTGATACCTGGCTAGGCACTGAAATACCAGTACCTAGCCAGGTATCAGAATATGGGTACACGAATGGTAGAGAGGTAGAAAAAGACATAGGGGAAGATTTTCAAAGGAACAAATGGGAGTTACTTGCCCAACTCCATTGACTTTCAGTGGGATCTGGGGTATTCAACAGCAAAATTTTGTGCTGACTTAGAATGAGGTGTGGTGCAACTCAGTGCCAAATTTTGCTTAGCAAATATTGGAAATTCATATATTTTAAAACAAAGAAGACCCAAATCAGAACATAAGGGGGAGATTTTCAAAGGCACAAGGGCACTGACTTATATCTTATCCAGAACAAGGAGCAATGGTCTCAAGTTGCAGTGGGGAGGCTGAGGCTGGATATTAGGAAAAACTATTTCACTAGGAGGGTGGTGAAGCACTGGAATGGGTTACCTAGGGAGGTGGTAGACTCTCCATCCTTAGAGGTTTTTAAGGCCCAGCTTGACAAAGCCCTGGCTGGGATGATTTAGTTGGGGTTGGTCCTGCTTTGAGCAGGGGGTTGGACTAGATGATCTCCTGAGCTCTCTTCCAACCCTAATCTTTTATGATTCTATGATTTTAGGGATAATTGCACAGCACAGCTTATTCCAGAAGGGGATTCCTACACATCTCATCTGAGGAGCAAACTTAGGCCAGGTCTTTACTAGAAAATGCAGCTTTAGATATCCCAGCAAATCCTAGAGTACACACAGTTTATACTAGCAAACATGTGCTTTTTCTGGTATAGTTTAATCAAAGCTATATCAGAAACACAAGAATTATGTCTACACTAGGGCTTTGGCTGGTATAAAAATGTTTTTAAAAAATCACTCCCCCTAACTGACATTATTATACCGCTAAAAGTTTCTAGCATAAATCTTGGCTTAGAGTTAAGCTGCAGTGGGATTGATAATAAATTACATTCTGCTTTACAAAGCTGTGAAGAAAACATTCAACAGATGCCTGCCACGTAGGGTAACATTTGAAATATCATGCAGTTTTTGGCTTCAGCCTGTTTCCTTTAAACCATAGGCAAACCAGGTCTGATAGTGTTGTGTAAATGACAGATCATTCTGCAGGGGCTGGGTAACTACACTATCTAGTTGTGAGCATTCTGATTCATGCCATGGTATTAAATCAATAGGGTGCTGATGCTAAGCAACTGTTTATTCCTCTGTGGAGAAGAAACGTTTGGTATATTTTCTGCTGCCAGCAGAAAATTAGTTACATTTTTTTTCCATTTTGTAGTTTATGGGTCCACAAAAGGTGATTGTGTCACTACTGTTATCTAATGAAGGGAATATAGCTAAGAGTCAACCACACATACAAACGTCTTTCTTTCTTTTCTTTTCTTTTTTTTTTAATTTTAGGTGTCAAAATTTTGTTTTCGTTTTCTATCCCGCTTTACACATTGCAGATAAGTGGGACAGCTGACCAAAGAAATCACAATCAAACCACAAATGCAGCGGATCACTTATTGTGTTGGGAGTATATGACACTAGTGCTATGGGATCTGCATTGTTTGCCTGATGATTTCCAGGCAGCGATTAAGGTATTGTCTATGACTTCTAAAGCCTTAAATAGCTGGCACTGGCCTACATGGGGACCACTTCTTTCCCCATTGCCATGCTGCCACCTCTGTGGTCTGCAGGGACACTTGATCTGGACCCCTTCTGAGCGCTCCAAGACTCTGGAACTTGCTGTCCTCCCTTGAGATGGAATAGCCTGAAATTTGTGACTTTCTGGGAACGCAAAAGACATCCGTTTGAGAGGGGGCTTTGCAAGGGCTGAGGGTATAATGCTGAAAAGGCAGAAAGACGTTTCTGTAGGTGGATGGATGTCTGAATTCCTATTGAATTGATTATTCTAATGCTGCTGAGATTTAAATTGCATTGTTAATGGTATGTTAGTTGTGGCCTTGGATAAGCATCTTTTTAGTTCCACAAACATCTATGGAACTGTATGAGGGCCTAATCATTCCTATTCACCTAATCATTCCCATTCATTTCTACTCAGAACACCAGTTAAGCCCATAGGTACTGGAACTAGGGGTGCGGCGGTGCTGCACACCCCCTGATTTGAATCAGAGAATCATAGGACTGAAGGGACCTTGAGACGCCATCTAATCCAGTCCCCTGCACTCAGGGCAGGACTAAATATTATCTAGACTATCCCTGACAAGTGTTTGTCTAACCTGCTCTTAAAAATCTCCAATTACGGAGATTCCACAATCTCCCTAGCCAATTTATTCCAGTGCTTAACCATCCTGACACTTAAGAAGTTTTTCCTAACATCCAACCTAAACCTCCCTTGCTGCAATTTAATCCAATTGTTTCTAGTCCTATCCTCAGAGTTAAGAAGAACAATTTTTCTCCCTCTTCCTTGTAACAATCTTTTATGTACTTGAAAACTGTTATCATGTTTCCTCTCAGTCTTCTCTATTCCAGACTAAACAAACCCAATTTTTTCAATCTTCCCGCATAGGTCATGTTTTCTAGACCTTTAAGCATTTTGTTGCTCTTCTCTGGACATTCTCCAATTTGTCCACATCTTTACTGACATGTGGCACCCAGAACGGGACACAATACTCCAAATGAGGCCTAATCAGTGCGGAGTAAAGCGGAAGAATTACTTCTCGTGTCTTGCTTACAACACTTCTGCTAATATGTCCCAGAATGATGTTCGCTTTTTTTTGCAAGTGTTACACTGTTGACTCATATTTAGCTTGTGGTCCACTATGACCCACAGATCGCTTTCCGCAGTACTCCTTCCTAGGCAGTCATTTCCCATTTTGTATGTGTGCAACTGATTGTTCCTTCCTAAGAGGAGTACTTTTCATTTGTCCTTATTGAATTTCATCCTATTTACTTCAGACCATTTCTCCAGTTTGTCAGGATCATTTTGAATTTTAAATCTCATACTCCAAAGCACTTGCAATCCCGCCCAGCTTGGTACCATTTGCAAACTTTATAAGTGTACTCTCTATGCTATTATCTAAATAATTGATGAAGATATTGAACAGAACCAGACCCAGGACTGATCCCTGCAGGATCCCACTCGTTATGCCCTTCCAGCATGACTGTGAACCACTGATAACTACTTTCTGGGAAGGTTTTCCAACCAGTTATGCACCCACCTTACAGTAGCTACATCTATGATTCATTTCCCTAGTTTGTTTATGAGAAGATCATGAGAGACAGTATCAAAAGCTTTACTCAAGTCAAGATATACCATGTCTACTGCTTCCCCCATCCATAAGGCTTGTTACCCTGTCAAAGAAAACTATCAGGTTGGTTTGACACGATTTGTTTTTGATAAATCCATGCTGACTATTACTTATCACCTTATTATCTTCTAGAACAGAGGTGGGCAAACTACGGCCTGCGGGATCGTCCTGCCCAGCCCTTGAGGTCCCAGCCGGGGAGGCTAGCCCCTGGCCCCTCCCCTACTATCCCCCCTCCCCTGCAGCCTCAGCTCGCCGTGCCGCCAGTGTGGGAGGGGGCTGCACTGCAGGGGCAGGGGAGAGCAGGAAGGCAGGCTAACCTGCAGCCACAGGGGAGAAGGTGGGCGGTGCAGGAGCGTGGTAAACGCGGGCAGAGGACTCAGGAGGAGCACCGTGTGGCCGCGAAGCTGGCCAGAGAGAAGTGGCGCTTTGAAGGGGAAACCGCTGCTTCTCTCCGGCTGCCCCTGCTCCTCCTGAGTCCTCTGCCCATGTTTGTAGGGCTGCATTCTGAAAGGGGCTTAAATGGGGGGTTGGATAGAGGGTGGGGTCCCGGGGGGCCTGTCTGGGGGCGGGGTTGCGGATGGGGTCCGGGTAGTTAGGGAGCAGGGGGGGTTGCATGGGGGTGTGGTTCCAGGGGGGGCAGTTAGGGGCAGGGGACCCAGGAGGGGGTGGTCAGGGGATGAAGAGTAGGGGGGGTTGGATGGGTCAGAGGTTCTGAGGGGGGCAGTTGGGGGCGGGAAGTGGGAGGGAGAGGATAGGGTTAGGGTTTGGGGAGGCACAGCCTTCCCTACCTGGCCCTCCATACAGTTTTGGAACCCCGATGTGGCCCTCAGGCCAAAAAGTTTGCCCACCCCTGCATTAGGCAGTCACACTGGAGAAGGTGAAGTGGTGTGCTTTGCCATTGCTATAGCTAAAACGTTTGGGCCAAGTTTTCAAATGCCCATATTCGAAAATGGAGGGTGCATATCACACTCCTGGGTGAATTCTGCACCACTACACAATGCAGAATTCGCACAGAATTAAACATTCTGCGCAGATTTTCTTTTTTTTTTGCAGAATTAGCGCTCCAGAGTTGCTGGCCACTGCTAGGGGTCGCTGGACCCAGCAGAATGCAGCTTGCAGTGCGCCTGCATGGGAGTCACAGGCAGGCTGTGATTTTGGGGTTTTTCTGGCCCTGCTTAGTCATATGGTGTGGCCAGGCCCTCTCCCTACTCAGCACCTGCCAGAGCCAGCTGTGCCCCACAAGGAGAGGCAGGAGCAACAGCTGGGAGCTGCAGGGAGGGGCCGCTGCTTTCTGAGAGGGGAGACTGAGAGTAAGCAGGGGAGCCTAGCCAGGGGGAGGGGGTGACTCAAGCTGTTCTGGGGGTGGCCGAACCTTTAAATTGTGCCCCCCCACCACTGTCAGCAGGTATGGGTCGTCTCTGCCCAGTGGGACAGTAACAAAGCTGCATGGAGTGGAGCCTGTGGCTGAGCTTTGATAGGAAAAGGAGTGTGGGTGTCTGGGCCAGGGGGCCACCCGTGGCTGGGCTCTGGGGGAGAGGGGGTGCAGGTGTCTGGGCTGGGGGTGGCCGTGTAACCCCCTCCAACACCCCACAAATACCCCATCCCAATACACACACACACACACCTTCAGCACCCCCAAATACCGTCTCCCAGTGCACACACATCCCTCCAGCACCTGCCAAATACCCCATCCAGCCGCTCCCAACTGTATCCCACCAGCTCCCCTTCCTCTTCCCCCTCCCCGTTCCCATGGCACTGTCCTCTATTTGGGAACTTGAAATATGGTAACCCTACAGTAGCAGGGCTAAAAACCAAGCATCAACTAAGAGATGGAAGGGGCAGAGTTTTCCCCCAAGATGTGCCCAGCTGAAACGTGTGACAGACCCAGACTGAGACGCCTGACAAAAGCATAACAGAGAAACAGGAACTGGGTTGTCGTAGGGGTTTGTTTAACACTTGACTCCTGGGGGAATTTTTTTTTGGTGTCTGTCTTGCTACAGACATAACCGGGGAGAGGTATTTTGAAATAAATTACCAAAATAATTGAAACAGGTGTGATTATATTGTGTTATTTTGACAAAAAAAATTGCAGAATTTTAAATTATTGTGCACAGAATTTTTAATTTTGGGGCACAGACATTCCCCCAGGAGTAGCATATGTGCGGCTACCTGAATTAGACATGTAAATATACTGATGCATACATGCAGGTTAGGATTTGCTACACACTTGGCGCACGTGCACAAACCAAGATAAGAATGATTGCTCCAGGGTATTGGCAAATCTGACTGGCTGGCTCACACAAAAATACATGCATGCATTTTCACATTTGACCCCTTGCCGCTAAACATCTTTACACTGAACCTTTCTATGTTTACCGTTATCATTATCTCTGGATTGCTGTTCTGAGTGTGCAGCTGTAGAGGGCAGGGCACGCTGAGGTGGTTTGAAACAATCCGTCTGTGCCTTGCAACTGCAGGCAGAATAGATCAGAGGTTTGGGGACAGAGTACTTAGCAGTAACCCTAACCCATAAAGGAGCAGTATGAAGTACCCTTAGAGTATTTTTTGCAGCTATTAGCAGTGATGTAGGAGGGTGGCCTCACCCCTACCACACTTCTAGCCCCCTTAGGGGCTGCAGATACATGACACTCAGGAAGCACTCTCCTAGGTACTGGGCTGGGTGAAAAGACAGTTCTTGCCCCCTTTCTGTCCCCGCCTCAGCACATCTACAAACAATTAGCTGAAATTTAGCTCATAGTATCGTGTCAGTCACTTATTAATTGGAACCAGCATGCTTCATTTATTTGATTTCCACCCACCCCACACAACTTATGTACAGCTATTTAAGCACTAGAATATTTTCTGTTTTGTTGTTGTGAAGAGTGAGAATATTAACAGGGAATGTGCCTCGTTGCCAGTGAGTCTTGTGCGTGATGCAGTTTCTGATTGCTTGCGTGCCTTGTGGTTTAACGCATTGCAGGCATACACTGGGGCTTAATGCATGCATAGAAAGGCTTTCAGTGCAGTTTGGCTCACTGCCAAACCATTTTGTTTCGATGGGTGAAGCCCCAGCAGTGCTAATATCCCTGCATAGAAGGAAGTGTGAAGTTCGGGCTTTAGAAAAGAGGAAAAATGTTGTTATAGATTCTTTCATGAGTTTGTTTCAGAAGTTTCAACAGCTATCTTTTTAAAGGGAGGGGTTTTTGGGGCACAATGAAAGAAAATGGCCTTAGGTCCTGATTCAGAAAAGCATTAAAGCATGAGCTTAAATCCCTATTCAAGACAGCAGTTAAGCCTGTGGTTAAAATAATAAAAAAAAATCCAAAACAAAACATTCCTTACACACTCTTCTCACTCAGTCACCCAGCGGAGAGTATGAGAGAACAAACATGTGACTGATGTCAGTCATTTGCTTAATGTAATGTAGGTGCTTAGATATTGTCATGATGAGCATGGGATAAGACCTTCTATAGAATAGACTCGAAGACGTGGTCTTAATCAGGGGCGCTGGAACAATTTTTATAGTGGAGGTGCTGAGAGCCATTGAGCCAAATTGTAAACCCTGTATATAATGGATTGCGGCTGAGGTGGAAATAGGAGACAGACTTGTTGAAAGTCTCTGGGTATGGATAAAAGGGGTAAAAAAATAAGGGTGATGTCATGGTAGAGGTCAACTACAGACCACCTAACCTGGAAGAAGAAGTGGATGAGTCTCTTTTTAAACAACTAACAACATCATCCAAAGCACAGGACTTGGTGGTGATGCGGGACTTCAACTACTCAGACATCTGTTGGGAAAATAACACAGCAGGGCACAGATTGTCCAACAAGTTCTTGGAATGTATGGGAGACAATATTTTATTTCAGAAGGTGGAGACAGCTACCAGCGGCAAGGCTGTTCTAGATTTGATTTTGACAAATAGGGAGGAACTGGTTGAGAATTTGAAAGTGGAAGGCAGCTTCAGTGAAAGTGATCATGAAATGGTAGAGTTCATGATTCTAAGGAATGGTAGCAGGGAGAACAGCAAAATAAAGACAATGGATTTCAAGAAGGCAGACTTTAGCAAACTCAAAGAGTTGATAGGTAAGATCCTCTGGGAAGCAAGTCTATGGGGAAAAACAACTGAAGACAGTTGGCAGTTTTTCAAAGAGACATTATTAAGGGCACAAGAGCAAACTATCCCACTGCATAGGAAAGATAGGAAGTATGGCAAGAGACCACCCTGGCTTAACCAGGAGATCTTCAATAATCTAAAACTCAAAAAAGAGTCCTACAAAAAGAGGAAACTAGGTCAAATTACAAAGGATGAATATAAACAAATAACACAAGTATGTAGGGATAAAATTAGAAAGGCCAAGGCACAAAACGAGATCAAACTAGCTAGAGACATAAAGGGTAACAAGAAAACACTCTACAAATACATTAGAATAGGGGCAGGCAAATTTTTTGGCCCAAGGGCCACACTGGGGTTGCAAAACGGTATGGAGGGCCCGGTAGGGAAGGCTGTGCCTCCCCAAACAGCCTGACCCCCGCCCCCATCTGCCCCCTCCCACTTCCCGTCCCCTGACTGCCCCCCTCAGTACCCCTGACCCATCCAAACCCCCCTGCTCCTTGTCCCCTGACCGCCCCTTCCCAGGACCCCCGCCACTAACTGCCCCCCCTGTGTCTCCACTCCCAATCCAACCCCCCCTGGTCCTTGTCCCCTGACCACCCCCTCCTGGGACCACCCAGGACTGCACCCTCTATCCATCCCCCCCTGCTCCCTGTCTCCTGACCTCCCCCCACCCCGAACCTCCGCTCCGTCCAACTGCTCCCTGTCCCCTGACAGCCCCCCAGGTCCTCCTGCCCCTTATCCAACCTCCCCTCCCCCCACTCCCTGCCCCCTTACCATGCCGCTCAGAGTGGCAGGACAGGCTTATTGGAAAGCCTGGGAGGTGGGGGGGGGGGGGCGCAAGCCGCACAGCCCGGCAGGAGCGGCGGGTCAGAGCACTGCCCATGCAGTGGCGTGGCTGCAGGGGAGGGGAGACAGCAGGGGAGGGGTTTAAAGAAAACTTGGCACTTTGTGCTCAGTGCCACCTTAAATATGTGGTCACTGATTCATGGGTCTGTGAGACCCACGCACCCAGTGCAGAAGCTCACCACAATGCGTGAGAATAAGATGTACAATTTCTTAGATGTCTTTTGCAGTGTGAAACTGTTTGCACAGCTTACATTTCAAGATAAATATTTTACGTGATGAAACATTCTTCATTATGACAATTTGTGTCAGGATTTTTTTTTAAAAGTATTTTAATGAGTTTTCTTTAGCATGGCTCTTGCAGGTGTCAAGAGAGAGCCACATGGATTTATCATAAAAGCATTATTTCTGTTGGTCTTTTTTTAAACAGAAGGTTAACTAGCTCCTTTCAATGTTGTAGCATCTGCGGGTTGATGTATTTCTTAGTTTCTTTCTAATTAGAGGCAGATAATCATGGTGACAGTGATAAATGTTACTGCACATAGTAAATTTAATATTACAAATACCACAGTCTGATTTTTACTGCATTGTCAGAGCTCTTTGGATCAAACACAAATTAGGAAGGCAGGTTTTTAAACGTTTCTTTGTAAAAAACCTATCCAAAACCACCCAAGGTTATTTCAAGGCATACCAATCTAATTAGCAGGCTGCTGCTTAAGTGTAGCATCTAACTTTCTGGTAATGGATCTCACATATGGTTTAAACTTTCAGTCTATTCTGGTATCAGTACATGTAAATCAGGAATTCAGCATTATTAATGTAATGCAAGATCTATTGGCTATTACTCTTTTTTTATAGTTTATTTTAGGTTGTGTGAATTCAGGGAAATACCAAAACCAGAGGAAATATTGGGCATTCTTTGGTACGTAAATAAATGATATCTGTGTTTTTTTCAATTGTGCAAATAAAAAGGAGGGCTTTATAACAGAAATGAATGCATCATTTCATAAATTAAAGAAATGATACAATGTATTTGCATTTCACTCGCCATAGGAAAATGGTTTGGCACAAGTGTATGGGCTCCAGACCTAAAAATATTGTAAGACAATTACTCTTCTAGAAGACCCAATTGCCCCTCACCCATGGGCTCCAGCACCTAAAAATATTGTAAGACAATTACTTTCCTATATGACCTGATTGCCCCTCACCCTTCAGTGGTTAGACAAAGGAGACAGCACAATACCCTTTTACTCTCCTTGTGTTCACCTCACAAAGGTCAAGGACAATTGCAATCTGTGCTATCAGAAGCACTGGGACTTCTCTCTCCGTTTACACCAGATGCAAATTGACCCCTTGGGGGCAGAGAGTTGATTGGATAATAATGCTCCAGTCCTCTACCAACACCAGGTCACAGAGCTGGCCCACCACACTAGGGAAACAGCTTGCACCATCCCCTTTGCATAGTGGGGACCTCCTGAAGCATAACATCTTCTGGAGTTTCCCTTGGAGGTTGCAGCTCCACACCATTCCCCGGATAAAGACCATCAGCTGGCCCCCCACAAGCTCACAGGTGCTATATGTTCACTGATAATAAATCATTCGAGTTTCCTTTTCTCTTTACTTTTCTATGGACAAATCACATGGCCATTACCTTAAACACAGGCCTAGAAATTCAGCACTCCCTACATACAAACCCAAAGACAGCCATGTTCGGGGCAGGGTGCCAGGCTCACGTGTTCAGGAGAAGACTGGCTACATGAACAATGAGAAAAAATAAACTGAACTCCCAAGTCTGCAGGAGAAAAGGTGCTGAGGGGCAAGGAGTGTGGGAAGGTCACGGCCTCCTGGTGAGTGCAGGATTGCAGTGTTGGTGGGAAACTAGCTAAACAGGTAAAGCTCCTTTAGCATGCTCCCCAGAATCCAGGAGACACTATGGCTGAAAAGAAGCATTTAACATCTCCTTAACTTTGCAGCTGATCCTGCAATGAGCTCCAGGTGACAGACCCCATGCACCAATGTCTACAGATTTCAATAGGGTTCTATGCAGGTTCCAGGATCCATTATCATGGAGCAATGAGGCCATAGTTTGCTCTGTGTTTCCATCTTTCTATATATAACACTCACAAACACGCACACAAATAAATATATTTTATAAATATGAACAATATTTCTCTTATTAAACACATGTAATCAGACTTTTCATATTGTTATTCTGCCTAAGTTCCTACTTCAAATTTGGGCAGCTTGTATGATATTAAAACACAAAGCTTTGCAGAATGTACAGTTTGTGTGATTAATGTCTGCACTCTAGAGGCATAAATGTTCACCTTATTAATAAAATCATTAAATTATACCAGTGGTCTCATCAAGGGACCGATTTATCTCTCTACATACGATATGCTACTAGGTCATGTACTAGTCCACTGAGAAGACAGAGGAAAGTTTGCTCAGGTTTCTCTTAGATTGTACAGATGCTAAATGAAATTTCAATTTCATAGAACTTTGAGCAGTTAATTTCCTGTGTTCATAACTTCCATCTGTGTTAGCAGCAGACCCTTGAAAACGTCTAATGAAGGATTAATAGAAAAACCACATAAAATCTTAATGCTGATTTCCTTCTTCACTGTAGTTATATTATTAATGTCATACTTCTTGGACAAGATCACACATGCTTCTTTAATGGACAAGCAATAAAATAATTAAATTAAATTAAATTAGCAGATCTGTATGTGGCTCTGATATATTAGGGTGCCCTATTTTTCATAATCCGTTAATTTAAACTGCGATTGTTTCATCCAAATGACAAACAAATGCCTCCTGGAGATTAACAATATTTTATAGGTACCGCTTTTAAGTTAGTTAAGAATTATCACAAACAGATGTTACATGTAACTTGAGATTTAAGGAAAAAATTATACTGCAGCAGCTGCATGTAATATCTACAGAAAACGTGAAGAACATTGTGACATTGTGTAAATACCAGGACTCAGATGACTATACATTTATAGCTTGTGTAAATATACATTGAGTTGCTAACTGGAAATTTCATAATTTACTCCAAGTACAGGACAAATACAATTACTTTCTGAACATAGGCTGTACATTTTCTATTAAATAATATAAAGATAAAACTGTATCTAGTTAAAAATGTCAATAGTCAATTATATTAAATATTTAACTGGAAGGTTTGTTTCCTCTGTAGATGCACTGAGTATGTACAGTGTTATTTCTCTCTAAAGATCTGTCTCAGGGGAATAAAAAGAATTCCTCTGGTTCTTACAAAAATTAACCCTACTGTTGAGTTGAACAAGAAATCAGATGTCTAGGAAAGTATGCAGTGCCCCTAGTGGCTGTGCACATATGAAACCTCCAACTGGTCATTACTGTATAAAATCCATTCATATTCTAAGCGGGGATGATAGTGCTGCCTATTATCAAGGTTGCCCAACATTTTCCATTATAAGATCCTGTTTTCAGTTGCTTATAACTTTGCCCAATCTTTAATCACTGTGGCTGAAATTTTGCTTATCGGGTATCTGCCTCAGACAGAATTTTGTGAAAAATTTCAGAAAAACAGTTCAGCCATTTCCAAGATTGAGTGTAGGGAAAAATAAATTGTTTTGCCTATTAAAAAAATCCTGATTACCTTTTTATTTGAAAAACTCTTACTGCCCCCATGCTTTGAAATAGGAACTTGCAATTGACAGGGGTGGGGTGGGGTGGGGAAGGGGACTGGCCTTTGTACCGGGGATGTGCCTTTTGCTGTCCCTGTGAAAATCCATCCAATTTTGACCAAGTTATAAGCCTTTGAAAAATCCCATCCCCCTCTTGTGGTGGTCCACAAAGAGGATGGCATCCTACTACTGCTGTCATTTATTCTGTTAGCTTAAGTGGCAGAGCTGTGTGTGGTGGATCTAAAGGTTCCAATTCTGCTGATAACCCATGTGGGTATCAATATGATGCAACATGATATAATTTCTGCGTTTTTTTCAGTTTGCTTCTTTAAAAACCTAAGAAATTACTTACACACACACACACACACACGTACGTTAAAATAACATTATAAAGGTTGGCAAAGTCAAGCACACAACAGGTAAAAAAATGCCAAAATAAAAATTGCTTTTGCAACCTTAATTCTTACATATACGATATGATGGTCTTTAATTACATGATCATGTGCTATTTTTTTCACATAGCCCCTGCCTCATTCAGTGCAGACGATGGAGCTGCTCTGGGGATGAATCAGTGTTGGGGAGTAAAAACGACTCTTGTCCGTAGGACCGCTGCTTCATT